>NC_053491.1:256579976-257179976 GCF_905171775.1 Rana temporaria
AAATGGTTTATTGCTCCACTATTTGCACTTTATTTCACCATATAGACTTTTATTGATTTAATCAGTTCAGTTCATTTTCTGCATTCTAGTCATGAATGTTTAACATATTTTGATATATATGTCAGTGTGACCTTGCTAGCACTTACGAAGAAGCGCACCACCAAACATTGATTTTTTATACAATTGCTCAGCCATGCAACACTGTACCTAAATAACATTTTTATCTTTTTTTTTTGGAGAAAGATAGGGCCAGATTCACAGAAAAAGTACGCTGGAGTATCTGCTGATACTCCGGCGTACTTTCAAATTTGCCGCGTCGTATCTTTATTTTGAATTCACAAACAAGGATACAACGGCATTTGGCTAAGATCCAACAGGCGTACGCCTTCGGATCTTAGGATGCAATACTTCCGCGCCCGCTGGGTGGAGTTCGTGTAGTTTTCCGCGTCGGGTATGCAAATTAGCTGTTTACGGCGATCCACGAAGGTACGCGTGTTCGTCGCATTCTCTTACGTCGTCGCTAGTCTGCTTTTCCCGTCGCAAAGTTATGGCTGCTATTTAGGTGGTGTAAAAATAGACAGCCCATGTTAAAGTATGGCCGTCGTTCCCGCGTCGAATTTCTATTTTTTTTTTTTTTGCATAAGTCGTCCGGGAATACGAAAGGACGTAACGCACGTCGCCGTTCAAAACATTACGTCGGGGTGACGTCATTACGCGCAAAGCACGGCGGGAAAATTCAAAACTGAGCATGCGCAGTATGTTCGGCGCGGGAACACACCTAATTTAAATGGTACACGCCCCATTTGAATTAGGCGGGCTTGCGCCGGACGGCTTTACGCTACGCTGCCGCAAGTTTACAGGCAAGTGCTTTGTGAATCAAGCACTTACGCTGAAAACTTGCGGCGGTGTAACGTAAACGGGATACGTTACGCCGCCGTAAAAGTACATGAATCTGGCCCATAGAGCTTTATTTTGGTGATACTTAATCGCCACTGGGTTGTTTTTTTTTTTTTTTGCAAAATAAATAATCTTTCTTCTTAAGTTTAAACTAAAATGTATTCTGCTACATTTCTTTGGTAAAAATAACCTAAATCACTGTTTACTATTTAGTCTGTAGGAAAACTATAGAGTTCACAAACTATAGTAGATTGTACATCAGGACTGACTGATATAGACTGCCTACCTCATTTCTTGAGGCCCTAAAATGCCAGGACAATACAAATACCCCCCAAATTGCCCCTTTTTTTTTAATGATTGGTGGTTTTTATTTCTGGTTCCGGAGCTGATTGGACAGCCAATCCAGTCCTTCGTAGAGACCGTCTCTGCTAGTTGCACAGGTTGCCTGGATGTACCAGTTTCTATGACGGAGGGAGTGCAATCCTAGCTTGTCTGTTATTTACGTGGCGTTCATGGCGTTCGGCAGATCCTGTTTGTTGGCGAACGTCAACAATACTGCGTCTCGGAGCTCGTCTTCCACCAACATCCTCATCAACTCTTCCCGTGCTTCTTTCAGTCGCTCCCTATCGTTGCTGTCCACCACGAAGATTAAACCTTGTGTGTTCTGGAAGTAATGACGCCACAGAGGCCGGATCTTGTCTTGACCGCCCACATCCCACATCGTAAAACTGATGTTCTTATATTCTACTGTCTCTACGTTAAAACCTATTGTAGGGATGGTGGTGACGATTTCTCCTAGCTTCAGCTTGTATAGAATATATGGTTTTACCTGCCGCGTCCAACCCCACCATCAGAATACGCATCTCTTTATTGCCGAAAAGGCCTTTGAACAGGTTTGCAAACATATTCCCCATGTTGGAAATGTGATAGTGTCAGGAATGGCAAGTAAAAAAAAAAACCCTGTCTCGCTGTAACCTGGCCGGTTCCCCCTGGAGCGGCTCTCCTCTGAGGCGTTGGTTGGTCCCGCACAAGATGGCGGATCCCGGCGGCCATGTCACTAGCATAGACAGCGCGCTGCGTAAAGTGCGTGCGTCACTCTGCGTAAAGTGCGTGCGTCACTCTCAAATTGCCCCTTTTTGGAAAGTAGACAGTCCAGGGTATTTAGTAAGAGGCATAGTGACATTTTTAAAGTTGTATTTTTTTTTGTCAAGTTAAGAAAGTGTCAGTGTTATCAGGGACACTGACTGGTGATAATATATATTTTTAATTATTCAAAACAGTGACACTGTGCAACTCTTTTTGCTGATTGCTTATAACAGTCATTTTTTTTTTTTTTTTCACAATCAAAGTTTATTGAAGCAAAAGTATGATTGTACAGAAAATAGGATATAACAACATACTTATATAGCAAAACAGTTGTATACATTTGGGATTGATAGGTAAATGAACATTTATCCAACGTGGAAAGTTAGACAATCATAGTTGATAAGGCAAATAGGAAAGAAAAAAAAAGAAGAAAAGAAAGAAAGAAAAAAAAAAAAAGAAAACAAAAAAAAAGAAAAAAAAGAATGGGGAGTGGAGGAGGGAGGGGGGGGGAGGGGAGGAAGTTAAGGGGGGGGGAGAGGGAGGGGCGGGAAGTGGGGGTCTGATCAGGAAGGAAGAAGGGACGACAATTTGTCTGGAGGGTGTAAACTGAAAGCATGAGAAGAGAGTCATTAGACAATATCATGAGAAAGTAGCCACCCTTATAAGGGATACAAGTCGTAAAAGTTAAAATATATGGTTAATGAGCGATAGACCAACGGAATGGGAAATCAATGAGAAGAAAGGAACTCATATTCTTTTGAGAGAGTGAACGCAACCCAAGGCGACCAATTTTCAATGAAGGCGGAACTACGTTCATTTTTCATTGCAACTAGGTCCTCCATTTTGTAAATATAGCTCACCTTGTCCAACCAGTCTCTGACCCCTGGGATCCTGTCTGTTTTCCAGAACAGGGGAATCAATGATTTTGCTGCTGTAAGCAGGTGCCTCGTTAATGACTTTTTATACCTTCGTATAGAGAAGGAATTGATATGTAGCAGGCAGGCTGCAGCATCTAAAGTGATTGTAGTTTCAGTTATGTGCTTGATCCAGGTTGAAACCTCTTCCCAGAAAGTACGAATTTGGGGGCATTCCCACCAGATATGCAGAAATGTGCCCATGTCTGATTTACAACGCCAGCAGGTGTCAGAGATCGTCGGTGACCATTTGTGAGCTTTCACAGGAGTAACATACCATTGCGTAAGTACTTTATATGAAGTTTCCTGGTGTTTGGTACTTAATGAACATTTATGCGCAAATATGCAAGCTCTTTCCCATTGGCGTTCGCTAAATTGCCGGCCTAAATCACCTTCCCATCTCTCCTTGTGTTTGTTAGCTTCTGCAGAGTCATGAGCAACTAGCCATTTGTATGCCAAGGAGGTAGTTTTGAGTACTGGAGACCTCTTACGGCAGATGTCTTCCATGGGTGTCAGGTTTTGAAAGAAAGATGTTTTGTATTTACTGTTTACTAGGAAGTCCTTAAGTTGTAGGTAGAACCAAGGATTTAGGGTTGTGTCACCAAATTCAGTTTCAAGAGATGTTAGGGTTTTGACCACGCTGCCAGACATACAATGGGTGACCAGGAATTTTTTGGAGGGCTTAGGGAGTGGTAGAGATTTTTGATTCTGCCCCGGGGGGAAATCCGGGTTTCCAGTGATCGGTGTCAGAGGGCCTGGAATTGTGGCTAGATTATAAGGTCCAGCTAGTTTGTGCCATATTTTTAACGTGTTAGCTATGAGAGGGTTGGTGGAGTTTTTAGAAGATTTGGAATGAAGGGTCCAAGGATAGTAAAGAAGGGAACGTGAGGAGTAGGATAATTCTAGTTGTACCCAATCCTTATTAGGGCCATTACAGTGCCAATCTATTATCCTCGTAATATGGGAGGCATAGTGATATTTTTTGTAATCTGGTAGGCCCAGGCCACCTCTGTTTTTGGGGAGTTTGAGAATTTTCATTGAGATTCTGGATTTTTTATGTGACCAGAGGAATCCCTTTTGGGCCGATTGGAGTTTAGAGAAGAAGGAATTCGGTATGTGGACTGGGAGGGCGTTGAAAAGATATAGTAATCTCGGGAGAACTACCATCTTTAAGATGGCGGCCCTTCCGAACCAGGAGAAAAATCCGGAGCTCCATCTCCTCAGGTCACCGGAGATCGAGTTCAACAAGGGAACAAAGTTAGTTTGAAATAGGGAGCTCAAGTCAGGGGTGAGTCTGATTCCTAGGTACTTCAGAGATTCTTTTTCCCATTTGAATTTAAAATTCTCCTTAAGTAATTTGAGTTTATCAGGTGGAAGGGTAAGGTTGAGCGCTTCAGATTTGGTCGGGTTGATCTTGAAGTTTGAAATAAAACCGAATATTTTAAATATTTTAGATAAATTTGGCATGGAAATGTGTGGTTGGGTGATGAAAAATAAAAGGTCATCGGCATAGGCCGCTAGTTTAAATTCCCTATCTTTAACCGTAAAGCCCCTTATGTCTGGGGATAAGTTTATGGTCCTAATGAGTGGTTCTAATGACAAAATAAAAAGTAAAGGAGACAGGGGGCAGCCCTGTCGGGTGCCATTGCGGATACTAATAGGGTCAGATAAGGTGGTATTAACTTTAATTCGTGCAGTCGGGTTTTGATAGAGGGCCTTAATCCAACCCGCGATGTTCCCCCCAAGACCGATGTGGGAACACACTGCAAAAAGGTAATTCCACGATATCCTATCGAAGGCCTTCTCCGCGTCTGTGGACAGGAGAAGGCCCTCGATTTTTGAGATGTTAGCATGATGGACTAGGTTCAATGACTTGGTTATATTGTCCCTGGCCTCCCTACCAGGCATAAAGCCTACCTGCTCAGGGCCAATGATTTTTGATAGAAGAGGTTTAATCCTATTTGCCAGAATTTTTGCCAGGATTTTTATATCCAAATTTAGGAGGGAGATGGGCCTGTAATTTGCGGTATCTGTGTGATCCTTATCCGGCTTCGGGACTACGGCAATGTGGGCTGAGAGTAAGGAGTTGGAGTCATGTGGTTGTTGTGCTACGTGGTTAAGGGCCTTAAGCATTGGGTCAGTGAGGATAAGGGAGAATGTTTTGTAGTATTGAGACGTGTAACCGTCGGGGCCTGGGCTTTTCCCTGATTTCAGTTCTTTAATTGTCATTTGGAGTTCAGTAGCGGTGATGGGCTCGTTTAGGATGGAGACCTCCTCCGAAGGAAGTGATGGGAGTTTGCTATCAGTCAAGAATTTAAGAATCATTTCTTCCTTGGAGGAATGTATATGATGTGGTTTGTGTTGTGGAGGGAGGTCATATAAGCCTGCGTAGAAGTCATGGAAAATTGAGGCTATTTTCTCAGAGGAGTGTTCCAGGGTGCCTGAACTATTTCGAATTGAGTAAATTTGGTTTGCTAAGGTAGCATCTCTAAGGGCCCTAGCGAGTTGTTTCCCTCCTTTGTCTCCTTTTTCATAAAATATATTTCTTTTGAAGAATAGGGATTTTTGGGTTTGGAAGGTCAGTAGTTGTGTAAGGGATTTTCTATGTCTGGTCAGGTCAGCCATTACCCCTTCTGAGAGTGATTTCTTGTGTAGTGTCTCAAGTGTGGCAATGGTATTTGAGAGTCGAGTAATCTCCTCTGCTCTCTCCCTTTTCCGTCTCGCACCCCATTTGATTAACTCTCCTCTTATAACACTTTTGTGTGCCTCCCAGTTATTGAGCGGGTTGGTGTCAGAGTCCTTGTTTAGACTAAAGTATGTTTGAATGGATTCTCGGATGCTGTCATGGACAGTCGGGTCAGTCAGCAAAGATGCATTGAGTCTCCAGTTGAACGGAGATTTCTGTTTAGGTCCCAGGGACAATGTCACAGCTACTGGGGCATGGTCTGAGAGTGCACTGATGCCTATGTCCGCCTTTGACAATGCAGTTAAATTCCTTTGGGAGATAAAGATCAGGTCTAGCCTAGAATATTTCTTGTGGGGAGGGGAAAAAAAGGAAAAATCCCTGTCTGTGGGGTGTAAGAGTCTCCAGGTGTCTACTAGTTTAAGTGATTGTAGTAGAGTCTTAATCCTCTTCAGGGACCTATACGAAACATGAGAGTGTCCATTGGAGGTATCATGCGAGGGGGTAAGAGGGATGTTGAAATCCCCACCTAGGATGATACAGCCTTCTGCAAACCATTTCAGTTCTGAAACAATTTTGGTACAGAATGTGATGTGAGCAGAGTTTGGAAAGTATACGTTTGCTAACGTGACCGGAGTCCCTGCCCATGAGCCTTTGAGGAAAATATATCGGCCTTCTGGGTCGGATAGTTGACCGGTTAGTTCAAAGGGGGCATGTTTGCTCAGTAGGATAGAGACTCCTTTAGTTTTTGCTAGGGGGTTTGTGGCGTGGTATGCTTTGGTGAAGAAATTGTCAGTGAGTTTAGGGGCGTTTGGTCCTTTGAAATGTGTTTCCTGTAGGAAGGTTACTAAGGGGTTCACCTTTTTAAGTTCTCTTAGAAGCTTTGTTCGCTTCTCGGGGACGTTGAGGCCGTTGATATTATGTGAGATCACCGTGGGCGATCTGCCTAAATGGGAGTATGACATGTTGGGGTAGGGGGGGTGCGGACGTTGGAGTGAGTTAGCAGCAGGGGTGACCAGAAAGGAAGTGGGGAGGGTGGGTGGGAGGGGAGTGGGGAGGGTGGGAGGGAGGGGGGGGCTGTGTAGTAGGTAGAGGGGAAGAAAATGAAAGGGGAGGAGTGCGTGTAGGACGAGACTGTACTCTGGATGTCGCTTATAAAAGCGCAGAGATATCAGGTGTTACAAAGTGAACACCTCTAGTGTCTCTAGGGGGGGAAAGTGGGAGGTGTCGAGGTGGATGTGTGTAAGTCAATATAGACTACTAGTACATATAGCAAGGAACATTAGGTTCCAGGGAGAATTTGTGAAAAATGAGATTAAAGCACACATGAGTTACAACCCGAAATGATTATGTGAAATATAACGTTTGTAAATAACATTTGAAAATAAAACTTAAATAACATTTCCCCACGAGTGACCAAATGGGAAATTGCCTTATGTCTGCTGCTTGGAAAGAAGGGCAGCTAGAGTCAGGGATAAAATCACTACCCCTGGATCTCTATTCCCAATATACCATGCATTAAACAGTCCCATCTATTACCTCAGAGGACAAACAATGACAAACCTATAAAATCTATACATCTATTATGAGGACTGCCAGGGTGGTCACATTACTTTGACTGTTCAAACATAACATCTCCCAATTAAGCGTGGACCCTCCAAATCCGGGATGGGACATTAGTGATGACACCGGACACGGAGATGATATAGCTGACTAGCTCCGGGCTAAAGTCTAAACGCCTACTGAGACAGTCTATAACCCGTACAGTTCAGGGTCCGTACTTAGGAAACAACCCAATAGTTCAGGTGTAAATTAGGTGCGTCCCGGGTACTATACCAGACATTGTTTATCAGGGGTCCATCATCGTTGACTGCAGAGGATCATGTTCAGTCAGAAGAGGTTGAGGACTTCCTGAAGTGACATGGTTCAGTAGGTAGAGGGTCTGTTAAAGGGCGATAACTCAGAACAGAAAAAGTACAGGATGAGCAAAATAAGGAAAAATAAAATAGGAACTGTCCTGTACAGTAATCACTTCTCTATTCCATAAGGGTACATAAGGGTACATAAGGGTACATATAATTCTAACTTAGGGGTTATAGAGTAAAACTGATACCCCTTTAAGCAGCCATTAACCAGTGAGGGAGGATCGTATCAGAATTTTAGCTTGATCAAATCCATGCAGCCCTGTGCCTGGAAGCACGTGTCGATCGTGAGAAAACAGATAATCAGCTTTGCCGCATGTTCAGGACTCATCAAAAGTTTACTGAAAATTCTGCATATACATATAAATCCTATGCGGTTAAGTAAGTTCCAATTATAACCGGAGAGGAGAAGTTATAAAGCATCTGGGGTGAGATACTTAAAACGAGGGCTGATCTAGGCAAACTGGCATTCGAATGTCATTCAAGCTGCATGGAAGTATAGGGTAGAGACTGTCATGCAAACTTCGTATTTGCAGCAGGCCCACTGCCCTCAAGTGGAGAAAGACAGAACAATCTTCTGGGGACACCATGGGGTTCTAAAGTTTCATTCGTAAGCATAGAGCAGACTTAGAAAAAATTAAATAAAAATAAAACCTAAAGGCAGATCCGTGTAACTAAAATGGAGGACATCGTGGGGAAAGCAGGAGAAAGAAAGAACCAAATCGTGAGCTAGGAGCTGTCTGACCTTCTATCACGTCTTAGGACTCTTAGCAGCCGGGGAGTTGTAATCATTCCAGCCTGCATTCCTTCTGGAGGCACCCTGTCTGTAGGGAGATTTAGCAGGGGATGGGCCCTGTTTGGGTGGATGGTTATTAATTTCTGGAGGTAGACGGAAGTCCATGTACCAATCAGGTAAATCAACCGGGGCGATTTGCAGGCCTTCACAGAATTTTAGGAGTTCATCCGGTGTTCTGAGCATGTGTTGTCTGCCATTGAATGTGGTTTGCAGCGCAAATGGAAATTTCCACGGGTATGTGATCCCCTTCCCCCTTAGAACATCTAGTAGCGGACGTAAGGCTCTTCTATTCTTTAGTGTTATAGGGGATAGGTCCTGGAAAAGTTGGATCGGGGCCTCATTAAAGGCGATCTGATCGTTCTGCCGCGCCTTCTGTAATATATCCTCCTTTAGGGTGTAGTTTGGGAGGCAGCAGATAATGTCCCTCGGAGGGTTATCATCAGGGGCTTTGGGCTTAAGAGCTCTGTGAGCCCTGTCGAATTCAATGGGTGAGGCTTCCGGCCTGTCCATGAGGTTGTTGAAAATGGAGGTGAGGGTGGGTTTAATCTGATCAGGGGTGATGGATTCGGGGACCCCTCTCACCCTAATATTGTTTCTTCTTCCCCTATTGTCCAAATCCTCTAATTGTCTGTTCATATTTATGAGGTGAGATGAGTGGGTCGTTGCTATATCATCTAGCCTGATCAGGGCCCTGTCTCTCCGTTTGCCTGCTCTGTCGTGTACCGCCATTTGCTCCGAGAGCCTCATTAGTTCTGACTTGATGTCTGTGATGGCTAATGCAAAGGAGTTCTTTATGTCAGCTGCGATGTCAGTCATGATAGCGTAATTCAGCGGGTGATCGCTGGGTATATTACCTCTCGATGAGGATTCAGAGGCTGGGAGCGATAGTTCGTCATCCTCCCTGTCGTCTCCTCGTTCCGGGCTCCGGGTCGGCGCCATCTTGGGACTCTTGCCAGCACCGCTGTAGCTGAATCTCACCAAGTTAGCTGACGATAGCTTACTTTTTGGGGTGCCCATCGATCGCAGTGAGCGGTTGTGATGTCCCTTCCTTATCGGTGTGGGCATTTTTCAGCAGAAGAGCGGGTTGTAAATTTGCTTTTATCTCCCTGGATGTCGGAGCTCCTCTACTCTGCGGCCATCCACTCCGCGCGCCAAGCCACGCCCCCCAGTCATTATCACTGTTATGAGCAACTGTATTATCACTGTTATAAGCAATCCTTTTTTTTTATGAATGGCATTTATTCATTCAGTGTGTACTATTGTGAAGCTGTTATTGGTCACAGCTATCACATTGCACAGATGCACTGTGATTTGACCTGTCTGTACAATGTGATCACTGTGACCAATCACAGAGATCAACTCAATAGTACACAGTGAATGGCTCTTCACAGCAATAACACGGTACTGGCAGTGACCTGGTACACTGACTTGTCATCTGCTGTATCTGGTGGCGCAAGGTGCGATCCTGGGAGGACGCCATATGATGTCCACCCAGGATGGCATTGCTTCTGCTTTACTGCCAATGTACTATAGGCCGGGAAGGAGGTTGATAATTTTATTATCAATATTTATCATCATTGGGATGTCCTTTAACCACTTCAATACAGGGCTTTAATACCCACCTCCATACCGGGCCTATTCTGGCACTTCTCTCCTACATGTACAAATCATCAATCGTTTGCTAGAAAATTATTCATAACCCCCAAACATTATATATGGTTTTTTAGCAGACACCCTAGGAAATAAAATGGCGGTCATTGCAACTTATTATCTTTCACGGTATTTGCGCAATAATTTTTCAAACGCCTTTTTTTGGGGAAACAAAATGGTTTCATGAATTAAAAAACAACAACAGTAAAGTTAGCCCAATTTTTTTATAAAATATGAAAGATGATGTTATGCCGAGTAAATAGATACCTAACATGTCATGCTTTAAAATTTAAAATTGCGCACACTCAAGGAATGGCGCCAAACTTCGTTACTTAAAAATCTCCATAGGCGACGCTTTAAAAATGTTACAGGTTACCAGTTTAGAGTTACAGAGGAGGTCTAGTGCTAGAATTGTTGCACACGCTCTAACGCACGCGTTTACATACGTGGGCGGGACTTACATGTGCATTCGCTTCTGAGCGCGAGCTACCAGGGACAGGGGCATTTAAATATATATATTTTTTTACTTATTTATTTATTTTTTACACTTTTTTTTACATTTTATTTTTGATTGCTTTTAATCCTATTACAAGGAATGTAAACATCCTTTGTAATAGGAATAGTGTGTGACAGGTCCTCTTTAAGGAGAGATGCGGGGTCCAGGCTGGAAAGCTAAGATCGTGAAAAAAAATCACAGATCTCATTCTTACTAGCCACAATTGCGGTTTGTTTACTTACGAGGTACCCGGGCATGACGTCATCACATTGCGCCCGGGCCTCCGACGGTCAAAGAGATGACTGGTGACCATCTGGTCACCATTAATCTCTATGCTTCCCATCCGGCGCACAGCAATCATCTCCGCTATGATCATTCTTATGGTGCACAGGATCACCGCCGGAACAAAATGATATTTGAATGATGCCTCTAGGTGCAGACATCATTCAGATATCACCGCACAAAGTACAGGACGTCATATGACGTCCACCCGGGATAAGAAATCCCCTTTGTGGACGTCATATGATGGTGTGCGGTATTGAAGTGGTTAAGGACTCAAGTTTATACTTATGTATCCAGTCTTTGATATCATGGTTGTTTCTTTGGCACTCTGAGTGCTGTGGACAAAAGCTATAGTTACAGTATTACTAATAACCATAATGCTGTTTTATATTGTAGCTCTCTTTTTGGGTGGGTTGGGAGAAATGGTCCTCCCCAAACAAAAAGCTGTAGGTAAATAAGACAACTAGGACCTTCACTAAGTTGAAGTGTGGGCTTGATAATAAAGAGAATTATCTTCTTAGGAAATTAAACAATAGTCTAATCAAAATAATTTGAAGCAGAAGAACTACTGCAACCAGCATGTCAGAGACCTGAAGACAAGATAGCGAGATCCTCCAACCATTATCCAAGCAGCCTGGAATGCAGCTTCTCACCAGCAGAAGATGCTGTGTGGAACTGGAACTCAGAGTTGCCTATCTATTCTGTATCATAGTCCCTGGGTAGTTTCTAATATCTCTAACTACCAGAAGTATCTATCTGTCACGATCAGGTGTCAGGCTTGAAGACCAGTAGCTATAGCAGTTGCAGGACAGGTATACAGACAGACTCAGTCACTTCTGGCAGATGACACAGGCTCATCTGAGGTGCGAAGTACTAGCTGGTGTTCACCAGAGCTCCTGATGGTGAAGATGGATTTAGCTGTGAACTAGTACCAGGTCGCGGTCCTCATGTTTGCCCCACCAGGGTGTGAGCAAGCCGCGTTCCAGTGGCGGATAAGCAGATAAGGGTTAAACATCAGCGTGGTCAGTAAACAAGCCAAGAGGTCAACCACAAGTGGTTGCAGGTTGGGATCAGGCAGTAGAGTAGTCAAGGAACAAGCCAAGGGTCAATCACGAGTGGTAGCAAATACAGATGGCAGCAGGGAAAACAAATAGCAAGACACCGGCTGAGAAGGCACTATAACCTGGCAAAGAGGAAGTGCTAAGACAAGACTTTTATAGGAAGTTCATGGAAGGAGCAAGGAGTTCAAGGTTTAACAGCAATCAAGACACAAGGCAAGGTTGTTCAATGGATCAGGCAGAGAACTGTCCAGCATCCCAGATAGCTCAGTGGGAAGAGTCAATGCCAGACACAGAAGAGGTCCCAGGTTCAAGCCCAGGTCCTGACACTATCAGATGCTTAATCTGGCTCTAGCCTATGCTTTTTTTTTAGAACTACACTAAAACTAGCTATAGAATCTCAGTCCGGGCTGTTTATATACAGCTCCTGCTATTAGAACAAACAGGTTCACCTACTAACACGCAGCAAGGTGACCACCTAACACACACATTGTATTGCAGACTTAATTATCTAGTATAGTGCTTGTAAGATAACAACAAGGAGACAGGTATACATCGGTCATATATATATGTAGCGCTACCCCCTAGAGCAGGGATATGCAATTAGTGGACCTCCAGATGTTGCAGAACTACAAGTCCCATGAGGCATAGCAGGACTCTGCCTCTGGGTGTCATGCTTGTGGTTGTCAGAGGCATGGTGGGACTTGTAGTTTTGCAACAGCTGGAGGTCCGCTAATTGCATATCCCTGCCCTAGAGGGTTGCTGGATTTTTAGATCCCACCATTACTGCACAGCCAAGCAACATGCATTTTCCAACTTTCATTCAGAGACGGAGATCAGTCCATTGGCGTGTATTTGTTGTTTTATTGGGGAAAACAACTTGGGCATCCCATAATTCCTTAATCCTTCCTTAATTATCCAACTTGACTTGAAATAACCACACAAGGACAACTTCCTTCACTCTGTACACTGTAAACTGGCAAATCCTGGACTGTTTCCCTTCCAGAACACTAACAGTCTCTCTTTATTTGGCAAAGAAAAGAACCCATTAAAGGAGCTTTGTGTCCCTCTGTGTTTCTTGAAAATACCAGCTCAAGTGTCCCAGGACAAGGGATTGGGTTTAGCTGTTGGCTCTGTCCATAGAAAGCTTGCTGGTTGTTGCAGTTAGCAGCCTGTTTTCTTTCATATCCGTATATACTCAAGTATAAGCTGACCCGAATATAAGCCGAGGCACCTAATTTTACCACAAAAAAATGGGAAAAATTATTGACACTATGCCCATGCCTCACTGTGTCTATGACTAGACTGACGTTTAACATGGGAGTCTATTGAAGGGGTGCCTGGCTTTGAAAAATCGGTGCTCCCCAGCCGTAGGTTCCCCAGACAACAATCTTTGCACACTTGTAGAGGAGAAATGGGGCTACATGTGTGCCAAGTTCCGGGTCCAGGGGACCTATGACCGGCCAGTACTGGATCCGCGAATTCATCGGTGAAATTACCGATTAACATGGGGGTCTATGGAAGGGGTGCCCGGGTTTAAAGAATTGGTGCGACCCGGCCGTAGGTCCCCAGACAAAAAACTTTGCACACTTGTAGAGGTAGAGTTGGGCTACATGTGTGAAAGTTTGGCCATTACTGGGTCCACAAAATCCAGGAGATCAGGTGCAAAATTGACTCGAGTATAACCCGAGGGGGGCATTTTCAGCACACAAAAATGTGCTGAAAAACTTGGCTTATACTCGAGTATATACGGTATATAGATATATACATACACACAAAAAAAAGTCCAGAGGGTTGCTGCACTTAAAATACTGCTTTATTTGTTGAAAATTCAAGAGTTACATATTCAAGTGTTCAAAAAGAGATTTCCGTTTCGGGCTTACATGCTCACGCTTCTTCTTCAGATCAGTCAGAACACATCTAACAATTTCATCAAAGTCATGTGGTTTTAAACAATTCCAAACACAATCACATATGGAATCAATTGAATGGTTAATTGTTCATTAGTACAATTATTCTCCTGCATTCGTTACTTGTTTCACCCCATTGATACAGAAATGGCTAGTCAAGCTGATATCAATCCCATTATTCCCTCAGGAATCATCTTATTTGTCAATTTGAAAGACATATATGTCAAATAAAATAAAATAAAACATATAATTCAATCTATAATATGATTACAGTATACAAGAGGAACAATCTAAACATATCACTACTCATATAAACAAGTAAAGATCCAGATCTGTATTTAATCCATTTGGAAAAATAGTGTTAAGAAAATGTATCCAGTGTACTTCACGTTTCCTTAAAAAAAGTTTGCGATCGACCCCTCTCCTGTTTTTATCTATGCCTTCTAACACCAAGTACTTCAACTGGGAAACGGTATGTCCATTCTCTACAAAGTGTAGAGCCAGTTATCCTACTATTGAAGAATTTTGGAATTTACCCCTGCCTTCATATAGAAAAGGCAGGACTTTACGAGATTGACTAGTAAAGTTGGACCAATTCTCTCTTTCCATTCCCAAAACAACTCTTTTCATGTTTGTCATGTATCCAATGTAATTCAATGATAAAAGGTAAATTCATCTCACATCCGCCTAGAGGTTTTAATATCCCTATTAAGGGACACTACACTTATCAGTCATCATATGTGTATAGTTTGTGTTGTGGCACCGGCGCAACAAAATTTATTTAGTGGTTCAATAGGTCTGCTGCAGTTATTGTATGCACCTCAAGGGGGTGCAGTGAAATAAGGCTTATAGGTGTTTGCATATGTAAACATATACTACTGCGCTGACCCCATATAAAAATTCATGGATGCTGTGAACAAAATTACTTAAATCGCTTGCATATAAATATGTGAAAATAATAAAGTATATAAATATAACAAAACACCAATCCAACATAATAATAATTAGTATATAGTCAACAAGATTATTATTACATATCATTAATAATAATCTTGTTGACTATATACTAATTATTATTATTTTGGATTGGTGTTTACTTAAATCGCTTGCATATAAATATGTGAAAATAATGAAGTATATAAATATAACAAAACACCAATCCAAAATAATAATAATTAGTATATAGTCAACAAGATTATTATTAATGATATGTAATAATAATCTTGTTGACTATATACTAATTTTTTTTTTTTTTTTTTTAACATAATTATTATTATGTTGGATTGGTGTTTTGTATTATTTTCACATATTTATATGCAAGCGATTTAAGTAATTTTGTTCACAGCATCCATGAATTTTTATATGGGGTCAGCGCAGTAGTATATGTTTACATATGCAAACACCTATAAACCTTAGTCATCATATGTGGTTTACGCTTTAAAATGTCCATGTGAATTATTATATATTGGAGAAACCACCCAAAAAGTCAAGGATCGAATAGCTAGACACAAATATTCAATCTGAGATCAATTTAGTGCAACTACCACTGGCTCGACACTTTGAAGAGAATGGGCATAATGGGCTAGATTCAGATAGGTTAGCGGATCTTTAGATCCGCGTAACCTACCTGATTTACGATCCGCCGGCGCAAGTTTTTGAGGCAAGTGCTGTATTCAGAAAGCACTAGCCTCTAAAGTTGCGGCGGCGTATCGTAAATCCCCTGGCGGAATTCAAATTCCGCGGCTAGAGAGCGTGTAGAATTTAAATCAGGCGCGTCCCCGCACCGAACGAACTGCGCATGCGCCGTCCCCTAAATTTCCCAGCGTGCATTGCTCCAAATGACGTCGCTAGGACATCATTGGTTTCGACGTAAAGGTAAATTACGTCTATCCGTATTCGCGACCGACTTACGCAAACAACGTAAAAAATTTTTAAATTCGACCTGGGAACGACGCCCATACTTAACATAGGATACGCCGCACATAGCAGGGGTAACTATACGCCGGAAAAAGCCGAACGCAAACGACGTAAAAAAAAAGCGCCGGGCGGTCGTTCGTTTCTAAATCGGCGTAACTCCTCATTTGCATATTCGTCGTGTATACAAATGGAGGCGCCACCTAGCGGCCAGCGTGAGATTGCAGCCTAAGATCCGACGGTGTAAGTCACTTACACCTGGCGGATCTTAGGGAGATCTATGCGTAACTGATTCTATGAATCAGTCGCATAGATACGACGGACGGAACTCAGAGATACGACGGCGTATCAGGAGATACGCCGTCGTATCTCTATCTGAATCTGGCCCACTGTCTCCCAGTTGAAGTACATGGTGTTAGAAGGCATAGAAAGAAATAGGACAAAATGAGATCGCAAAATTATTTTAAGAAAACGTGAAGTACACTGGATAAACTTTCTTAACACTATTTTTCCAAATGGATTAAATACAGATCTTGATCTTTACTTGTTTATATGATTAGTTATATGTTTAGATTGGTCCTCTTGTATAATCATATTATATGAATGAATGAATGAAAATAAATGAATGAAAACTTATATAGCGCAGCACATGCGAATTTAATCGCCTCTGGGCGAATTATAGATTGAATTATATTTTTTATTTTCTTTGACATATATGTCTTTCAGATTGACAAATAAGATGATTCCTGAGGGAATAATGGGATTGATATCAACTTGTTTCACCCCATTAATACAGAAATGGCTAGTCAAGTGTAGCACTACCCCCATAGGAGCTGCTGGTTAAATTTCAGGTTTGCACGTTACCTTTGTAGCTTCGTTGTCAGGGTGGGAAAGTCCATAATAAATGCAATGTCCAGACCGATGTAAAACCTCCAACAGTTGTATTTTGTGCGTGTACTTGAGAGAGGAGCCGGACTGCAGGAGTTGGGAGTAGGCAGGCCTCCCCCAGAGGCAATCTGCCACCTTTCTCCATGCCCCGGGTGGCAATGGCGGGTGTGTGAGGGGGTCCTCCCACACAGCCTGCCCTACCTGCTCCGCTTTGAAGCCCAACGGGGCAGAGGGACTCCCTATAAGGGAGTGTGAGGATTTGCCCGCTCAACCAGCCCCGTTAGTCCTTCGCCTCTCTTTTTTAGAGACTGCATGGTCAAAGTGCGTGCATGTTAACCCAATTTTGAGTGCGTGTAAGTGTGGTGGTTTTTGTGGGAGAGGGGTAGGCGTACTAAGCGCAGGCTTACCTCGCATAGCACACCCACCGGGAGCCGGGCTGAGACCACCAAACTCAATTCACATGTAGCCGAGACCGGGATCCGAACCCCTAGCTGCAGAGGTGAATGGCTTGTCAGCGCAGTGCCAATCGCGTTGAGCCACCGCAGCTCCCGCGTTTTTTTTCTTTTTACTGCAAGGTAACTTGGAATATAGAAAGCAGGAAGTAGGAGAAGAGCAGGGGAAGGTTTAGGCACGCGGTACAGAATAAATCAGTCTCCACTCTCAGCTATTGAGTGGGTATTGCTCCGCCGGATTGTCCCCTCTCACTTGGCCTAGCAGCCGGGATGACACACAAACTAATGTCCAGACGGTCTCTGCCACAGACCTCTTGGAATGAGTTGGGTCTCTGCCACAGACCTTTGAATAAATTTGGATGCGTCCAGGAATCCTCTGCCACAGGATTTCAAAATCCTGAAGAGCAGCCGAGCAGTAAGAGAGCCTTTAAGCCGGAACCGGCAGACTGCAGGGCTTTCAACGTAGTGGATCCCTCCTTGATTGGGTCACCAGGTCTCACCCGGGACACTAGCACTTTGCCTGTCTCCTCAAGGGCAGGTCCTCCCCTGGTTTCCTTCATCAAGATAGCATCCTCCCTTGTGGACAGACAGCTTGGGATCTCCCTTTAGGATTTTAAGGCCCGGCCAGCGTAGCCAAGCCTGCGCCACAGTAGCATCACTCTGGGCCAACGTGGCCCCGAAGTTGGGCTCGTCTGCCCCTTTAATACCCCTCCCCAGCATGCACAGTGGGGTCACCACTCCCACTGCACCGCTGCTAAGAAGGGACACCCAACACACCATGGTACACCTGCGTTCCAACATAAGGCCAGGGTGGAAACACCACCTACTAGCAACAAGGGAAACTACCAAGTAGTATCACAGCCAGAACAGAGGCAAATTTGGGTTAATCAAACAGGTCTGGGCCCAAGTACTGGTCCAGACTTCCCCTAGGGTTCCCCAGAATTGGGGTGGGCGCTACACAAGTAACAAATGCAGGAGAATAATTGTACTAAAAAACAATTGACCATGTCATTTATTCCATATGTGATTGTGTTTAGAATTGTTTAAAACCACATGACTTTGATGAAATTGTGTTCTGACTGATCAGACAAAGTGTGTGAGCATCTAAGCCCGAAACGGAAATCTCTTTTTGAACACTTGAATAAGTAACTCTTTTGAATTTTCAACAAATAAAGCAGTCTTTTAAGTGCAGCAACCCTCTGAATTTTTCCGTATATGCAGGATCGGTGGGAAGACCTGATTGCTACCACTAACTACAGACTGGGTACGTAGTAAGATATATATACACACATACACACACACATATATATATATATATATATATATATATATACCCAGAAACCATGGGCAATGATAGCATACTATTAAACTTAGGATCGCTTGCCTATTAATCCCTTCTAGCCCTGATTTTAAACTGGAACCTCTTCTGTGGCACACAATGACTCTTCTTGCTGAACCACCTGGATTGCTGTACAGTTCTGTGGACTATTCCTTGAATGATTCTGCCTTGAACCTTGTTTGTCTTGAACCTTGTACTCTTTGCTCTTCCTGTGAACATCCTGATTTGAGCCATGTCTCTGCACTTCCGGTTTGCCAGATTGTTGTGCTTTCTCCAGCCAGTATCTCGCTTTTATTTTTCCAGGTTTTCCAGTTATTACCACTCGTTACTGACCCATGGCTCATTCCTCGACTATGCGTCAGCTTAATTCCAACCTGCAACTATTTGTTACTGACCTTTGGCTTGTTTACTGACTATGCTTCTGTTTGATCCTTACCTTCTATATCCACTACTGCAATCTGGCTTGCTCTCCTCCAAGGGGGGCGACCCCGAGGGCTGCGACCTGGTACTAACACACAGCTAAACCCATCTCCACCATCAGGAGCTTTGGTAAACACTGGTTAATACTTAATGCAGGCTCATCTGATGTGCAGAGTTTATTTGCCAGGGTGACTATGGAAAAGCTGTGTCACTCCCACCAGGATTAGACAGGCCATGTTGTTTCAGACTTTCTCTCTCTCTCTCTCAGCAGATCTCAACAGTATTATAACAAAACGATTAATGCTCTTGCACACAATTACTTTGTAAACATAATACAAACTTCTTTACACTCAGGCATTTTTAAACCTATTTTGTAGAACTTCAAGCCTCAGTTGTCTTAACATTTTAGTTGAGGAGAAACTCTGGGATTTTCAACTGCATTAGGCATAGATGGTTAATTTCCATCTGTAGCAGAAGTTCGGAGGTCAATAAATCTACACGGCTAAGACAGTTAAGCAACTGCTTCTTACTGCGCAGAGTGGAATCTATGACTAGCAATGATCCTAAAACCTGACTTCATCCCTTCTATAAAGGAAATTTCTTAGTTTTTTCCACAGTCTCCCTAAAAGGGCCCCCTCTTTTCACAAGGCCCACTCATTAGGGGGATACAACGCTAAAAAACAATGTTAAGAGACTATTATCAGGAATTACCAGAATTATAAAGCTGGCCTAGTAGACTGGCCTAGTACAATTTCATATAGATGTTCATATGGAAATTTTTCACAGAACAATCTTTGACCCAATAATGGCAAGAACGAATGTTCCATTAATTTCATTTGAAAGCCCTTAAGATTTTCCATTAAAATTTCATTATTTTAAGACAAAGCTTCCATTCTGCTCCTTCAATTTTTTTTTTTTTTTTTTTTATCTCTTTGGTTGAAAACAGATGTTGCTTTGATTCTGGTTAATGTATTCTGGAGGCGCACATTTTATATGGATCTCAGAGATCTGCTGTTAGACATAATTTAGTTACCAAACAGATAATACATTGTGTATATAAATAAATAAATGCTATTGTGATGCAGAAATACACAAGTACCTGGGTTCAGTTGGTGACAGGTTTGGCAAATCTTACTAAAGTTTGGATGTCAAATCTGAAACCCATTTAAAGTCAATGGGAATTGAATGTTTAAAAATAGTAATGGCCATTTTATAGGGTAATAGATAAGGGATTGACAGCAAATAGTATGGGGTGGGTACAGTATCCCTAATTCATCTAGCTGTAATTGGGCATAAGCTAAATTACAGGTACTTCTTTAAACGTGGCCACCAGTTTTTATTTGTCTTTTGTTGTCATTTCAATAATTTCACTTCCCTTTTCACTGCAGCCTCCAGAAGATAAACCAGAACTAGACAAGGGTGTGCTTCCTTTTGCACCAAAAGTCCACTTATCTAAAACTTAAACTTTATTTTATTTAAATCATAAAAGGTATGTAAATGACCATAGCAGGTATACCTATAGGGTGAAGTCAATGTAACTATGTATGAACCAAAGTTCTATCTATATGTGGTAATATTTACATCTACCAAGTTTATTTGGTGAAACGTCTCTCGATATACACAGAGGAGATAATAACCCTCATATTGTCTTACATTTAATATAAAGGTTCCAGGCTATTTAGAGGATATATAAACTCAAGGTCTACTCACCAACACTAACCAGTATAAAGAGATGGGGGTACATCAGTCTCTCCTCCCATCTCTTGGCCACATATAAAAATGAGATGAACAGAAAAAGATAAAGTATAAAAGTAAATACTGTCTTACTGAAGATGTGGGCTATCTGTCTTTTGCCCTATGAAAATATCAATCTCTCAGATATGTAATATGGGTACACTCATCCATGTGGACACAAATACCCACTGATGGCGGAGCCCCATATATAACCATATTCACAAAAAAGCTTCTCTAATAATCAAGACTGCATTGGTACATACAAGGCATATCTCACCCCACAAAAATAAGAAAGGGGGGGGGGTGTCAGGACAAAATTAAATCATGTGAAACTAAATAAAAATAAAGTCAGAAGTTGCTCCCAAAATAAAATGACCCAAACCTAACATGTTTCACTCTTCAAATAGAGCTTCGTCAGGTGTAAAATAAAGTCAAAGAAAGTGAATAAAATGAGCAACCAAGAGTAGCTGACTGTCACATGGTAAAAATAAAACAGTGTCTTTTGTTTTTAGTCCCTCTATTTATAACTTGACCATCTAAGATGATCGCCACACATTCTCATTGCTGAAGGCAATCCTATCACCATCTTGTATATTGATTGCTCCTATCCCATATATCATTGTCCTGTACATATATACAACTACTTTTGAGCAAAAAGGGATCAGAAATGAATGTAGATTTGTTTTTCCTAAATACCAATATGAGCCATACAAATATTAATATTAAACAAGGCTATTGGTCAATAAATCCCCAAATTTTTTATCATGTACAACAAGTAGAAATGTATGGCCTTCATTAAGGCCAGAGGAGCTTGAGAATTAAGACGGTAGATCCATCTCACTTCCAATTTCAATCAATGTTTTTCTAGGTCACCTTTCCTTGGGCGTAATTTATTTTTCTATGCCCCAAAATTTCAATACTTCAGCTTTACCACCATGATTTTCATGGACATGCCTAGAAACTGGTCTATCTTTTTTTTTTTGTTGTGCAATGCCATTTACATGTTGCAATACTGCAACTAAATTAACAAATTATCTTTCCAACATACAAAAATAGGCATGAGCATCTCATATCATAAATGATTCCCTCTGTACTACAATTGAAGAATGACTATATTTGTAAAATTTCAACATTTTTGGGGTTCTCAAATTCTTTAACCCATGACTAAGTCACGTGCCAAGTGACGCAACGCATGGGGGAGGAGCCTAGTGACGCGATCGATGGGAGATCCGTCCGAATGAGGAGATCGCAGACACTGAGCGCCAGTTTTGATTTCTGAAGCTGAACTTTGATCTGGGGTTTCGTGAGTGCAATCATCGTATTGCTTATTTAGTTTTTTCCTGCTTATACAGTTTTGCACTATGTCTGTTTCCTCTCTCCTTGCATGAGCTGGCTTACCCTGGATGAATGGAAGATCAGGTGTTGAAGCACATCTTACACTGATAACAGCAAAGGACTAGTTCCCTTGTTCCCTATTTAAACCTATATGTGGGGTTTTCTTCCGCTGAAGGATCTATGTTGCTAATAGCGTGACACTATTGGTTTTTGTCCTTTATGCATATTAGGAACTTGGCTCTCAATATATAGTTATATATATTTGCTTTTTATTTATTTATATAACTGTTTTTTCTCTTATTTGCACATTGATTGATACCTCCTAACAATTAGGGTGTGTACTAGGTATCATTGGCACTAATTGTATTCACAGTAACAAATGTTGATGTCAGCGCAACACCTAATGTTATAATTTAACGCATACCTGCATTACCACCCTTTTGAGTCCATTTGTGTCCATGTAAAGTATCCCTTGGGACAATGCTCACCTTTTCTTAAGACTTTCTTAAGTCACTGAGATTATAACCTTGTCTGCTGAATCTCTCAACCAATTTAAGACTTTCATTTTGAAAGGCTACATCAATAGAGCAGTTTCTTTTAGCTCTCATAACTTGCACAGTGGGAATACCTTTTTTAAGGGATGTAGGCTATCCCAATGTAGCAAATTATTGGAGGAGGTAGGTTTCTGGTACATTAATGGCACCATCAACATCTGTCCCAATTTTAAGATCCACAGGATTACCCATTGCAGCTCCTTTAGACCCCATTCACACCTAGGCGTTTTGTCGCCTGTAGTGTGATGCCGCTGCCGCCAGAGGGCTGGAAACACATTGCCCTCTATGGAGATGGTTCACATCTCCACACCGAAGGCCGGACGCCTGAAAAAAGGTCCCGAACCTTTGTTTCAGGCGGCTTTCGGCGTTCGGGGACCATCCTAGGGGCACATCTAGGCGGACAATCGCAGCGTTTTGTCGCCGCAAATCGCGGTACAAAACGCTGCTATTTGCCTCCGCAATTCGCGGGACAAAACGCCGCGATTTCGTCTGCCTAGATGTGAATGGAGCCTTACATTGTCTTAAAATGTTGCCAGTAAAAAGAAATACATTTTGTTCTAACACAAATTGTGGGATCTCAAGGAAAAAATCTGTGTGTTTCTGAAAAAGTACACTTCTATCATTCAGGAAGTATTTACATACTTTATAGTAATAGTAGACATAACTTGGGGCTTAAAGTGCCTCCACATCAAGGCTTGCCAGCCAAACATCCTCCTCCAGAGAAATTTCTGAAAGTTTATTAACAACAATTAAAGTCTTGTGTATCCACAATATATGAGGAGAGACTGTGGACATTTGGACAAAGGATTTTTTTCTGTTGAAAAGCCTGTGGCGTGCAAAACACAACCCAAAAACTCCACCCGGTGCAGGGAAAAATGTGCACACACATAAAGAGTGACATCACATAAAACTGCGACGGGTGCATCGTCAGTGGTCCTCCGAAAAGGACCCGTCTCTGATCCCCCGGGGCGTTAGGCTCCTGACAGGGAAAAGAGTAACTGTGGTCCATACAGCCGAAGCCATATGGACCCATCTTGGTCCAAGCAGCCGAAGCCACAAGGACCCAACATCCTCAGAGGGACTGCCGAGACAGAACCCTCCTCGGTGAGGCTCCCCCGAAGGGAGACCCCATGAGAGCCGGTGAACCTAACCAGAAGGCCGAGTCCACCAACTCCCAAGACTTTCAGAGACCGGCCCGAGGACCAGCACCCTACTCGCCACACTAAAAGTGCAAGCACCAAACAGAAAAAGTGACAAAACAAGACAAACAGGGGAAAATAATAAAAGAAAGTGGGGAAAAGGAAGATGGGAAGGTGAGGAAAGTGACCAATGTGAAATACATTGGCCGGCCCTCCGGCCAGGATAAAAATTCCACTGGTCCTAGCCAAAAGGCCCGGCCCAAGCGGCAGGTGTGAAAAGTGTGTTGTGGAGATCAGTGACCTGAAGGTGCCACACGATGAGTGCCCCTCAAACACTCGTGCAATGTATGGCACCCCTGGACTGCCACTCCAGGGGCACAATCTCCACGGGCTTTTCAACGGTCCCTAGCCCCCGGTCCGGACCGGCAGCACCCTTCCCAGCCAGGAAGGTGGGAGAAGAGGTCGGGGAGAGCCTACTGACGCAGACTCTACCCACAACCCCTATCTCTCCCACCTAATCACATTCTGGAAGTACTACCCGCTCCATCCCGGTTAAAGGAGAAGCAAGGGTTCCCTCCAGAACAACTGACTGGGGCAGATACCACCAAATCCAGGCCAACGGCCAGGGACCCGCCTCTTGGCTTCGACCTCATGCCTCTCTGTCCACATCAGAAGGCTTCCACCTCCACACCAACAGGCTTAGCGTCCGCCGACTGCCATCCCTTTCCCCCTGCCACAGGGTACCGGGGACAGTCAGCTTAGCACCACCTATTGGCAACTGATAAGAACAGATACTACACTTGATCTTAGCCAAAAGGCCGAGAAGCGATGACATTTGGACAAAGGATGTAATCAATTTATCTGATGGCACCTTCAGTCTGATTTTGATTCCCTGAAACTATAGGGCGACCTGGGGGGTTTCCTCTGTTCTTATGCACCTTAGGGAGAGCATGAAAAAATTGCAATTGTAGGATGGTTGTTTGTAATGAGTGAATATTCACTCGGACCGTTTTCATCGGTTTACCGCTGAAGCAGACTGATGGTCTGATGTGCGTACACAACATCAGTTAAAAAACTGATAGGGTCAGAACGCGGTGACGTAAAACACACAACGTGCTGAAAAAAACGAAGTTCAATGCTTCCAAGCATGCGTCGACTTGATTCTGAGCATGTGCGGGTTTTAAACCGATGCTTTTGTGTACTAACCATCGGCTTTGACCGATGGTCAGCCGTCCATTGGTTCGATTTTAAAGCAAGTTCTCTAATTTTTGTCCGAAGGACAACAGACCGATGTGCCGTACACACGGTTGGTTTGGACCGATGAAACTGAACTTCAGTCCGTTTTCAATGGTTTGGACCGGTCGTGTGTATGCGGCCTTAGAGAGTTTTGTAGTGTCCTTTTCAATACCTCTCTTAAAGTGGTTGTAAACCCTCCCCACAACTTTATCCCTTGTAAATCAGCATAAAAACCCTAATGAACACTGCTTGTAGAAATATCCTTACTTGCTTAGTATTGTTGTAATCCTTTTTTTTCTTTAGAACATGCCCAGATCTCCCCTGATTTACGGCACACTCTGTTTGCTTAACTGTCTGTTATCAGGACTTTAAACGGCACAACAGTGAAATCCCACAAGACTGCATAATCACTTAGAGCTTCCTCCTACACCCCATGTGACCATGTGATATCACATGGAGTGTAAACTTGAACATCGGACAGCATTACTGCAGTCTTATCAGCTGAAGCTGATAAGACTGACATAGGCAAACACTAGATAATTGGCACAATTAAATACAATGAAATTAAACAAGTGGCTATGGGCAGGGAAGCAGGGTTGCCATAGAAACGTTGGATTGAGAAGGAGACTTACAGGAAGTGCTCAATATATGGGTGGGAATACACTCTACTGTGGACTCAGAAAACAATACTTAAGATGGCACTGCCTTACCTCTGGAAACAAGTTTTTTTTAAGTTTCTTTAAACAGTAAGTAATATGCAATTTGGGCTGGATTACAGTGGCTATAGATTGATAATTACTTAATATAATGGACTAAATGAAAAGAAGAATCAGAGTGGAAGAGTTTACTTCCTCTTTAAGGATTATTCTCAGATAGAGATCCAATGTACTAATTACTGAGAATACCAAAACACATTTTAACATAGAATGCTCTATCCATTATAACAATGTTTTCTCCTTTATCTGCTGATTTAATATGTTATTCTTTGTTATTGTGCAACTCTTCTAGGGCTTTCCACTCAGCATATGAAAGATTGAATGATTTCTCTCTTTTTTCCTACAAGACATTCAAGTCTCTTTCAACCAACTTTACAAACAGTTTAATGTGACTACCTGGGGAAAAGATGGAGTGTAATCACTCTTTGGTTTAAAATTGGAGAATGGTCCACACACCTCCACACTGCCCCCACTCCCTTCACTTTGCTACCCCTTTTTCTCCATCAATCTTGATCTCTCATATGTTGAGTAGGTCTTGCTAAAAAAAAATCCCCTGTTGACATCTGGGGGGTCTAAAATGACCTCTTCTACCTCTACCTATTTTTGAGGTATATCTGACCTCAATTCTGCCATCACACGAGTCACTTTGTCTCTCACTCCCCTGTTCTGTCTCTGAACTCTCTGACTCCCTTGATGTATCAGAATCAGCTGTAAAGGCAGTCTGCGGGATTAACCCCCTGTTCTTACAAGACAAATTATAAACTCTGTCAATAGAAAAGTCATCAGAATGAACTTATGTTTTTTTATCTTAATGGTTTCTTTGTGAATCTCCACTTGTTTATGTAATCGATCTTCTAGCTTTTTAAACTCTAGAAAGTCATTGAATTTATGGATGTTGTTCTGTTCCTCCTTCAACTGGTTATTTAAATCAGTGAATTTAATTTTTTCAAAATCATAGTGGTATTCCATCATCCTTATGGTGTTTTCTGTTTCAAGTTTATCCCAACCTGACATAAAATCCATATTGTCAATATGGGAATGTGATCTGATCATATTCCCAAATCCTCTCACTGCAATCTTCTTTTTAATGTACATTTTAAGACCACCAACACCGTGTATGTTTTTTGTAAATCCTGAATATACGTCTAAATGCCTACATGTATATTAGTCTCTTTTGATGCAGTAGGTGCCTCGTTTGATTTTGACTCTCTCTTTAGAAGCTAGCCAGGTGTTTTTAATCTCTTTTTCAAGAAAGCCAGCAAACTGGTTAAATTAAACCTAGGCCAGGTCCCCAAAAAAAAAAATGCATCAATCAAATGACAAATTTGAAAAGCCTGTGATATTGAGAACACTTAATCGTGGCAAAACGGGGGCGTGGCCGAGCCGAGCTGGAAGATGGCTGCCTGATCACAGAGCTCCTGCCACCTCAGAGCCCTTATCAGTTTTACCGGCACATTTCACCCGCTTTTCCCCACCAGAAACATGGGCACAGCATCGAGGCAGTCCTCCGCCTCCCGCTCCCGTTCCCCCCGGGAACACGGCGAGCCTCCTGAGCACAATATCCCGGAGATGTTCCGGACCGGCCGCGGGAACATGGCGGCTTCCCGCCAGGGAACGCGAGGAAGCCGTTCACAGACCTCATCTCAGGGGCCAGAGATCGTCCTCTCAGCGACCCCGCACGCTACCCCCCCCGGGAGCTCTTGGAGGACCGGACCCCGCACCGACCCCAGTACTGGCGTCACAAACGATCACCATCACGGATCTGAGGGCGGTGGCGACGGACATCAAAGAGGCGCTCGCGGCGGCCATCGCCGACCTGCGCCTGGAATTTAGAGCGCTGGACGGGAGAGTGCAAGCAGTGGAGACCACCCTGGAGGACCACGACCTAGTCCACCAGCGCTCAACGAGGAAAATAGATGACCACACACTACAACTACGAGAGGTCAACCGCCATCTGGAGGACCTCGAGAACAGGGGAAGACGCCACAATCTGCGCGTGCGGGGCCTCCCGGAGACGGTGGAGAGCGACCGGATCCGGCCCGAAGTGACAAGCCTCTTTAACTCAATCCTCCAGAGACCACCAGACACGCAGATCACCATGGAGAGGATCCATAGGGCACTGCGCCCTAGAGGCAGAGACACGGACCCCCCCAGAGACATTATATGCTGCCTCACGGACTACGGCGTGAAGGAGGAGATCCTGAGGCGGGCCAGGGGACAGCGCCTGCAGCACGGAGGAGCCCCGATCCAATTGTTCCAGGACCTCTCGGGGATCACCTTGAAACACCGCAGGGACCTCAGGCCCCTGCTGGAGGTCCTGCGGGCGGAAAACATACCATACAAGTGGAAGTTCCCTTTCTGTCTCTCGGCCTCCTACCAGGGCCGCACCGTACAGCTGAAGGTTCCTGAGGACCTCCCGCACTTTTTTGAAACCCTGGGTATACAGCCCGTCGCGGTCCCTGAATGGTATGCCATATACCGCCGTTCAGTGGGCCGCTGGAATGGACCTCAGGCAGACAGCATGGAAACGCAACCGACGGGACACCGTAGAAGAAGATCTCACTCCGGCTCCCGCAACTCGACTGCAGCTCCGGTGCCCAGGAGGGACCGAGATCCACTGTCCTCGCCAGGGTCACGAAGAGCCCGAAGAGACCGTTGATCGCCCAGACACCTGCACTCAGAAACTGTTACCCACTATGTTGTTGGCGTGTTAAGGTGCCACGTTGGGTGTTTACTAACTGTTAAACTTTGCCTATGGAGACTGTGCCTGAACTCCCAGTACCTCATAGAGGCTGCTAGACTACGCGGCTTCCCGCTCTGACTGTCGCCACGCCCAGCAAATTACACCAGCGGCCTCCACGCCTTCGAAGTGTGACATCACGAACTAGTCTCCCCCTGCAGCTCTATGGAATCCCTGTGACGTGGCCGGCCTCCGCACTACATCCCCCATGATGCCCTGCGCCCGCCTTCGCCGCCGGTCCTCCGGAATGTGCCCCGTCCTCTTCCGGCGCGCCCTGACCGCGCCACATCCGGGGAGACATAGCTTCCGATGGACCCGAGGCCTCAACACAGGAGCCCCAGCCCTGGATGCCCGTGCCGGATCGCCTCTCGTCGCCTGGACCGATGTTGCCGACTGGGCCATTCTCCATCTACCCCCGCTCCCAGTGTGAGGCATACAGCTACACTGCGCAAGACCCTCGGTGAGTCGGAACGATGTCCCCGTCCGGGGAAACTCCCCCTACATAGCAGACTGTGTCACTCTCGAGGGGCCGCGGGCAGGCAAACGACACGAGACCCGAGCGCTCCTTCATCCGGACCTCTCGGCACCGGCGGGCCCCCGCTCCCCCGTTCCGCCTCACACGCAGAATACCCCCGCAGACTGTCCCACCTCTACAACACCAGATGCTGGAGCGGACATCACTGATCGCAACCCGGACATTGGTTAAGTATGCTCTTGTTGTCCAATACTCCCGCTATCCGGTACTCCATCTAGACTCAACGCGAGCAGAATGCTGCCCGGCTACTGGACATACACACATATTAGTGGACGTTTAACGGGGTCTTGGGACCGGGAGGTTTCGCCGGGGGCGGGGGGGGGGGGCGGGGGTCTCTCTCTCGCCGTCCCCCCGCGGGCGGGTCGGCTCCGGCGATTCGGTGGCGGCTCGGCCGCGGGGGGGGGGCGGGGGACGACACGCTTTGCGGCGGGCCATGATGCAGGGACCCGAGAACGTACGATATCACTAATTGCAAACCCCCTATGGCAACGAAATAGGCCCATGGTTCAACCGTGCCACCGCACTCATCCTCAGCTAGGTGCCCCTGGGATCTCACCCCTTGCGACAACGCAGGGTTGACCGCTCTGGGGTGGCAACACGGGCTCAGGTTCTACTTGGGAGCTACTAGTAATTTTTGTTCACCCTCGGCGGACGTTTTCTGGCTGGAGCTCGGCCAACCCCCGGACGGTACCGCGCGGTGGTGCCTGGACCTACCCCTAGGTGTAGGTGCCCCGTGCGGCCGCAACATACCGATTGTGTGTTTCACGGTAGGCAGGTGGTGGGACACAGATCCCCCCATCTAATCGGTTTTCTCACCCCCTCCCGTTGGAGGAGGGTTTTTTTTTTTTTTTTTTTTGGTATCCACTCCAGACCCCTCCCCTTCCCCACGAACACCCCCCCTCTCTCGCGAGGACCCTCCCTCCCCCCCCCCATCCCCATCCAATTTCGGGATCCAGTCGGGTAGTTGCCCCGACAGCGGCTCTGCCCTCACTCCTGTCTAGTCTCGGACCCTAGGGCTGCCTCCGGGAAACCCCCACCCGAAGCCTACCTTCACCCCGCCACAGCTCAAAAGTTCCCAGCCACCCCCCGAGCTACTGTACGCCTGTAGAGACGATCACAATGACAGACCTGACGACAGAGACCACTAGCCCCACACTGAAAGTGATTTCGGTGAACGCGCAGGGACTGAACCTCCCAGAGAAACGTGCCCAACTCCTCCTGGCCATGCACCGAGCCCGGGCAGACGTGGTGTTTGTGCAGGAAACGCACTTTAAATCAGGTGCCACACCCAAACTGCACAATTTCCATTTCCCGCTTGTCCACCACGCCACAAACTCCCATGCTAAGACGAAGGGGGTCTCCATACTGGTAGCTAGAAAATGCCCTTTTACAGTGTCAGAGTCGCTGGCTGACCCGGAGGGTAGGTACCTGTTCTTGAAGGGTTCATACCTGAACCGAACCGTCACACTCGCCAACATATATGCACCCAATACGCGCCAGGTCCCTTTCTTTCGATCCGTATCAGAGGTACTGACGCCCTTTCAGTCAGGAATGCTGATATTGGGGGGTGACTTCAATGTGCCCCTCAACCCAGCACTGGACACGTCCACGGGCACATCATCAACCCCGTACGCAGCTCTGAGGAGGATTAAAACGATCCTCCAGGACCATCTCCTCCACGATACATGGCGAGCTTTAAACCCCACGGGCAGAGACTACACATTCTACTCGGCCCCACACAACCGCTACTCCCGACTCGACTACCTACTGGTTAGCCAGGAAGATCTACACAAGCTGACTGCTGCGGACATAGAGCCCATGTTCCTCTCGGACCACCACCCGGTATCAGCGACACTGACCCTTCCCCCCTGCCACCCTCGAGCGAAGGTGTGGAGGCTAGATCCGTCACTACTCACGGACCCGACAGTAGCTAAGGAGCTGAAGGAAGCTCTCATAGCGTACTTCCGGGAAAACAACCCAGACGACACGTCCCCGATCGTAAACTGGGAGGCACACAAATGTGTGGTCCGGGGCCTCCTGATAGCCGCAGCCGCCAAACGCAATAGGGAACGACGCAAACACTACAACACTTTGTTAGAGAGGATCGCGCGCTTGGAGTCCGCCCACAAACACTCGCTAGCTCTCGCGACACTGCAGGAACTGAACCAGGCCAGGGCCGAACTCCTGGAGGTTATAGGTAGGAAGATTAAACGTAGCTACGCCCTAGCTAAGAAATCCTTCTACGAACACGGTGACAAGGCCGGCAAAATGCTGGCGAAAGCCCTGCAATCCAAAAGAGCCAAGGCGACCGTCCACTCCCTGACAGACGACCAAGGCCGAAAAGTGCAGTCCTCCCCAGACATCGCTAAGCTATTCGTAAAGTACTATTCCAGCCTGTATAACCTACCCTCCCCGACTGCGCAGAACGGTATCAACACACGACAAGACCTAATTGCCGACTTTTTACGCCAATACAGCCCTACCAAGTTGACGGAGGAGGCTAGGACGGAACTAGACAGGCCCCTAAACGGTGATGAGGTGGGCCTAGCCCTCAAACAACTGAAAGCGGGCAAAAGCCCGGGCCCAGATGGGTTGACCGCTGGGTACTACAAGGCCTACGCCGAAGTCCTCACACCTTTTTTCGTTTCGGCTTTCGCCTCCTTCGCCAACACCCAAACCCCTCCCCGAGACTTATTGTCCGCCCACATAGTAGTCATTCCCAAGCCAGACAAGGACCTGACCGTAGTGACCAACTACAGACCCATTTCGCTCCTCAACGTGGACCTTAAGTGGTTCGCTAAGACGATTGCGAACAGGCTCCTCCCTTATCTGCCCAAACTCATAGACCTAGACCAGGCAGGCTTTGTCCCCGGCCGGGAGGCACGGGACAATACCGTCACGGCTCTAAATATACACCACTGGCTCACCTCCACCGGGTCCCCGGGGTTTTTCCTCTCACTCGACGCGGAGAAGGCGTTCGACAGAGTGGCATGGGACTTTATGCGTGCGACCCTCGAAGCCACCAATCTCCCGCCGCTCATGCTGAACTATATAACTATGCTCTACGCGGGCCCCACGGCGAGGGTCAGCGTGAACGGCCACCTGTCGGACGCCTTCTCCATCTCGAACGGGACCCGTCAGGGATGCCCCCTCTCCCCCCTGATTTTCGTTCTCACTCTAGAACCCTTCCTACGACGACTCAGGGCGAACCCGACGATCAAAGGGATTGACATAAAAGACCGGACCTACAAACTCGCCGCGTTCGCGGATGACATCCTCCTATTTCTAAGAGACCCCCTCACGACTATCCCCAACCTCCTGAAGGATCTTAGAGAATTTAAATTCCTCTCGAATTTGCAAATCAACATCTCTAAATCACGCGCTCTGAACGTCTCCCTGCCCCAAACCCTGTGCGACCTGTGCCAGGTAAACTTCCCCTTTAAATGGAGCGCCAGAGCCATCACGTATTTAGGGATACAGCTCCCCGCCTCCCTCTCGAACCTATACGCCCTCAACCATCTGGCGCTGCTCCAAACGGTAGTGAAGGACTTGAGGGGATGGTCCTCGAAACACCTGTCTTGGTTCGGTAGGGTGGCGGTGATCAAGATGAATATCCTCCCCCGGATACTGTACGCCATGCAAGCGATCCCCATCAAGCTCCCCCCGGCGTTCTTTTCATCCTTTAGGGCGGCTTGCACGACCTTTGTATGGCGAGGCACCCACCCCCGCCTGAGTTATGCCCGGCTCACGGTCCCCAAACCACTAGGTGGCCTAGGCCTCCCGGACCTTCACAAATACTACCTGGCCTGCAGCCTCACCAGAATAGTGGACTGGGCCACCAATGGGACACACAAACAGTGGGTGGGGCTGGAACAATCGTTCTCTTCCCTCCCACTGACGCACCTGCCATGGGTCTCACGAAGCAACACCCCCCCGGCCTGCAGGGACCACCCCCTCATACTTCCATCGCTGCGGGCCTTCCGGGAAGCTTGCACCAAATACAAGCTGTCGGACCAATGCGGCCCACTGACCCCCCTCAGACTGAACCCTGACTTCCCCCCGGGCATGCACCCAGCCTTTCTGGCAGACAGATGGCCTCATGGGTCGGTACAGGCGGGCCAATTCTTTACCTCAGGTAGACTCATGCTCCAAGCAGAACTGGCAGCCAAGACTGACAAAGACGAGTTCCCTTTCTGGACATACATACAAATCAGACACTTCCTAGACAGGACGGCCCCGAGCCTCCAATGGTCTAGACCCTGCTCCCCCTTCGAGAACCTATGCGCCAGTAAGGGATCACAAAGACACCTTATCTCTATAATCTACGGCTTACTGTTTTCCACGCACTCGTCCAAAATACACTGGGCTAACCAACAGTGGGAGAGGGATATCGCTCTTGATCTCACGGAGGTGGAATGGGAAGCGGTATACAGACGGGCCCACAAGGGCTCGGCTAACGTCCAAACTCAGGAGAACGCGTACAAGCTCCTCTCCCGGTGGTACAAGACTCCGCTCAAATTACACAAAATTGATCCTACGCTCCCCGAAATCTGCTGGAGATGCCACCGGGAGACGGGCTCTTTCCTCCACATATGGTGGACATGCCCATCACTCACCTCATACTGGATGGAGGTCCACAACTACATTGCACGCATAACAACAGACACACTAGAGTTTACGCCTGCGCAATATCTTCTCCACCATGCCCAGACGCTCCCGAGGGGCTACAACCGATCACTGGCCATGCACATGGTGAACGCGGCGAGGATGTGCATCCCAATTAGGTGGCTATCCCCACAACCACCCTCGCTAGTCGACTGGTTCCAACGTATCCAAAGAACAATGGAGATGGAAGACCTTATCCATCAAGCCAATGACAACCCTACGAGGTTCAACGAGACATGGGCTTGTTGGAAACACTTCACTACGACAGCAGACTACAGGACGGCCTGACCCTGACGACTCTGACCCTGAAATTTGCCCTCCTCCTCCCCCGCCGAGCTGTGGCGGGCTGCACCTCACCTCCAGTCCACACCCCTTCCCCCATTGTCTGCTCCCTCCCCCACCGCCCCAATCCCCTCCCCCTTACCTTTTTATCTCTTTTTTTCTATCTTTTTGGTTAAACATACTCACGCCCTCTCCTGTTCGCAGGGACGTCTCTAGGCGGACAGACCCGGCCACCAGAAGTGAGTTAAGGTTAGGGAGATAAGCCTAGAAACTCACCCTACATGTAGGTTATCACCTGTGGCCGGCTTTCCACCACCACCCTCGATAAGCCCTAGGGCTAGTTAGAGGGATCATTACACGTTCTCTCCCTGGAAGCCCTACCCAAGGCTTAGGTTACTCCACGTTGTTCTCGCATTCGGCGCATCAACGCCACCAGCCGTAATACATACACACGCACAAGCATATGGGACTGCTGGCCGAGGCTCCACACGATGGCTGCCACATACGACTGATGGACTGCCGCTATATGATGCTTACCTATGTTCTACCAGTGTAAGGGTTAGCGGCTGCGCCCGCAGGCACCCACTTTACGTATGTACGAACATCATTGTGCCATGTGTCTTGTAAATTGTTACTGCTGAAGAGTCAATAAACACATTTTGGAACAAAAAAAATCGTGGCAAAACTGAACTAGACAAGGTTGCGCTTCCCTATGCACCAAAAAGTCACTTATCTAAAACGTAACCTTTATTATAAATCATAAAAGGTATGTAAATGTACATAACACGTATAGCTATAAGGTGAGGTCAATGGGCCAGATTCACAAAAGAGATACAACGGCGTATCTCCTGATACGCTGTCGTATCTCTGTTTTAGGGGCTTCCTAACTATGCGACTGATTCATAGAATCAGTTACGCATAGTTTGCCCTAAGATCCGACAGGTGTAATTGAATTACACTGTCGGATCTTAGGATGCAATACCTCGGCCGCCGCTGGGGGGAGTTCGCGTCGTAAACCAGCGTCGGGTATGCAAATTAGTACTTACGGTGATCCACGACGGTTTTTCGTGTTCGCTACGTCGCTGCTAGTCTAGTTTCCCGTCGCAAAGTTAGTCGTCGTTTTTGCTGCCCTAACTTTACACAGCCCATGTTAAAGTATGGCCGTCGTTCCCGCGTCGAAATTCAAAAAAAATAATTTCTTGCGTAAGACGTCCGGGAATACGGAAGTACGCTACGCACGTCGCCGTTCGAAAAAATGACGTCACTTTGCGCAAAGCACGGCGGGAATTTCGAAATGGAGCATGCGCAGTAGGTCGGATGCGGGAGCGCGCCTAATTTAAATGCCACACGCCCCTTTGAATTATGCGGGCTTACGCCGGAGGCCGCCGGTGTAGGTTTTCATTGCAAGTGCTTTGTGAATCAGGCACTTGCAATGAAAACTTGCGGCGGTGTAACGTATCTACGATACGTTACGCCGCCGCACTTCTACGTGAATCTGGCCCAATGTCACTAAATATGAACCAAAGTTCTATCTCTATGTGGTAATATTTATATCTACCTAGTTTAATTGGTCAAACTTCTCTTGATATACAAATATAGACAGAATGAGGGTTAATATAGCCTCCAGAAGATATGACAAGCCAATGGGAAACATGTTTATACCTAAAATATTAGTAGTAGGTAGAATTTACCCTTTACAAGTAATACTGTCTTTCTAAAGTAATAGTTCTGTATGACTGCCTATTACTACAGTTGATAGACCAAAATTTAATTGTAGTTTTGTAGTTTATGGTTTTCACAGAAATACTATGTAGTGCAAAGGCCAGCCTGATTGCACGTAATTGAAAGTATGTAGGTTATATGGATTTGGTAAATCTAAAGGAAAATTGTACAAAATACAATTATATGGATAATATATGGCCAGCCTTACGTAAACAAAACATTTGCTGTTTCCCATTGCCACTTTCTATAACCCAATAGATTCCAACTACAGTGGAACATTATACAATTTATATCAAAAGTTGTACACATATAATATACTTAAACGTTGATAACTAAAACTGATATTTAAGTTAATAACACACCTTTAATGTGCTGATAATCATTTAAAAAATTCAAGTCATTTACAAGTAATTGGAAGACTGTATTTAAAATTATAGTTATTTTTCTATGGACTTAAATATTTCTTGACCTTATTCACAAAAAAATGAGCTGGTGATCCTGGAAGATAGTGGACATATAACTATTAGGATCATATGGGTTTTGAAGTTCAAAGTTTTAATTTTCAAATAAGATCAAGGACATGCCCTATATATGTTTGAGCTGTCACAGTTTGAAATGCAAGCTGCGGTGGGAATCAAAGAAAATAATTGGTACAGTGTTCTTAGAGAATTTGTAATTTGCCTGGGATTTAGTGATCTAGTTGATATCTCAGTCACATTTAGAAAATGAAATTATCTTTATTCATGACAGTAGATTTATACTAGGTCCACAAGATGGTATATTGAAACTGAAAAAGATAAAATAATCTAGAGACATGCAAACATACGCACTTTCTTCAATAGTCCAAACCCAACCCAAAATATAAACAGAAATAAAATGTTCTCCTAAATACCCAAAATGATAGATGTTGATGTTTTTTTTATCAAAAATTAATAACATTATATTATGTGTATATATATATATATATATATATATATATATATATATATATATATATATATATATATATATATATATATATATATATATACACACTGTGGCCTAGATCCACAAAGAAATTCTTAGGTGCATATTTACGCTGGCCGCTAGGTGGCGCTTCCGTTGATGTAAAGGACTTTATTCTACGGTGTCAGTGTGTTTTTTTTTTACAAGACTTTACACTTCCTTCGTGAAATGGTAGGGGTACAGTGTACCCCATTACCATTTCACACAGGGGGGGTCAGGATCTGGGGGTCCCCTTTGTTAAAGGGGTCTTCCAGATTCTGATAAACCTCCCGCCCGCATACCCCCACAACCACCGGGCAAGGGTTGTGGGGATGAGACCCTTGTCCCCATCAACATGGGGACATCCTCCCCATGTTGAGGGCATGTGGCCTGGTGCGGTTCAGGAGAGGGGGGGGCCACACTCTGTCCCCCCCCTCTTTTCTGCGGCCGGCCAGGTAAACGTGCTCGGATAACAGGTCTGGTTATGATATTTAGGGGGAACCGCATGTCATTTTTGTTTTAAATTGACGGCGGGGTTCCCCTGAATATCCATACCAGACCTGAAGGGTCTGGTTATGGATATTTAGGGGGAACCGCACATCATTTTTGTTTTAAATTGACGGCGGGGTTCCCCTGAATATCCATACCAGACCTAAAGGGTCTGGTTGTTGAATTTGCGGGGACCTCTGCGCATTTTTTTTTCCCGAACTCCGATCCCGGACCCAAACTTTTTTCAATTATTCGGGGTTCGGGAAAAACCCAAAGTCCGTACCGAACCCGAACTTTACAGTTCGGGTTCGCTCAACCCTACAGGAGACACATTTTTTTTATGGTTTGAATCGTAGAATAGTCTCAAATGACTACCGTATATGGTATTATGGGGATTCCCCTATAAGCCAAGCCATAGGGTTCGCCAGGGAAATTAGGTTTGTATTAGAGGAGAGAAAGGTGGACCCAGAAGGGAGCTACTTTTTCCTAAAGGGGAAAATTAAATGGAGCCAAATACTCCCTGGCAAACATATATGGCCCTAATAAAATTTCGGTCAGATATTTAATGTGGGCCATAGCGGAGTTTATGGAATTTAAGAAAGGGGGGGCTATTTTGGCAGGGCATTTTAACTTTGGTTTAGAGCCAAAGATGAATAGTACGTCTCAGGCACAAGGGACTGGAATAGCACTGAGAAACAAAAGAAGAAAAACAGGAATTTTCTAGGGTTAATGACACAGAGAAAATAATGGAAGCCACAGTTTGGGAAACCCATGAGGTCTATATTATGGGTATTTTGATTATGCTTTGATCAGAAAAGAAAAAAAGTCATAAGGAGAATAAAAAACTAAAGAATTTTTTGAGCTGGAACAGCAACATAAGAAAAAGGGAGATAAAGAACTTTTATTAAAACTTAATATAAAAAGGGATGAGAGATCTAATAGAATAGAAATTGCAAACAATCTATAATAGAATTAAGAAAGAGAGGTACCAATGGGCCAATAAGACTGGGAAACACCTGGCGAGGCTACTTAAAAATAAAAAAACAGCTAATTACATAGAGAAAATTCAAACTAGTACTGAGGAATTTGTATATTTGACTAATATAGGTAGGGAAGCCAGGACCTTTCAAAATGACTATGGAAAACTGTATTCAATTAATAAAAATGATATACCAGAAGAGGTAAAACAGAAATCTGAGAAATCAAAAGACTATTTAAACAAGGTCTGCTTAAATAAAATTTCAGAGGAGAAACTCGGTCATTTAGAGGCTCCCATAATAGAAGAGAAGATAATAAAAATCCTAAAAGAATCACCGGGGGGAAAAGCCCCGGCCCAGACGACCTGACGACACTCTACTACAAGAAATTCAAAGACATCTTAGTTCCTAAACTATGCTCCTACATGAATGGGATTGGAGTTAAATGGGAGATGCCGAAGGAGGCGCTAGAGGCTGCTATCACTATCATACCAAAGGAAGATCATACACTCTGTTCTAGTTATAGACCTATCTCACTTTTAAATACTGATAAGAAGCTGTTTGCGAAGGTACTTGCAGGGAGGATGAAAAATATAATGAATGACCTGGTCCATGTAGACCAGGTAGGTTTTAGTCCAGGTAGGGAAGGGAGGGACAATGGAATTAGAACGCTCCTGACAGTACAGAAAATCAAAGAAAGTAGGGCCCCAGGGCTGCTCTTGTCAATAGACACTGAAAAAGCGGTTGATAGAGTAGACTGGGGCTTTATGCAGAACACACTAAAGGAAATAGGACTAGGACCAAAAATGAACAAACTGGATTAAAGCGTTGTATACTCGACCAACCACGAGGGTGAAGGTAAATGGGGCTATTTTGAGATCATTTGAGATGTACAACGGTGCTAGACAGCGGTGTCCCTTGCCCCCCTTGATGTTTGTGTTGGTTTTGGAACCCCTCTTGGTGGGGATAAGGCGGAACCCAGACATTAGGGGGGAAAAGGTAGGGGAGGAGGACCACAAGTTAGTGGCCTATGCAGATGATATCCTATTCTTTATAACTAGCCCCAGGATAACTCTCCCAAACTTAGTGAAAGAATATGGAGAGATATCCAATTTCAAAATGAACTGTCAGAGACCTTAAATATCAACGCATTAAAAACAGAGGAGCACTTTTATCAAAAGGATTTTCCATTTGTTTGGGGGTAAAAAATAACTTAAGTACCTAGGAGTTAAGATAACAACATCTACCGAGATGTTATACCAATTAAACTTTCTCCCTTATTGAATGATATCAAATCAGAACTAAACAGAATAGCCCCAGGACAGGTATCCTGGCTAGGAAGAATTAACATTTTTAAAATAGTGATTCTACCTAAGATTATGTTCAAGATGCAAATGCTCCCAATCACACTTCCACATGCATTCTTCAATGCTACAAACTCTGGGCCAGATTCACAAAAAACTCCGGCGGCGTAACGTATCGTCTTTACGTTACACCGCCGCAAGTTTTCAGCGTAAGTGCCTGATCCTCAAAGCACTTACCTGTAAACTTGCGGCGGTGTAGCGTAAAGCCGTCCGGCGCAAGCCCGCCCAATTCAAATGGGGTGTATACCATTTAAATTAGGCTTGCTCCCGAGCCGGACGTTCTGCGCATGCTCCGTTCGCAATTTTCCCGACGTGCTTTGCACGAAATTACGGCGGCCCGACGTGTTTGTGAATCACGACGTGCGTAACGTACTTAAAAAAAAATTCGAATTCGACGCGGGAACGACGGCCATACTTTAACATGGGCTGTGTAAAGTTAAGGCATGAAAAAACATGACTAACTTTGCGACGGGAAAAAGACTTGCGACGACGTAATGAATGCGAAAACCTTTGTGGATCGCCGTAAAACCTCATTTGCATACCCGACACTGGAAAACAACGCGAACTCCACCCAGCGGCGGCCGAAGTATTGCATCCTAAGATCAGACGGTGTAAGTCAATTACACCTGTCGGATCCTAGGGCTATCTATGCGGAACTGATTCTATGAATCAGCCGCATAGGTACGACAAGAGATACGACGGTGTATCGGGAGATACGCCGTCGTATCTCTTCTGTGAATCTGGCCCTCTGTTCTTATTTTTTCTTGCCAAATAAATCTTAACATGTATTATTTTGACCCTGTTGACAAGGGAAAAGGTGCATGGGGGGTTGGGTGCACTAGATATCAGAAACTACTATAATGCTATACTCCTCTCACGAGTAATAGAATGGGCAAAAAATAATAAAGAAAAAAAGATGGGTAAAAATGAAAAGAACTATAAGTCACAGTGGGTAAAATAATTTGGATTCCATTTTTGATGTCACAATATAGGGTATAAAATTTCCTATCATCTGTGCCCAGTCTTGCCACACAGAGTTAATCCAGCTCTGAGCAATCCTCTTTTATTGTTCAGTAAAATAAAACAGACTTACAGAGAAAAACCTTAGTCCGTTCCGCCCCCTTGCTTTGAGTGGCAGGTTATTTACATATCTCAGGCACTAGCCTGAGACAGAGGCACATCCTGTGTAAAAAGTTCACAATTCACATCCCTCTCCCCTCCTCTCCCTTCCAGCTCTCCCAGGATTGGCTGCATTTACTGTGTTTTGACTGGATGTTTCTCATCATGGGGTGTGATCCACAGTTCCGTGTGACGAGGAAATGCATGTGTATTGCAGTGAAAACACAGAACAGAAAGCAGAATATACACAGACAAGTGATCTGATTTAGGTTAGATGTATCTAGTGAGAGCTGGGCAGAGGAGAAGCTCTAGTGATCTGATTGCTATAATGCAGTGTGTGTGTCTGAGGTCACCTGATCACAGTTGCAACATCAGGTTATTTCCATATCTCATGCACTAGCCTGGAGATAGGCATTATTTTTTAATTCCCACCCCCACTCCTTTTCTGAAGTCATGTGGTTACTTTTCTGGATTTTGACTGGATGTTAGGGATCATAGCAGAATTTAGTGTAAGGAATACACAAGAGAAAATGCATGTTGACAAGGGGAGTGTAGAGGTGGGCGGGGAGTCTATTGACATCAATCACAAATCCACCCACTGAGCTCCAGACAACAGACCCACCTACAGAATCTGCAGTTTTTTCGGGTCTCAAAACAGACAGAGGGGAGACATTTGAAAGGTAAGGATACAAGCAGGAGGCATGTATATCCTTATAGATAACCACAATGGCAGTAGTTTAGAAAGGATGAGAGTGGGTTTACATCCACTTTAAGCGAAGACACGCACAGTATCACATCCAAAGAATTGTTAATATGGGATAAGATACACAAAGGGGAAAAGTGGGGATATAATTCACCCTTGATACCATTACAAAATACTAATTACTTCACACCTGGTATTGAGAAAATGTTTGGAAATTGGATCACACAGGAGAACGCACAACTGAAAGATGTAATGGCGCATGATAAAATTTGCACATATCAGGAATTAAAACACAAAAGTGAACTGTTGGTTATTGATAGGTGGCGGTATACCCAGCTGAAACATTTTGTTGAGGCATTGCCCCAGCCTATTAGAATGGCAGAGAACCTACTCCCCCTGGAGAAACTATGTGTGGACACAGGAAAGAGAAGGGTAATCTCTAGGAATTATAAAATACTGATTGATACAGTATGGAAGGGCTGGAGATGCCGACATTTATCGGGAAATGGGAAAAAGGAACTGGGAACACGGGCAAATGATTTAGAGATTAGACAATTACTGAGAAGGTATATGAAAGAAAATGCTACCGGCGCAAACAAATAGATCTCTGTTGATTGAATCTGCTGCAACCAGATGTATGCCACCCTATAATCCACAATTAATTACTGAGAAGGGTCCATGCCACATCGGTAAATAGCAATATGGTAGAACTGAGTTATAAGTGTCTGGCCCGATGATATATAACCCCTGACAATGCACAAAAAATTTCAAAGGGAGACATCATAATCATGCTAGAGGGGGTGTGAAGAAATAGGGACTATGGCCCGTATATGGTGGACATGCCCCGAAATAAAAAAAATAATGGGGAGAGTTTAGGCAAATAATCAGAGCGATAACGAATATAGAAGTTTCAGACGATCCATGGGGATGTTTATTCCATTGGATTAGAATACCAACTAAGGAATACATTAGAACTTTGCTCCCTCAGCTCTTAAATGCTGCCCAAAGCCTAATCGCTAGACATTGGCAAGAACTGGAAAGACCTACAGCAGGGGTGCCCAACCAGTGGCCCCGGGGCCACATGTGGCTCGCAGAGCCCTCTGATGTGGCCCACAACCTCCTGCTCTGGGATGGAATAGAATAGAACACTGTTATTAAAGGTCAGTTTATTACTAAAATCAGTGTATACTGTATATGGGCATATCTTTTCTGCAGTGGTTACTGGGCTGCTTTAAAACTGATCTGCAGGTACAGATTAGTTTACCTGCGGGTTATCTGCACTGAGCCATAGACTTCTGTTATTATCTGCGAGTTTGGTGAGCTTTCTAAAGGTGCACCAAACCTGCAGAATATAACAGAAGTCTATTGCAAAGTGCAGGAAAGCCAAAGGTACACTGCGTTGCCCCCTTGCTGAGGGTAAACGGCAGCGCATCAGTGTAAAATCAGCCTTGGGCCCCTTTCACACAGTCAGTCCGACAGTCTGACCAATTGGACCCTCCATTCACCTCTAAGTAGTGGAAGACATAAACAAACTTGTGTCCTACCTCCAATACGATCTGCTAAAAAGAATAGTGGGCTGTGTCAGTGTCCGCTCTGCATATGCAGAGCAGACACGAACATGCCATCCACCCGCTCTGCTCATTGTGGCCCACGACCGGTTACCAAGTCGCTTAAGTGGCCCTTGCTCTTCAAAGGGTTGGGCACCCCTGACCTGCAGTGAAAAACTGGTGTATTAAAATAAATGAAATATATATCCTAGAGTATCTAAGGTTCAGCTGTGAGGCAGGAATGGAGGAGTTTAGAGAGAAGTGGAGGGAAAGGGTAGAGTATAAGTATTCCTTAAGATTTGCAGAATAGATGGGAGCATAATTATGAAATTTAAAAAAATATATAAATATAAATAAAAAGAACAAGAACAGAAAATAAAAAGTCATGGAGGGAGAAGAAATTAAAACCCTGGGATAGATTCGGAGCGAGAAATTAAGATGGTCACGATTCACAAAGGAGGGGGCGGGGATGGGGGTTGGGGGGGGGGTAGGAAAAGGGGGTGGGTGATTTAGAGTTGCATTAAGTATTTTATATGTGATGTGGTGACGAGAGGAGCTTCTCGTCTATTGTAATGTTTTATGAAGAAAATTAATAACGAAAAAGAAAAAGAAAAAAAAAAGTGAAGAGGTTGCATTATATTCTGTATTCTGCATTAGGTCCGAAAATATACGCAAGGTTAGTGTGCGGCTAGTAGCTATTACTAAAGGGTATAGGGAAGTTAGGAAAAATAGGCTGTCTAATGAGGATATCACAATTGTCATTGCTGGGGTTCGGACTTTATTCTTAAAGAATATGTTACCCCCAACATTTCATATTTCTGATACGTATCTGCTGTAAAATGCACTTGTATTAAAAAGTATCCTGTTCATTTTATATTGCTTCCTTTGTGTAAAATACAGTAGCTGGTGTTTCTGCCAGTCTCCCTGCTTTCCTATTTCAAACTGACCATGCTAGGAATAAGAGCATATCTCTCCTAGCGTGGTCAGTTTTCCTCTGTCCTCCAATGGATCAGACTTGTGCTGACACACCTATTGCACAGCCTTTTACTGACAGGATCAGTGTCCTGATGTTTCTCCACCCCCACCTCTCTAAGCCCCTTATGCAGCTGAGAACAGGTCATATGATCATAAAAAAGAAAAAAAAGTGTGTGTACACACACACACACACACACACACACATATTTTGCCTTTCACTTCTACTTTAAACTAAATAGGTTTTTCAAGGTTTCACATATACTTTAATTTATTGTTTGGCTTTGGCATGCACCTCATTTACAGTTACTCTTATATCACTGCTTTGTAACTTGCACTTTATACCGGATACCATGACCCAGAGCCGAACAGTCTTTGTTCGGCCCTCCAGTTGGTCAATCTGTGAAACAGGAGATACCGGTAAAGCCGCAGAAGGGGATGGGGGGGGGGTTAGTTAGCTGCTAAGATTTATTTTACAAGAGAGGTGATCGTCTCTAAAAACCATTACCAGGATTATGCCAATATAACCACTTGAAATCTGTATGCACTTTGTAAAATAACAATATACAGGCACACAAAGTGTGTTCCCACCACGCATGCCTTTTGTGGCTAGAAGGTTTCACTAAGCAATAGTGAGGCTTATATCCTCTAAGTTACCAACTTGTACTCTAGTCTTTATAGCCTTGTAAATATTGAAAACATAATATATATATATTTTTTTTTACTTTAGGCGACTGTATATAATATACTGTTGATCTTCAAGGCTTAATTTATCATTTATCATGATAGCATTAAGATTCAAAATAAAGACAAAAGGATCACAATTTGTACGTTTTGTTTCTTTTTTTCTGGCTACCTCTAGATATTTGTGTCTACAATCAGAGAACTGTAGGCAAAAGTGGGAGTAGGATACAGTTAGAGGAGTCAGAAGACTCTCGATAGTTCAGAAAACATGAGTCCATCTTTCCTTTGTCAGCCTGTATAATTGAAAAGTAGTTCAAAATATAAAACAGAGGTAGAAAAGGCAGGGGCTGCCTGGGGCACCAATATGTCTAAATATGGCATTAGAAAAAGTGGGGGATAATCTTTATCGCTACACATTCACAGCAGCATACACGCAAAGTCATTTTTATCAAACCTGTGAGTACCCTAAGCCACCTTAAAAAAATGGATCATTTTCTCAGAAGTGCCCAATCTTTGCTAGCAAGCATTGTATAAAGAGATTATAAGCATTAACCTCCAGTCCCTTCTGAGCAGTAATCATAATGTTTACAGATTTGCATGGATAATTTTGAAACCTCTAATACTAATTCCCCACTTGGTACTGAATAGATGGATTCCTATTATGTTAGTATAAGTACTGCGTTCAGGTAGCGGTAATGTACTTGTTATCCTACTGTTTAAGTAGCCACTTTACATATAAATTAAAATGAGCAGAATCACATAAATAAATATAATATGGGTTTCTCATACTAGATTTTACATCTCCTGTGAAATGTGGTTTCCAGAATTTAAAATACTTATGGGGATTGATTAATACAATACTTTAAACATGAATTTCAAAGCCAATACAAAGGTTTTTGAGATCATTTTAAAATAGATAATCGTCTCTGTTAAATTTCTGACTAATAAAAAGCCTAGGAACTATTTGTGAACAAAGTTTAATTCTAAAACCGCAATTATTTATCACTATTTAAATGTTTTAATGTATAGGCACACTTTTGTTAGAATTTGCAACACAACAGTATAGTTTTTATTGTTATCACAAAACTAATTTCCATACCGGGAAGTCTGCCAGCGTTTTATGTGCATTACCAAATCTCTGGTTTTCTACTAAAACACCTGATTGTGAACATTACAGGGTGCCACTTACACAGGTCTTTGTGGAGAGGAGGGAGAGCAAATACTGCAGCTGCTGACTTTTTAAAAAAATGGACACTTACCTGTGCAGCGTGTCCGCAAAGTCGGCAGCCGAGGCCGAGCAAACGCTCGTCTCTCTGTTTCCCCCACCACCATCCTCAGTGAGGGAATCAGGAAGTGAAGCGTTGCGGCTTCACTGCCTGGTTCCCTACTGCGCATTCGCAAGCCGCGCGGCGCGCCCCTTACTGGTCCCCACTGTCTCCTGGGACCAGTGTGTTTCCCAGAAGACAGCAGGGGGTGACACAAAGGGGCGTGACTCCAGCGGCAGTCTATTCCTGGAAGTGGGTGCAAATACCTGTATTATACAGGTATCTGCATCCCGCTCCCCCATGAAAGGTGCCAAATGTGACACCGGAGAGGGGGAGGTAAAGGTAAAAAATAAATAAATAATCAAAATACCATAAATTTACACTGATAAAAATGATTCTGTTGGCTTGTAATTTTAACATAACATTTATTTTTATGCTGAAAGTTATAGAAATTTAAATTAATTTACTTTGATATTTTAGGTACCTTGCTTAATTTTCATTATTTCTTAAAACACACCTTTTACATTTATGAAAATAATGTATAATATTGAGTAATCTACACAAAACTTTTAAGGTATGTGCAATTCCATATTCTAATTGAGTTACATTTACTTGGAAAAAAAAAAATATATATTTTTATTTGACTGAAATTGCGGGACGTATGTTTGCCAAACGTGCAACCGCACAAGTTTGATGCTGTATATTTTAAAGAGTTTGACGTCTTTTGGAACTTTGAAAACCTGCACAAGGCAGTTCCCATCAGGACAAAAGAGCACCACCAGTGACAAGATTTTTTCCATGTCCCTACAAAGCCATGCAATGCCATTGAAAGGTAAGAATAAACATTGACCAAGTTATCATTTACATGCTTTAAATGTTGCTTAACATACTATCTAAAATCTTTATTTTATGTGTCGATTAATATATTTATAATAAATGGACATATGTCCGTTGTATACACACCACATGTGTGAGACTGTCATAGCCTGGCCACATACAGAAGCTGAGTACAGCCGAGTATGGCTGAGCATGGCCCGAGTATGGCTGAGCATGGCCCGAGTATGGCTGAGCATGGCCCGAGTGTGGCAGAGCATGGCCCGAGTGTGGCAGAGCATGGCCCGAGTGTGGCAGAGCATGGCCCGAGTGTGGCAGAGCATGGCCGTGTATGGCTGAGCATGGCTGGGTGCAGCTGAGTCTCGCCAAGTATGGCTGGGTATCACCGAGTATGACTGGGTATCGCTGGGTATGGCTAGGTATGGCTGAGTATCGCTGAGTATGGCTGGGTGCAGCTGGGTATCGCCGAGTATGGCTGAGTATGACTGGGTACCGCTTTGTACAACTGAGTATGGCTGGGAATGGCTGAGTATGGCTGGGTATCGCCAAGTATGGCTGGGTATGGCTGAGTACGGCTGGGGTGGATGGAATGGCTGAGCATGGATGGATGGATGAATATTGCTGAGTATGGATGGCTGAGCATTGATGGGTGGATGAGTATGGATAGATGAGTATGGATGGTGGGATGGCTGAGTAAGGATGGAGGTATGGCTAAGTATGGATGGCAGGATGGCTGAGTATGGATGGCGGGAGTATGGATGGCGGAATGGCTGAGTATGGATGGCCGGATTGCTGAGTATGGATGGTGGGAGTATGGATGGTGGGATGGCTGAGTATGGATAGCGGGATGTCTGAGTATGGATGGTGATATGACTGAGTATGGATGGTGGGATGGCGAAGCATAGATGGCGGGATGGCTGTGTATGGATGGCGGGATGGCTGAGGATGGATGGCTGGCTGAGGCTGTAGTTGTCACTGAGCAGCGCTGTGGGCACTACACATGCAGCCCACAGCGCTGCTGCATCCAATATCTCCCCTCTCCGCTCACACTGTGCAGAGAGGGGAGAGAGGAACCAGACATCATGCTGGTTTGTTTACATATGAAAATTTGGTAAACGGCCGCTGTCTCTGGCTTCTGGACCCAGCAGTCACCAATATTCCTGTGTGCATGCCCCAGGGGGCGTGGGAGCGCGATTCTGGGAGGACGTCAATGTACGCCCTCTCAGAGTTATCGAACCGCCTGTAGCCATCATTCGCCTATAGGGTGGTCGGAAAGTGGTTAATTGAACAGACATACAGTACGTTAGAAGCTGATTGGCTAGCATGCACAGCTGCGCCAAATTTTAGTAACTCAACCCCTAAGTGTCATTTTCGTTTGGTGTCTCATTCCTCCACTATATTCATGAATCACTTTTGACAAGTATTCCTGACACCAAGAGGTAAAAAGATAACAGGGGAGGGAGCTCAAACTCAGCCTGTGATTGACAGCCTTAGCCTGTTTCTTGTTGCTGTGCTGTGTCCCTTCCTCACAATCAGCTCTCATAGCTCCTCTTTCCGAGCTCTGCAGAGTGTTATTTTAGCTCCCTGCCAATTGCTTTCTGAAGCTTTGGCAAGCTGTATACATTTTGGAGAGAAGATAAGACAGCAGATAAACAGTTACAACTTATGCAGGTGGCTTTGTTTTATCTCTGTGTATCATATGAGGCCAGTCACTTCACTGTGTGTGTGTGTGTGTGTGTGTGTGTGTGTGTGTGTGTGTGTGTGTGTGTGTGTGTGTGTGTGTGTATATATATATATATATATATATATATATATATATATACACAGTATATTATTATTATTATTATTATACAGGATTTATATAGCGCCAACAGTTTGCGCAGCGCTTTACAACATCAGGGAAGACAGTTACAATACATGAAGGATATATATATATATATATATATATATATATATATATATATATATATATATGTTTACAACCACTTAGAGAATGTCTTGATTTGTCCTGAGAAAACAGGGGATAACACAGTAAAACTAAAAAAATACTATGTGTAATTATATTGGAGGGTCAACAGAACAATAGATGTTTGCATATGTATAATTTAGGACATTATTGTGGACAGCTTTAATTCAGTAGCTTGTCTTATTCAAAAAACAAAACAAACAAAAAAAAATACATGGTTTTACATTTCACCATGATACTTTTTGTTTTAGACCCCATTCACACCTAGGCGTTTTTACGCCTGTAGCGCTACGCCGCTGCCGCCAGAGGGCTGAAAACAGATGTTCCTCTATGGAGATGGTTCACATCTCCACGCCGAACGCCGGACGCCTGTCGCCTGCCGCGTGAAAAAAGGTCCCGGACCTTTTTTTCAGGCGTCTTCGAGCGTTCGGCTAGGAGATGGCAATCATCTCCATAGAGGGGGTCATCTTGGGGCACATCTAGGCGGACAATACCGGCGTTTTGTCGCCGCAAATCGCGGTACAAAACGCCGCTATTTTTACCGCGATTTGCGGCGACAAAACGCCGCGATTTCGTCCGTCTAGATGTGAATGCAGCCTTAGATCTATCAAGAGCATTTTTTTTTTTTTTTAGGGAATGCTGTAGACAGAATAACTCACAGCAAACCACATCTGTAAATTCTGAAATCCTAATTTTTTTCACTTTCTCAAAAACTTTAATAAAACTCTTACAACAGAAATGTTCTGTTTAAATGTTTCATTGTACATCTCAATAATGAATACTTTCAACTGCAAAGCTTCTTTGTTTTATTCTATGGGGAAAGGTCTTCAGTCACAAATGAAATAAAGTAGTGTTTTTAATATTGCAGACTGTAGACCAAATGAAGACATCTATCAGAATGCAATTCTCTCAAATCTCAGATTAAAAGTGGAACCATTAAAAAAATACATATATACTTTATAAAAGAAAAAGTCCTAAGAATTCATTTTTATCAACTTATGTATTTTTTTTATTTATATACTTTTTTATACTGACTAAACGTTTTGGTCTACTCTAGTCTTGTATTATGTAGGATATTTCAAGAGGACATACATGTAAATTATGAATGTTTGGTACATTTGATAAAACAATATATACTATAATATTATGTATATGTATTTAAATGTCTTAGAACCTTCGGAGTGAAAAAGAGTGAAAGCCATCATAGTAGATTAGAAAGAACTGCAATACATTTTAATATTTTACTTTAGAATTAAATAAAATTCTTTGTAAACTGAACCTTTATCCTATAGGATAAATGATAGCTGGAGGAGGAGGTATCTTTATTACTGATCGATTTATCTTGATTGATGCATGATTAAAGAAAACATATAGGGGGTTATTTACTATAGTGCCACGGGCTAATTATCGTGCAGATTTTCGCGATTGCGAATTCACTATAGCGCTGGTGAAAAAATTCTCCCAAAATCGAATTTACTATAGCTCCCAGAATACAGATAGCGCGCAATCCTTTACTCTACTAGAACCTGGAGTATTGTAAAGGGAAATGTTTAGCGCATGAAATGATCGCCTAAATTATACTGAAATATTTACACTGAAATATCTTTTAATCAATATATCACTTTTTCAAGCAGTTTAAAAGCAGATTATCTTTATACAGAGACTGGGAATTTATCTCTTCTCAGACTTTAAATAGGTGCCCCCCCTCCCGCTGCCCTCCGGTGCTTCTACCGACTCACCTGAGGGATCGGTGAGTCGGTAAAGAGGATGCGCCGGCCCCGGTTATTGACCATAGAGATTTCCGGTGGATCAGATGGTCGCCGGAGTCTCTATGATCGTCAGAGGCCGGGCGCGATGATATGACGTCACGTTCGGCCTCTGCATTCAAAAAAACGGCGCCACGTTGGCTAGGAAGGGGTGATTTTTTTTTATGCTTTCTCAGCCTAGAGGTGGGATGTGAGACTTTTTTTTTTAAAGTGTCAAAATAAAAAAAGTTAGTAAAAAAAATAAAATAAATGTAATTGTTAAAGTGCCCCTGTCCCCGTGTGCTCACACGCAGAAGCGAACACATACGTAAGTCCCGCCCACATATAAAAAACGTGTTAAAACCACACATGTGATGTGTCACCGCGAACGTTAGAGCAAGAGCAATAATTCTAGCCCTAGACCTTCTCTGTAACTCAAAACATGTAACCAGTAAAAAAAATTAAAGCGTCGCCTATGGGGATTTTTAAGTACCAAAGTTTGGCGCCATTCCACGAGCGTGTGCAATTTTGAAGCGTGACATTTACTCGACATAACTTTTACATGATGCAAAAAAATGGGCTAACTTTACTGTTTTTTTTTTAAGCATGAAACTGTTGTAATGAGGTAAAAAGTTGTAATGATCGCCATTGTATTCTCTAGGGTCTCTGCTAAAAAAACATATATAATGTTTGGGGGGTTCTGTGTAATTTTCTAGCAAAAAAATTATGATTTTTACATGTAGGAGCGAAGTGTCAGAATTGGCCAGGTTGGCAAGTGGTTAAATGTAGGGTTGTCCAGATACAATTTTTTTTAGGACCAATACTTTTTTCATGCACTCGCCGATACCGATTACCGATACTTTTTTTTATAAAAAATGTGTCCCCAAATGCAGCCATGTCCCCAAATGCAGCCATGTCCCCAAATGCAGCCTTGTGTCCCCAAATGCAGCCACGTGTCCCCAAATGCAGCTCTGTAGATCTCCAGAGAAAGCCCCCCCCTCACCGCAGTCTAGTTGATCAGCGCTCGTAGAACATAACAGCTTTCATTTGAATAGCTGTGAGTTCCCCGCCGCGAGTCGTCATATATAGCCCCTCCACCTTGTCTGGGAACTTTGATAGACAGATCACTGGTCCAATCCTGGGATGGGTGATCTGTCTATCAAAGTGCCCGGACAAGGGGGAGGGGCTATATGTGACGACGGAAAACACACAGCTATTCAAATGAAAGCTGTTATGTTTCCCTAGCGCTGATCAACTAGACAGCGGCAGCAGCTCTCCTCTCCTGCATTAGTGACATATTTTACATACCCGAGGACTGCTCTGCTCTCCGCCCCTCTCCGCCTCCTATCAGTCTCCTCTCCGCCCCCTCTCAGCCGAAAAAAAAGCATCAGGTGAAGCATCGGGAGCATTTGCGCGAGTACAAGTACATCAGTCCCGATACTGATGCTAGTATCGGGACAACCCTAGTTAAATGTATCTTTCGCTATATATATATATATATATATATTTTAAAAGTAGTAGATAAATACCATCAAAAGAAAGCTCTATTTGTGTAAACAAAAAAATTATAACAATTTCATTTGGGTACAATGAATGACGATTAATCAGTCATTCTACAAAGTATGAGAGCACTTAAAGCTGAAAATTGGTCTGGGCAGGAAGGGGATAAACATGCCCAGTATTGAGGTGGTTAAAGAAAGTGATTTAGGCAGTTTATTCCTTGGTCATCTTTTCAGGGAGGGCTGCCAGTAGCTCCCCAAGCCAAGGCTACAGAATTTTTCTGCTCTAGAGATTCCTATTGACTTTATTGGGACTTCAGTTCAGAAATTCAAAACTTTGGAGGTTTACAAATGCTTAAAGTGTTTAGCACAACATATCAAACTTTCAGACCTTCACTAATCTCTTATAACAAGAAAAGAAAAGAAAGTTGCAAAGGCTTTATAAAGTGGACTATACAGAATATATAAGGAATATATATGGCTGTAGCTGTGTACATCCTGGACTTACAATACAAGGGATTTTACGGTCTTGATTTACATTCTAGAGGCTACAGGAAGGAAAGGGAAAGAAAGGGATCAAAACAGAAACCCCAAGAATAAATTCTTACCCTTGGATTCTTAATAAATCTAAAAGCGGAGGTCCACCCTAAAAAAATGTTCTTCTTAAATTATATTAAAAAACATTTGACATTTTTTTTATTTTTTTTTACGTCCTAATCTGCCACTTCCTTCTCCGCAGAGCTGTTTCTTCTCTTAATCCCTTGCGTGGTGTTCTGGGAAATGGAGACGCGCTGTCTTCTGGGCCCCGTGTGTGTCCCAGAAGATAGTCGATCATTCACAAAGCACCGTGCGACTCGCATCGCAAGGCTCCACTGCCTGTTTCCCTTAGATAGAATGGAGGCGCAGCACCCGATCTGATGGATGGATTGGCCTCTGGGGACGACGTCGTGGGCTCCCTGGAAAGGTAAGTGTCCTTATTAAAAGTCAGCAGCTACAGTGTTTGTAGCTGCTGACTTTTAAAAAACTAAATTTCACCTGGAACACCGCTTTAAGACAGTCGTGCTGTCTGTGTCTATGTACACTGGCAGCACAGCCCGGGTTTGAGTTTTTGGTGTGCCACGATAGGCAGCCATTTTCAGAGAAGTGGAGGAGCCTGGAGTGCTGGCCGGGGACCCGAGAAGAGGAGAAACTGGGCCGCTCTGTGCAATTCCATTGCACAGAGTGTATAGGTATAAACCTGCTTCTTATTTAACAGCTTGCCGACCACGTCATGTAGATATACGTCTGCAGAATGGCACAGCTGCGCACGGTCACGATGTCCGCTGGTGTCCTGCGATCGTTTCACAGAGCTGCAGAATGGGGAGAGGCCAGTGTAAACAAGGCCTCTCCCTGTTCTGCCTAGTTAAAGGACACTGATTGTCTGCTCCCTCCCATCGGGAGCAGTGATTAGTGTCATGTCACAGTAAGCCCCGCCTTTACACAGTTAGAAGCACTCCCTAGGACACACGTAACCCCTTCCTAGCCCCCTAGTGGTTAACCCCTTCCCTGCCATTAACATTTATACAGTAACCAGTGCATTTTTATAGCACTGATCATTGTATAAATGTGAATGGTCCCAAAATAGCCTCAAAAGTGTCCGATGTGTCTGCCATAATATCGCAGTCACGATAAAAATCACTGATCACCACAATTACTAGTAAAAAAATAAATAAAAATGCCATGAAACTATCCCATATTTTGTAGATGCTAACCAATCAATAAACGCTTATTGCGATTTTTTTTACCACCGGCCTAAACTGAGGAAAAAAAATAGTTTTTGAGGATATTTATTATAGCAAAAAGTAAAAAAATATTGCTTTTTTTTCAAAATTGTTGCTCTATGTTTGTTTATAGCGCAAAAAAAAAAAAAATCACAGAAGTGATCAAATACCACCAAAAGAAAACTCTATTTGTGGGAAAAAAAGGATGTCAATGTTGTTTGGGAGCCACGTTGCACGACCGTGCACTTGTCAGTTAAAGCAACGCAGTGCCGAATCGCAAAAAGTGGCCCGGTCATTTGGCAGCCAAATCCTCCGGGGCTAAAGTAATTAAAAAATGCATTTACAATCACCTTTTAAACACATTTAGGCCCCTTTCACACGGGCAGACCGTCAAGGTCCGCCTGACAGTTTTTTAGGCAGACCTAAATGGGCGCTCCGTGCTCCTCTATGGAGCCACGGATGTCAGCGGTGACAGACCCGCTGACATCCGACCCGCTCTAATCCGCCAAAGTGTGATGGAGGAAAACCCTACTTTTCCATCCGTCTGGTGGATCGGACCGGGTGACAACGGACTCTACGGTCTGTCGTCATCCGATCCCCTATAGAGGAGAGCAGCGCTCTGACAGGTCGGTCCCTGCACAGTGTGCAGAGTGCAACCTGTCATCTGCCTGCTCAGCAGGGATCGACGAAGCGATCCACGCTGAGCAAAGTGGAGCCCGCACACGGACAGCCCTGTGTGAAAGGGCCCTAAAACTTTCAGAAACAAAAGACAGGGGAACACCAATAATCAATTTTCATTTTCTAACCTTCACTAGAAATGTAGCAGCTAGAAGCTGGTCAGTCAATATGTGCAATAAAGATAAGTATGTTTGTTATTCTGCTCCACTTTGTCAAGTAGAATAAAGTCCTGGAGGAAGCAGCAATCTGTAATCTGCCATGTTACCGAGAGAAACAGATTTATAGTTAATAAAAACCTCTTGATGCATGGAATTATGCTTGGCATTTTCAGATTTGTATTTATGATTCTAGATATACATGACACAAGTTGTGGCTTCATTTGCATGTGGGTCACATACATGGTACATTTGAGCTTAAGGCGCATTATGCATGAAAGCATATAAACTATTTCAAGTGCACCTCTGCAACATATATGCATCCATTAACATAAGTAACCTGGTATTGATTGCTGCAGAATTAGGTGAGACTTTTCTGCTATATATATATATATATATATATTTGCCATATTGTACACATCAATGTTTTCAAATCCTTCTATTGCATGCCATACATTTGCATGGAAGTGAGCATAACAAAATAATATCTTATTGTACATTATGGCTTATATTAGTGTTAAAGAAACTTGCACTCTTCTGTACTACTCAAAAAGTTCTAAAAGAGCATCTTAATTGGACCTATTACATTTTGTTGCTTCCACTTGGCGCTGCATAATACCTGCAAAAATTATGTTTGTATTACAGAAGACTGGGGTTGATTTACTAAAACTGTAGAGAGCAAAATCTGGTGCAGCTCTGCAAAGAAACCAATCAGCTTCCAGTTTTTTTGTCAACGCTTAATTGAACAAGCTGAGGTTAGAAGATAATTAAGCTGACTGGCTACCATACACAGCTGCTCCAGATGACGTTTTAGTAAGTCAACCCCACTGTGTTGTACTCTAGCAAGTATATTCCTTTAAACCCCCCATCTGAACATAACATATTGAATATAATTATTTTTTTCCTGTAAACTAATGGTTAAAATTTCCATTCACTAAACCCAGCACAACCTGGTTGGTTCTTAGAAAGTCAATATCTACAAAACATAATATATTTAAAATAAAATGTGCTAAAAATAGTACTCGCTCCTTTATGGGGATATTGACCAGAAAGCTAACTCAATAAACAAAAGCTGGGAAAGTGAACTTAACTTAGACCTCCTACAAACGGAATGGGATGACATTTTTACACATATCCACAAGGACTCGGTTAATATCTCTGCGCAAGGAAACAGCTACAAGATATACTCAAAATGGTACCGTACACCCGATACGTTACACATATTTCATCCGACTGTCTCACCACTGTGTTGGAGATGTAACACGGCATAAGGATCCCTTCTCCATATCTGGTGGAACTGTGCTTTGATACAGCCATTCTGGGAAAAAGTATGTGATACGATTGCCCAAATTACTACATACACTCTAGACCTCACCCCAGCCCAATTCTTGCTTCACCACACGTCATTACCACAGTCTACCTACATGCGTTCCCTTGTGCTTCATCTCCTCAAGCTGCAAAACAATGTGTACACCCTTGTACTGGAGAAAGCCTACTCCCCCGAAATTGTCAGACTGGCTTCATAGAATTAACTAGATTGCCGAGATGGAAGACCGAATCCATCAGGCTAAAGACAACCCTACAAAATATAGACAAACATGGGCCTGCTGGATTCATTTTCGAGATTCCCCAAGGTTTAAAGAACTACTTTTAATCTGACTTTTATTTAGATTTTCTACCCCCATGTCATCCAGGTCTGGGTGATATTAGTGAGCTCCCAATACTTCCCCCGGGTCTGACGGCCTACATAAATTGGGGATGTGAGTGTCTGTCTGTCCATCTGTCTGTCTGTCTATGTCAGTCTATTTCTGTCTATGTCTGTCGTTTTCTGTATACCCCCGGTTATTGGCTTCTCTTAACTGCCCCCTCCCATACTTAGCTTGCCAAGATCGGTGCTACACTTTAGTTTTGAACAGTGTGCATTCCTCACTTTTCCAAATGTTTGGGAGCAGTTTCCTTGCTCATTCTCTATAACCGCTGTTAAACTATTTACCAAATGTAATTTGATGTTTGAAATGTCTTAACTCTGTAAACCACTGTAGGTCTGTCCCTCGTGAAATAATTGTGAACAAACATCAAATTCTGGCTTTGTGAGTTTGAGTTATATGTAGGAGCTGCTGGATGGGATGTTCTTTGCCTTCACCTTCTCAGGGACCTCAGCCTTTCTAACACACCAGGTTGAGTGTACAAATGTACAATATCACAGGAATTCACTGAAAGTGACATTTAGTACCCAATAGTAGTGCTGTGCCAAATAAAACAGGCACCAAACCAGGTAGTAAATGAAAACGTAATATATTGTCATGCAATATGTTTGTTAACTTGGCAAGCATGAAATGGATCAAAAATGGTAGTAGCACAGTTTAGCATATAATGTGACTAACGAGGATTAGGCATAAGCTGACATTTGGCATCCAGAATAGCATTAACGGTAGTAAGGCCACCTCAAGTGCAGAATTTAGCAGAAGTAAAGTTTAATCTATCGAGTGCTGGAACTATAATGCCAGAATGCTAGTCCTAGACTGACTGGGTATGCACTGTGCAGAAGAAAAGGAGGATGGTAGAGGAGGGGGCAGAGGAGCAAAGGGTGCTTGCTGAAAAATTATTACGGTAGGGAAAATTCTTTGAGATGTTCTTCTGGCGGCTATCATTGGGACCCTTTAAAAATGTTGGTGCACTTAATGGCAGTCAATAGGCTTGCTTGACTTTAGAGGAGAATGGTGCAACATAATATCAGTATCTCTGTAGAGGGAGAGAAGAATAAAGGTCAATGCCTCCTTCTCCATACTGCTGTAGCCCAGCACCTGGCTACACTCACAAAGCCAGATTGTGAGTCCACTGATCACAGGTGCAAGGCTTTTAAAATGTGGACCTAGCCTTTAAACAGATAATAATTAAAATATTCACATGTTTATGATCGTTACCGGGAGGAGTTGACGTGCTAACGTCATTGCGTTTTCCAGTCTGAGTGGACGGGCGTTCGCCAGCCGGCCGGCTATTTGTTATTACTCATTGCTCTTATTCATCTCATTGATGTAAGTGTATTTAACCATATTAAATAATTTCATATATTGGATTTACGCTATGGTGAGCTTTTTTCCTTTCATGGTAGCCATTGACCTATCCGCATCACATTTGAATCAATGAGAGTATCCAGTCATCTGTCACTCTTGATTATTGAAGCTGCCACCCCAGCGATCTCCTGGATAAAGGCCCTGGCTGGGGTTTACAGCCACAAGCTCATCTTGCTTGCTGTGTGAAGAGCGCAATCTATGTGGTGCTGGCACTTTTTGGTGGTGGAATTCATTGCTGATTTAATTTGTGCGCTATATTCATTTAGGACCTTCATTTATTTATTGGACATGTATTTGATCAATTCATGTTTATCACTTGTTCAAAAAGTCCAGTGTTGAAGTGAATTTGTGAACAATATTTTTTAGTGAATTTTAGTGCATTCTAACACTTTATGTAATACTGTTAGTGATCAATAGTTGGAATAAATTTCATCACAATTTCAATATATGTGTTTCACTTTATCATTAGATTGGGCTAGTGCGGCTACAACCTCCTTTTTTCAATACACCTACCTAGCTATGCAACCTAAAATATTTTATAGGGTGGCAGAATATTAAAACCTCTGTTTTTTTTCCCGAAATGTGTCTTATTAACCACTCGCCAACAGGGCACCTAATCCCCCTTCCTAACCATACCAATTTTAAGCTTTTGGTGATCTCACATTTTGAATGACAATTACTCAGTCATGCAATACTGTACCCATATGAAATTTGTGTCCTTTTTTCATTTATAGCGCAAAAAATTAAAATCCCAGTGGTGATTAAATACCACCAAAAGAAAGCTCTATTTGTGTGGAAAAAAAAGACCCAAAATGTTGTAAAAAAAAATGTTTTTCTTTGTTTCTGTTATAAAATTATGCAAATTAGAAATTTTTATTCATACATTTTGGCCAAAATGTATACTGCTACATATCTTTGGTAAAAATACCCCAAATCAGTGTACATTATTTGGTATTTGGCACCATAGCTTGTAAACTTTCACAATTGTTGAAATTGACCACACCTAATATACTGAAGGCCTATCTCATTTCTTGAGACACTAGGCTAGGAAAGTACAAATACCCCCCAAATGACACCTTTTTGGAAGTAGACATTCCAGGGTATTTGGCAAGAGGCATTGTGAGTTTTTGGTGAGTTTTTTGCAGTTGTATTTTTTTTTTCTTTTCACAAAATTCTCATTGTTATTTCTCCCACACGGCATATGCATACTGCAAATTACACCCAAAGCACATTCTGCTACTTTTCCTGAGTGTGTGAGACTTTAACACAGCCTGGCCACATACAGAGGCCCAACATGCAAGGAGCACCCATCAGGCGTTCTAGGAGCATAAATTATACATATAATTTTTCTTACAAATTTTGAAGGTCTTGGAGCACCAGGACAATAGAAACATACAAAAAAAATACCCCATTTTGGAAAGTAAACACCCCAACATATAATCTATGAGGCATAATGAGTATTTTGAACATGTATTTTAATTTTATTTTCCACATTTTGCAAAAACTTGTAGGAATTCTTGTAGCAAAAATGACACCCCAAAATACCTTCTGCTACTTTTCCAGAGTTTGGCGATACCACATATAAGAGACTTTTCCACAGCCTAGCCACATACAGAGGCTCAACATGCAGGGAGCACCATCAGGTGTTACACTTTTGTGGGGCACTGATGGGCACTGTAGTGGCACTGATGGGCACTGATGTGGCATGGATGTGGCAAGGATGAGAACTGATGTGGCACGGATGTGGCATGTATTTGACACGTATGAGAACTGATGTGGCATGGATGTGGCACAGATGAGTACTGATGTGGCATGGATGTGGTACAGATGAGCACTGATGTGGTATGGATGTTGCATTGATGATCACTGATGTGACATGGATGTGGCACGGATGATTATTGATGTGGCATGGATGTGGCACAGATGAGCACTGATGTGGCACAGATTATCACTGATGTGGCATGGATGTGGTACAGATGAGCACTGATGTGTTATGGATGTGGCATGGATGATCACTGATGTGGCACGGATGATTACTGATGTGGCACGGATGTGGCATGGATGTGGCACAGATGAGTACTGATGTGGCATGGATGTGGTACAGATGAGCACTGATGTGGTATGGATGTTGCATGGATGATCACTGATGTGGCATGGATGTGGCACGGATGATTATTGATGTGGCATGGATGTGGCACAGATGAGCACTGATGTGGCACAGATGAGTACTGATGTGGCATGGATGTGGTACAGATGAGCACTGATGTGCTATGGATGTGGCATGGATGATCACTGATGTGGCACGGATGATTACTGATGTGGCACGGATGAGCACTGATGTGGCATTGATGTGGCAAATATTAGCACTAATGTGGCATAGATGTGGCACAGATGAGCACTGATGTGGCATGGATGATCACTAATGTGGCACGGATGAGCCATGGATGTGGATGGTTGAGCATGACTGAGCCATGGATGGGGATGGATGAGCATTAATGAGCCATGGGTGGGGATGGATGAGCCATGGATTGGGATGGATGAGCCATGAATGGGGATGGAGGAGCATGAATGAGGATGGATGAGCCATGGATGAGCCAGAATGAGGATGGATGAGTCGTGGATGGGGATGGCTGAGCCATGGATTGGGATAGATGAGCCATATATGGGGATGGATGAGCATGAATGAGGATGAATGAGCCATTGGTGGTGGATGGATGAGCCATGCATGAGGATGGATAAGCCAGAATGATGATGGATGAGTCATGGATGAAGATGGATGAGTCATGGATGAGCCATGAATGGGGATAGATGAGCCATGAATGGGGATGAATGAGGATGGATGGAGCATGGATGAGCCAGAATGAGGATGGATGAGCACAGATCAGTGCTGTGGGCACTTCAGATCCAGCCCACAGTGTTGCTGCACCTGGCTCCTCTCCTCTCTTCACACACTGTACCAATCGTGTGAGGAGAGGGGAGGAGTCGAACCGGACATGCTCCATTTTTTTTTTACAAGTGATCACTCCGACGAACATTCCCAGGTGCGTGCCATATGATGGCCTCCTAGAGTTATCTGACGGCGCTGTAGCCCTCATTCGGCTATGGCAACTGGTTAAAGCAGTATTAAACCCAACCCTTCCAAAAAAAAGCAATATATTACATCTTACCAATCTATAGATGTAATGACTGCATTTTTTTCTGCTGTTTTCTTAGAGTGCCCCTAATCTGGATAAAGAACCCCTGGGGCACCTTTGGACAGCAGCATTGTTGGTCTGGGGGAAGGGGAGTGTTAGATGTACTAGCAGATTTAGATACACTAATGCCTTGAAGCCAAACTCTGTTGTAACTGCTTGTGTAACAGCAGTGTGAGCTAGTTTTTTCTTTTGGGATAAAGGTTTTACATAAACAAGTGAAAGCTGACAATTGTAAGCACTCCTATCAGTGGTAAATGGTTTGTCTCAATACTCTAAACTTATACATTTGCAGGACAGCTTGTTGGGAAAAAACAGACTTACTGGCTGGATCATCAGATAAAAAATTGAATAAAGGATAACTAAAAAAAAAAAACGAATGCAGCCATCACATTTAAGAATTGGTGAGCTGCAATATAGTGTAATAAATATAAAAAATGAGTGCAAAAAAAACTGCTCAAAGGGAACCTACGTATTGCACTTCCCGGCGCTAAGGACAGGCTATCAACTCAAATGTACAGGATAAGATCAAGTATAAAGTTAAAATTATATATATAAAAATTCAACAGAAATAAAATCTCTGTTAAAAACCAGAAGTAATATATATATTGCAGCAGCTATCTAAAATAGATAAAACATCTAAAAATATGAACAAAGTATCAATCAAAATAAAACCAGTGTATATAGGTTTAAAAAATGATAAAACAGCGCTATGCATAAACATGTAGATAAAAGGTGTTGGAAAGAAAGTCCATAAATCAGTGAATCAAAAATAAAGTTCAAGGTGCTGATTTGAAATGTTTCTTCAAGGAATGGTAGTAAACCCTCCACCGATTTCCAATTATCACCAAACGTGAGACACACTTCCCCTCTGGGGTTTAAACTCACCAGAAGATCAATATAAAATAGCCTTGACACATATCATCATGATTGGACCTCCAACCTCATTCCAGAAGCAGCAAAGGATTTTAAACAACTCCAAGCAGGGGTTCATGGAAGAAAACAGATGGCACCAAAATAGTGTAATATCGCTTTAATAAAGTAAAATCCCGTATGATAACACACCCCGCTTCCTATCTACGTACAATGTATATACTTGTAAATGAGCATAAGAATCAAGAGTCAACTTCACCGCTCTCCTCCACACACAGGGGGTCGCGCTTGTGCTGGATGCACGCTGCTGAGAACGCCTGGTCTGATAGGGAAGGTACAGCGGTGGAACGCACTCTTCTCAACTTCCTGGATACGCCGTCGTAGCCACGCCCTGACGCGTTTCGTCACATCCGAACTTCAACAGAGGGCGTGGCTACTCGGCGTACATTACGTGTCTATGTAGTTCCCGGTCAGCGGCTATTGGATATGACGCGCACACACCTCCGTTCTCATTGGTGTACCGAGAGACGGAAGGAGGAGCAGACGTCAGCCGAGGACAGATCATGGGGAACTCAAACACAGACACGAAGTAATTATAGGACCCTGCACATATGATCGCAACAATAGCGCGATCGAAAGTATATGATTTAACACCACCAAATGTTGCGATTACGCAAACTAGCAGGTATTCATAAACAGAAGGTCAAATTCAATGTTATGTATCTTAGAATTAAAAATAATCCACATATGCTTAAAGTCCATGAGTGCTGAGGAGAAGATTAATCAAAGTGACAGATAGGTCAATGAAGAATCTAAAACATCCTATCGATTCCATTAACCCTTCATACAGCCATCAACTATTGGATGTAATCTCTGAATGCACATTCAATCTTATAAGGCAAAGCGTGATATTAGCATATATCATTGTGCATTACAATACAGCAAAGCAAGAATGCACAGACCAGAATGTATATATAACACATTGATACATAATTCAATATATAAGGCAGAGGAAAAAAAAATTAGAAAATATATATAAAAAAATATATGATATTATATCAGTATATATATGAAGGAAACACACCTCAGAACATATAAAAATGATATATAAATCTCAAAAGTAATAATAATAATGATAGGAATTTACTTTTAAAAAATTACATTTAAAAGCTAATAATACTAATAAAGGTTGGAGAAATCACTATACAGTGAAAATTAAAATTGACATTAAAATAGCATATTTTAGAGATAAAATCAAAACAAAAAACTCTCAAAGAAAATATGTAAATATAGCATATAAATATTTGTGTATAATCTTCCAAAAAGAAATAGGGACCACTTTTTGGGGAAAATGCTAAGCACAAATATAAATATATTTATATTTTAGGAACTATACTGAGGTTAGTAGTCGCTAATAAAGCAGTTAATGTCTAACTCGACATTTAACCCTTTCGGCACCAATGTGTCAACAGAAAAGATCCACTCAGTTTCAAGCTTTGACAGCTCCCTTACACGATTCGAACCCCTCCAAGCGGGTTTTAGGTGACGAACTCCCCAAAATTTTAAACCTGCTGGGTTTTCATCATGGAAAATTTTAAAATGTAAGGAAACATTATGGTCTACATAACCGGCTTTAATATTAGCTATATGTTCCCCAATCCTGACTTTCAATTTTCTTTTTGTACGTCCTACATACATTAACTTGCATGGGCATTGTAAGATATACACTACATATGAAGTGTTACATGTAATGAATTCCTTAATGGGGAATATCATGTTGTTAGATGTCGAAGTGATACTTTCGATAGCTCTCATCGGTCTATCAACTTCCCTACAAGGTAAACATTTTCGACATGCAAAAAAGCCATCTTTATCCCAAAAAGTGGGAAGTTTTTTTGGGGGGTCTATTACCTTCTTTACAACCCTGTCTCCAAAGCATTGTGCTTTTTTGTAAATAAAATTCGGTTTGATGGGGATAACTGTTCTTAAAATCTTGTCCAGAAAGAGCACATGCCAATGTGATGAAAAGATAGTTTCCACTTCTTTGTACTGAGAGTGGTAGCCTGATACGAAACTCCACTCATGAGTGTTCACTTTAGTGGTTGGTGGTTTTATTCGAAGACACTCAATTCTAGGTATCAAAGCCAGATCTTCGATGGTTTTGGACAATTGATTTTCATGGTATCCCTTTTCTAGGAATTTATCTTTTAATATGCTGGTTTGGGCTAGGAAATCTTCATTGTTGGTGCAATTGCGCCGTACTCTGGTGAATTGTCCTTTTGGGATATTCCGTAGCCAGCTTGGGTGGTGCCCACTGATAGTGGGTAAATAACTGTTTGAATCCGTGGGTTTGAAATATACCCTAGTACCCAGTTTATCACCACTACGATAAATATTTAAATCTAAAAAATGGATACTGTCCTGATTGTACTCGCTTGTCAGATTTATATTACACTTATTATCATTCAGTTCTTTTAAAAAAGCCTCAAGTGATAAAATGGGTCCAGCCCAGATAAAAAATAAATCGTCGATATATCTTCGGTATAAAATCAAATGGTCACGTTTAATGTTAAAAATCGTTTTATCTTCCCATTCTGACATGAATAAATTCGCCACACTGGGCGCGAACTTAGCCCCCATAGCAACACCTGTTTTTTGTAAATAAAAATGTCCATCGTACCAAAAATAATTGTGGCCAAGGCAAAAATCTAAAGAATCACGTAGAAAAACTTTCAAGGTATGAGATAGGTCGTCTCTCTGTGAAAGTGCCCAATTAAGGGCCAAAAGGGCATCGTCATGCTGAATCACAGTGTAAAGTGAGGATACGTCAGCAGTTACAAGAAAAACTTCATCTTTACCTGACAGATCTATATCTTGTAAGAGTATAAGGAGATCTTTTGTGTCTTTTAGGTAGGCCTTAGTTCGGACCACACTTTTTTGTAAAAAGACATCTAAGAATTGGCCCAAACGTGATGAGAGAGATCCAATACTATTAACTATTGGTCTGCCAGGAGGAAATTGAAGATCCTTATGGATCTTTGGTAGAGTATATATCGTAGGGATCCTACTACTACTAGGTACCAAAAATCTCCGTTCCTTGGCCGAAATGGCCAATTTTCGATAGCCCATTTCTACCAAGGATTTCAATTGTTCTTCATACTGTGCAGTTGGATCTCTGCTTAATCTGCTGTAAGTGGCTTCATTTGTCAGCATTTCCATCATCTGAGTGTGGTAAAAATCTTTTGACAATATAACGACTCCTCCACCCTTGTCTGCTGGCCTGATGATGATATCCTTCCTCTCTTCTAGAGATTCTATTCCTTCCTTAATATGCCTTGGATTTACGCTTCTTTTTGGTTTTATATGTTCAAGGTCGCGCAGTACTAACCCTTTGAACACCTCCAATGGTTGATTGCTGCCCACTAAGGGGTTGAATAAAGATTTATTTCTAAGACCACTGTCTGTGGGTACTGAAGACGAACCCACTGACGGATTCGAATTTTTATTCAAGAAATATTTTTTAATATTTAGCTTTCTTACGTACTTGTGTACGTCAATGAACACGTCAAACTTATTAATTGGACGATGGAGGCCACATTTCAGGCCCAAATTGAGAATGTTGTTTTCCTTGGTTGTCAGGATCGTGTCAGTCAGGTTGAAAATTCCACTTATTCGTGTTCTCTCTTTCTTCTTTTTCTGTTGTTGGGTCCTTCTCCCGGCCCTGCATCCCCTCTTTCTTCTCTCCATGGGACAGACTGGGAAGGTCTCTCTCGGTCCCAATTGGTCTGGTCCTTCCATTGAGGTTCCCTGTGTCCTGACTCCGCTTGGGTATCTCTGTGATATGGTGTTTGCTGTGGATATGCAGGTGGTCTCCCCCTCTGGGTTGGAGCCCCTCTGCCCCTCTTTTGCCAACCCCTGCCTCTCCCTAAAAAAGGACGGGGTGACTGGTATCCAGAAGCATTATTCATTTCCCGAAGCGGTTCATAACTATTATGTACAGGTACATTGTAATAACCTTCAGGTGGTGGTGGACGATAATAGACGGAAGAGTTCGTCGATCCTCTATTTCTTGGTCGTCCCCTTGTATGATTAGTTTCATGCCTTACTGGTGTTAGATAATTTGTTGGTGCCTGTTGTTGACCCAAATCTCTTCTATCACCCTGGAGTGGTACAGGGACAGTATCTGATTGGGTTCCACCATCAGTAGCTACTTGATGGGTGTCCATACTGTTGGCATCATTATCTCTTGTGGTAATCATATTGGTCTGTTGCCATAGATATATGCTATTTGTTCTAAAATCACCTACATCTCTATGAAATTTTTTAATTTTCTTTTTTTGAGTTTCTTTGTCAATTTTCTCCAACCTTTTCTTAATGCGTATATTAAAATCAACTAATTGCTGGCTATCCTTGATAGGGTCAAGCATTACTTGCAACTCTTTGATTTTTGTTTCTAAAAGGAGCATTTTCTTCTTCTTCCTTTTAAGGACTAAGTCCTGTAATTTAAAACCGACCCCATTGAAGAACTCAAGCCATTCTCCCATGGAGTCGGGATCATCCAGACCGTCCTGGGGAACTACATCCCATCTTAAACTTCTAATGATGATTCGCTCTTTCTGGTACTGCTCAAGGGTACATATGTCCCACCAAGTTCTAACTTGTTTTTCTAAGCAGTTCCCCAGAGCGGTCATAGTAGAGTTATAATTGACCTGTGCAGTGGTATGTTCATTTACAGTAAAAATGGTACTTAGATCCAAATTCCTGTTAGTCAAAAAGAGTAAAGCATCCATGGCAGCCAGGGAAAAAAAGAAAACAGAATATAAAAAATGAGTGCAAAAAAAACTGCTCAAAGGGAACCTACGTATTGCACTTCCCGGCGCTAAGGACAGGCTATCAACTCAAATGTACAGGATAAGATCAAGTATAAAGTTAAAATTATATATATAAAAATTCAACAGAAATAAAATCTCTGTTAAAAACCAGAAGTAATATATATATTGCAGCAGCTATCTAAAATAGATAAAACATCTAAAAATATGAACAAAGTATCAATCAAAATAAAACCAGTGTATATAGGTTTAAAAAATGATAAAACAGCGCTATGCATAAACATGTAGATAAAAGGTGTTGGAAAGAAAGTCCATAAATCAGTGAATCAAAAATAAAGTTCAAGGTGCTGATTTGAAATGTTTCTTCAAGGAATGGTAGTAAACCCTCCACCGATTTCCAATTATCACCAAACGTGAGACACACTTCCCCTCTGGGGTTTAAACTCACCAGAAGATCAATATAAAATAGCCTTGACACATATCATCATGATTGGACCTCCAACCTCATTCCAGAAGCAGCAAAGGATTTTAAACAACTCCAAGCAGGGGTTCATGGAAGAAAACAGATGGCACCAAAATAGTGTAATATCGCTTTAATAAAGTAAAATCCCGTATGATAACACACCCCGCTTCCTATCTACGTACAATGTATATACTTGTAAATGAGCATAAGAATCAAGAGTCAACTTCACCGCTCTCCTCCACACACAGGGGGTCGCGCTTGTGCTGGATGCACGCTGCTGAGAACGCCTGGTCTGATAGGGAAGGTACAGCGGTGGAACGCACTCTTCTCAACTTCCTGGATACGCCGTCGTAGCCACGCCCTGACGCGTTTCGTCACATCCGAACTTCAACAGAGGGCGTGGCTACTCGGCGTACATTACGTGTCTATGTAGTTCCCGGTCAGCGGCTATTGGCCGCTGACCGGGAATAGCCGCTGACCGGGAACTACATAGACACGTAATGTACGCCGAGTAGCCACGCCCTCTGTTGAAGTTCGGATGTGACGAAACGCGTCAGGGCGTGGCTACGACGGCGTATCCAGGAAGTTGAGAAGAGTGCGTTCCACCGCTGTACCTTCCCTATCAGACCAGGCGTTCTCAGCAGCGTGCATCCAGCACAAGCGCGACCCCCTGTGTGTGGAGGAGAGCGGTGAAGTTGACTCTTGATTCTTATGCTCATTTACAAGTATATACATTGTACGTAGATAGGAAGCGGGGTGTGTTATCATACGGGATTTTACTTTATTAAAGCGATATTACACTATTTTGGTGCCATCTGTTTTCTTCCATGAACCCCTGCTTGGAGTTGTTTAAAATCCTTTGCTGCTTCTGGAATGAGGTTGGAGGTCCAATCATGATGATATGTGTCAAGGCTATTTTATATTGATCTTCTGGTGAGTTTAAACCCCAGAGGGGAAGTGTGTCTCACGTTTGGTGATAATTGGAAATCGGTGGAGGGTTTACTACCATTCCTTGAAGAAACATTTCAAATCAGCACCTTGAACTTTATTTTTGATTCACTGATTTATGGACTTTCTTTCCAACACCTTTTATCTACATGTTTATGCATAGCGCTGTTTTATCATTTTTTAAACCTATATACACTGGTTTTATTTTGATTGATACTTTGTTCATATTTTTAGATGTTTTATCTATTTTAGATAGCTGCTGCAATATATATATTACTTCTGGTTTTTAACAGAGATTTTATTTCTGTTGAATTTTTATATATATAATTTTAACTTTATACTTGATCTTATCCTGTACATTTGAGTTGATAGCCTGTCCTTAGCGCCGGGAAGTGCAATACGTAGGTTCCCTTTGAGCAGTTTTTTTGCACTCATTTTTTATATTCTGTTTTCTTTTTTTCCCTGGCTGCCATGGATGCTTTACTCTTTTTGACTAACAGGAATTTGGATCTAAGTACCATTTTTACTGTAAATGAACATACCACTGCACAGGTCAATTATAACTCTACTATGACCGCTCTGGGGAACTGCTTAGAAAAACAAGTTAGAACTTGGTGGGACATATGTACCCTTGAGCAGTACCAGAAAGAGCGAATCATCATTAGAAGTTTAAGATGGGATGTAGTTCCCCAGGACGGTCTGGATGATCCCGACTCCATGGGAGAATGGCTTGAGTTCTTCAATGGGGTCGGTTTTAAATTACAGGACTTAGTCCTTAAAAGGAAGAAGAAGAAAATGCTCCTTTTAGAAACAAAAATCAAAGAGTTGCAAGTAATGCTTGACCCTATCAAGGATAGCCAGCAATTAGTTGATTTTAATATACGCATTAAGAAAAGGTTGGAGAAAATTGACAAAGAAACTCAAAAAAAGAAAATTAAAAAATTTCATAGAGATGTAGGTGATTTTAGAACAAATAGCATATATCTATGGCAACAGACCAATATGATTACCACAAGAGATAATGATGCCAACAGTATGGACACCCATCAAGTAGCTACTGATGGTGGAACCCAATCAGATACTGTCCCTGTACCACTCCAGGGTGATAGAAGAGATTTGGGTCAACAACAGGCACCAACAAATTATCTAACACCAGTAAGGCATGAAACTAATCATACAAGGGGACGACCAAGAAATAGAGGATCGACGAACTCTTCCGTCTATTATCGTCCACCACCACCTGAAGGTTATTACAATGTACCTGTACATAATAGTTATGAACCGCTTCGGGAAATGAATAATGCTTCTGGATACCAGTCACCCCGTCCTTTTTTAGGGAGAGGCAGGGGTTGGCAAAAGAGGGGCAGAGGGGCTCCAACCCAGAGGGGGAGACCACCTGCATATCCACAGCAAACACCATATCACAGAGATACCCAAGCGGAGTCAGGACACAGGGAACCTCAATGGAAGGACCAGACCAATTGGGACCGAGAGAGACCTTCCCAGTCTGTCCCATGGAGAGAAGAAAGAGGGGATGCAGGGCCGGGAGAAGGACCCAACAACAGAAAAAGAAGAAAGAGAGAACACGAATAAGTGGAATTTTCAACCTGACTGACACGATCCTGACAACCAAGGAAAACAACATTCTCAATTTGGGCCTGAAATGTGGCCTCCATCGTCCAATTAATAAGTTTGACGTGTTCATTGACGTACACAAGTACGTAAGAAAGCTAAATATTAAAAAATATTTCTTGAATAAAAATTCGAATCCGTCAGTGGGTTCGTCTTCAGTACCCACAGACAGTGGTCTTAGAAATAAATCTTTATTCAACCCCTTAGTGGGCAGCAATCAACCATTGGAGGTGTTCAAAGGGTTAGTACTGCGCGACCTTGAACATATAAAACCAAAAAGAAGCGTAAATCCAAGGCATATTAAGGAAGGAATAGAATCTCTAGAAGAGAGGAAGGATATCATCATCAGGCCAGCAGACAAGGGTGGAGGAGTCGTTATATTGTCAAAAGATTTTTACCACACTCAGATGATGGAAATGCTGACAAATGAAGCCACTTACAGCAGATTAAGCAGAGATCCAACTGCACAGTATGAAGAACAATTGAAATCCTTGGTAGAAATGGGCTATCGAAAATTGGCCATTTCGGCCAAGGAACGGAGATTTTTGGTACCTAGTAGTAGTAGGATCCCTACGATATATACTCTACCAAAGATCCATAAGGATCTTCAATTTCCTCCTGGCAGACCAATAGTTAATAGTATTGGATCTCTCTCATCACGTTTGGGCCAATTCTTAGATGTCTTTTTACAAAAAAGTGTGGTCCGAACTAAGGCCTACCTAAAAGACACAAAAGATCTCCTTATACTCTTACAAGATATAGATCTGTCAGGTAAAGATGAAGTTTTTCTTGTAACTGCTGACGTATCCTCACTTTACACTGTGATTCAGCATGACGATGCCCTTTTGGCCCTTAATTGGGCACTTTCACAGAGAGACGACCTATCTCATACCTTGAAAGTTTTTCTACGTGATTCTTTAGATTTTTGCCTTGGCCACAATTATTTTTGGTACGATGGACATTTTTATTTACAGAAAACAGGTGTTGCTATGGGGGCTAAGTTCGCGCCCAGTGTGGCGAATTTATTCATGTCAGAATGGGAAGATAAAACGATTTTTAACATTAAACGTGACCATTTGATTTTATACCGAAGATATATCGACGATTTATTGTTTATCTGGGCTGGACCCATTTTATCACTTGAGGCTTTTTTAAAAGAACTGAATGATAATAAGTGTAATATAAATCTGACAAGCGAGTACAATCAGGACAGTATCCATTTTTTAGATTTAAATATTTATCGTAGTGGTGATAAACTGGGTACTAGGGTATATTTCAAACCCACGGATTCAAACAGTTATTTACCCACTATCAGTGGGCACCACCCAAGCTGGCTACGGAATATCCCAAAAGGACAATTCACCAGAGTACGGCGCAATTGCACCAACGATGAAGATTTCCTAGCCCAAACCAGCATATTAAAAGATAAATTCCTAGAAAAGGGATACCATGAAAATCAATTGTCCAAAACCATCGAAGATCTGGCTTTGATACCTAGAATTGAGTGTCTTCGAATAAAACCACCAACCACTAAAGTGAACACTCATGAGTGGAGTTTCGTATCAGGCTACCACTCTCAGTACAAAGAAGTGGAAACTATCTTTTCATCACATTGGCATGTGCTCTTTCTGGACAAGATTTTAAGAACAGTTATCCCCATCAAACCGAATTTTATTTACAAAAAAGCACAATGCTTTGGAGACAGGGTTGTAAAGAAGGTAATAGACCCCCCAAAAAAACTTCCCACTTTTTGGGATAAAGATGGCTTTTTTGCATGTCGAAAATGTTTACCTTGTAGGGAAGTTGATAGACCGATGAGAGCTATCGAAAGTATCACTTCGACATCTAACAACATGATATTCCCCATTAAGGAATTCATTACATGTAACACTTCATATGTAGTGTATATCTTACAATGCCCATGCAAGTTAATGTATGTAGGACGTACAAAAAGAAAATTGAAAGTCAGGATTGGGGAACATATAGCTAATATTAAAGCCGGTTATGTAGACCATAATGTTTCCTTACATTTTAAAATTTTCCATGATGAAAACCCAGCAGGTTTAAAATTTTGGGGAGTTCGTCACCTAAAACCCGCTTGGAGGGGTTCGAATCGTGTAAGGGAGCTGTCAAAGCTTGAAACTGAGTGGATCTTTTCTGTTGACACATTGGTGCCGAAAGGGTTAAATGTCGAGTTAGACATTAACTGCTTTATTAGCGACTACTAACCTCAGTATAGTTCCTAAAATATAAATATATTTATATTTGTGCTTAGCATTTTCCCCAAAAAGTGGTCCCTATTTCTTTTTGGAAGATTATACACAAATATTTATATGCTATATTTACATATTTTCTTTGAGAGTTTTTTGTTTTGATTTTATCTCTAAAATATGCTATTTTAATGTCAATTTTAATTTTCACTGTATAGTGATTTCTCCAACCTTTATTAGTATTATTAGCTTTTAAATGTAATTTTTTAAAAGTAAATTCCTATCATTATTATTATTACTTTTGAGATTTATATATCATTTTTATATGTTCTGAGGTGTGTTTCCTTCATATATATACTGATATAATATCATATATTTTTTTATATATATTTTCTAATTTTTTTTTTCCTCTGCCTTATATATTGAATTATGTATCAATGTGTTATATATACATTCTGGTCTGTGCATTCTTGCTTTGCTGTATTGTAATGCACAATGATATATGCTAATATCACGCTTTGCCTTATAAGATTGAATGTGCATTCAGAGATTACATCCAATAGTTGATGGCTGTATGAAGGGTTAATGGAATCGATAGGATGTTTTAGATTCTTCATTGACCTATCTGTCACTTTGATTAATCTTCTCCTCAGCACTCATGGACTTTAAGCATATGTGGATTATTTTTAATTCTAAGATACATAACATTGAATTTGACCTTCTGTTTATGAATACCTGCTAGTTTGCGTAATCGCAACATTTGGTGGTGTTAAATCATATACTTTCGATCGCGCTATTGTTGCGATCATATGTGCAGGGTCCTATAATTACTTCGTGTCTGTGTTGGAGTTCCCCATGATCTGTCCTCGGCTGACGTCTGCTCCTCCTTCCGTCTCTCGGTACACCAATGAGAACGGAGGTGTGTGCGCGTCATATCCAATAGCCGCTGACCGGGAACTACATAGACACGTAATGTACGCCGAGTAGCCACGCCCTCTGTTGAAGTTCGGATGTGACGAAACGCGTCAGGGCGTGGCTACGACGGCGTATCCAGGAAGTTGAGAAGAGTGCGTTCCACCGCTGTACCTTCCCTATCAGACCAGGCGTTCTCAGCAGCGTGCATCCAGCACAAGCGCGACCCCCTGTGTGTGGAGGAGAGCGGTGAAGTTGACTCTTGATTCTTATGCTCATTTACAAGTATATACATTGTACGTAGATAGGAAGCGGGGTGTGTTATCATACGGGATTTTACTTTATTAAAGCGATATTACACTATTTTGGTGCCATCTGTTTTCTTCCATGAACCCCTGCTTGGAGTTGTTTAAAATCCTTTGCTGCTTCTGGAATGAGGTTGGAGGTCCAATCATGATGATATGTGTCAAGGCTATTTTATATTGATCTTCTGGTGAGTTTAAACCCCAGAGGGGAAGTGTGTCTCACGTTTGGTGATAATTGGAAATCGGTGGAGGGTTTACTACCATTCCTTGAAGAAACATTTCAAATCAGCACCTTGAACTTTATTTTTGATTCACTGATTTATGGACTTTCTTTCCAACACCTTTTATCTACATGTTTATGCATAGCGCTGTTTTATCATTTTTTAAACCTATATACACTGGTTTTATTTTGATTGATACTTTGTTCATAGTGTAATAAATGCTTGTTTTTGGGGTAATACCACTTTAAGGGAATTTTTCTTAATTTCCCATCTTGTAGACTCAACTGGAAGTAAGCAGATCGCTCTCCAATGTGAGGAAGATCCCCTCTGAGACAATTGTCATGGGAACACGTGTCCCAATCAGAAGGTTCCTCCACTATTCTTGTGCTAATTGCAACTTAACATTTTGCATTAGCTCTCACTTTCATTCCCTCTGACACTGGTTATCAGGGCACATTGAAAGCATGAAGATATGGCAATACAAACCTGACAGTAGTTATATCCCCTCACCGCAAAACAGAAACAACAGATACAAAACAGTGCCTAAATTAACCAAACAAATTAACAAATATTCCGTCTTATATTTGTTAAATACCTATTCATTTAAATTCATTTGATTTTTGTTACAAATCCAATTGTTGAAATTACCCTTGTATGCTTTTTAGTTACATGTACTTGCTTATAACGCTGACAAATCTCTGGCATTAACAGAAAACAAAAGGAAGTCCCAAAAAAACAATGTGTGTACGCTCTCATAAATGAATATATAATATATATTAATCAAGTGAAAAAAGTCCCATAACATATATCCGTGTGAGATAAGATAAGTGGGTTCTGATGACAGAATAATATCCAGAAATCAGTTCAATGATCACTGCACATTTCCACACGGTATCTGGAAGCAGTTTGATTCTTATTTCTTAGCCCAAAGGGAATGAAAATACTAACTCTTACCGCAAAAGTTGGACCACGGTTTTAAGGAGGTCAAAACAACATGTGCATTAGCCTGCCGGCCCTGGTAGGAATTTACTCAACTCAGGGAGGGATGCTTCAATCTTGCAAAGGAAGAGGAGGCCTTCAGCTATCTCTTCAGGCTGAAGACAGTTTTGGGGAAACTAGTCGGGTGGAGCAATTCTAACGCCATCACACTCATACATATAGCCCATATGGTTTGATCCTTGGCTGTATATATTTTTGGTCTTTTTTCTCCTCTTCAGAAATATTATTGCTGTGGATTGTTTGACCTGCTGTGAGATATTTTCTGGATTTTTTATCTGCTGTAACTTTTTTATGATTTTTAATAAATGACCTTTTTTTGGACATACTGCACGATGAGGATTTTTCCCCTTTTTTTCTTTCCATTGAGTGAACTGAATCAGTATCCAGTATCATCCCAAGTGAATTTGATTACCAATTGTCTGCATGATCCAGCCTGAAGAGATAGCTGAAGGCCTCCTCTTCCTTTGCAGGATTGAAGCACCCCTCCCTGAGTTGAGTGAATTCCTACCAGGGCCGGCAGGCTGATGCACACGCTGTTTTGACCTCCTAAAAGCAGATGTGCCACGAAAAAAAAATATTAAAAGCCAGCAGCTATAAATACTGCAGCTGCTGACTTTTAATATTAGGACACTTACCTGTCCTGGAGTCCAGCGCCATCCGCAGCAGAGGACGAGCGATCGCTCGTCACTCTGCTGCTCCCCCACCCATCCTCAGTGAGGGAACCAGGAAGTGACGCATTCCGGCTTACCTACCCGGTTAACTATTCCGGCTTCCCTGTTCCCGGAGCACAACGGGGGGAGGACGGGAGATGACGTTCTGCCCGCAGTTAAACCGAAACTGTGTGGCCGGAAGTGGGTGCACCCCCCTCCCCCCTAAAAGGTGTAAAATGTGACACAGGAGGGGGGAGGGTTCCGATCAGCGTTTTAGGGTGGAGCTCCGCTTTAAAACCGATTTCTGGATATTATTCTGTCATCAGAACCCACTTATCTTATCTCACACGGATATATGTTATGGGACTTTTTTCACTTGATTAATATATATTATATATTCATTTATGAGAGCGTGCACACATTGTTTTTTTGGGAATTCCTTTGGTTTACAAACTTTTTATGTGTATATCACACGCTCACATTATTTCAATTAGCACTCATCACTTGTACTTGTAATTGCTTGGGAATTGCACACCTATTCTTTGTATGTATGTGTTTTTGAGTTTTAGGTATTTAAACTTATATAGGCTGCAGCATTCCCTTTCTCTTATCACATAATTTTTCACTTTTTATGATACTTTGTTACTAAGTATTTTTTCTTTTTATATGGTGGGTTTAGCGCAGAGTTTTTTCTTCTTTTTTTATTAACAGAAAACACACTTTGTTATTTGCAGTTTTGTGTATTTGTAGTCTATATTTCTTATATATGAGCCACTTAACACAGCCATTTGTGGTGTCGCAGTACAGGTATTTGCTGTAGGCCCTGTCAGATTGAGGCCCTCGGCTTGTGGGGTCCCCCCTGCAGGGACTCAGCTAGTTATGATGTGATTTATACTGTTATGGTTGATAATACGTTTATTAGGTGTGTATAGCTTTAAGAGGTTTAGTCAGCCATCTCATGTTCAGTCAGAGTGTATTACCATCTCATGTTCAGTCAGAGTGTATTAGAGTCGGGAGGACTAAGTGCTAGACAAGACCTTATTGTGTTGTGTTATACTACAGGTCAGGCTCTATGATCCACAGCTCTCAACCAATGGGCTTCAGTCTCATCAGGCCCTTATAAGGGATTGTACTTACTGTTTAAGCCAGTCTAGACTACACACAGTTCCTGGCAGAGCAGAGCAAAACACAGTCAGAGAAGCAGTGCAGGCCAGAAGCCTCCAGTTCAGGAGAAAATATAGCACAGAGTGGAGTATCCCTAGACATTACAGAACCAGTACTTCAGCTCATTTATCGGATCAATCCGTTATTCCGGCGAAAAGCCTCAAGTCTACAGACACTTCAGTAAGTGTATCTATTTTTCAGCCTAGTTAAGCATAGGCCCTGAATTACTAATCCGGCTTTTGCAGCCGAGTATATACAGTATATGATCAGCTAAGCTCAAGCATTATCAGCCGTGTGATCCTCTAGAGACTGCCTGCAGAACATTTTGACACTCTGTTTAAACGCTGTGAAGATTTTGACACCTGCCTTCATGCCAGTAAAGCCTTCGTTGTTTTAACCCCTGTTGTGGACTGTGTTATTACCATCCTAACTAGCGGGGATACGGAGGCCCCCGGAGCTGTAGTTTCCCGGGGTATTCCAAGACTACAGTGGCGTCACGTGACAGAGAGGGTTAATACCATCTGGCCCTCACTAAGGGTTAATACTACCTGACCCTGGGCTCCTAGCCCCTAGAACCAAGTAGCTAACCATCAAGCGCATGTGTGTGGCCGTGGGGCTCACCCTCCCCGGTCACCACATCGTTTTCTGGCGTCACGGACAGGATACGGGTGTACGCCTTAACCATTCAGCCACTAAAGCAAGTCCTCCCCCCCAGAATCTGAACTGTGTCATTGAAAGTAATTTACTCAGCGAGGCGCATATACAAGTGGTGGGGGAGGTGAAGGAAAGACTGTTAGCTGCCATTATTAAGTGGAGAAAGTCTGTACCTGAAGGGGTTAAATTGTTTCCAGCATTTCCCGCACGCGGGAGCGGTCGCAGCTCCGCCCAGTCAAGCCCCGGTGGTGACGCCTCTTCAGTGTGCAAGCCAGAACTAGAGAATCCACTCTGTGTTGCACGGAGGAAACAATTGCTGACCAGACCAAAAAAAAGGAAGTTGCCGGGCGCAGCCATAGCAACGTGTCCGGCAATAAAAGACAGCGCACTCAAAGACGTCGCACTCAAAGACAGCGCACTCATTGACATCGCACTCAAAGACAGCGCTCTCAAAGACAGCGCTCTCAAAGTTTCTTAAAGTGACAGCGCACTCAAAGTTTCTTAAAGTGACAGCGCACTCAAAGACATCGCACTCAAAGACAGCGCTCTCAAAGTTTCTTAAAGTGACAGCGCACTCAAACAAGGCTACAACATGTCAGCCCCAAGATCACCAAATGCAGGTGATATACCAGATCCTCTTGCGGCTCCTGCACAAGCTACCCCTCCGGGATCACCTCCAGTACGACGTCATGACAGTGGGGCCCCCCCCATTCTACCTGGGGAAGCCTGTGTTGCCTAACTACAGAGGGGATCCCTTTTCCCTCAAGGATTTCCAGGAGAGCTTCCAAAGCATTTTCTCTCTCTACTCTCTCCCCCCTAACCAACAGGTGCTGTTGCTCATGGGACAGTTGTAGGGACCTGCACGTGAGGAAGTCCGTACCTGGCCCACTTCTGAGAAGACTACAGTAGATCAGATCTTCGAGGGATTACATCAGGTATTTGAGTCCCACACACCCTCAGAGGTCTGCCTCAGGCTGTACGAGAGGTGACAAAAGCCGGGGGAAACACTAAGGGCATATGCAGTAGCCTTGCAGAATGCCCTGGAGGCAGTCCAGAAACTGGACAATATCACCCCTGACCAGGGTAACAAACTATTGATGGATAGATTCATAGAAGGGGTCCAAAATAAATGGGACAAGGCGCAATTAAAGATGTTAGCTGTACAGAACCCCGATATGTATTTTTCTGCCTTTAAGAGCCTAGCACTTCAAGTTATAGAGCAGGGGGCAAGCCCCGAGGAGCATCCTGACCCTAAAACGGAACCCATGGGTGCGGCGGCGTGCCCTGCACCACTGTTACCACCAGCCCCCACACCCGTGGCTGTCCCCCCGGCCTCCACTACAATTGCTGAGATTCAAGAGGTTAGACAAGATATTGCCCAGCTTACCCAAGTGGTAAAGGAGTTGGCTAATCACACCACTCGGGTACTTAGAGAGCCTCCAGAGACTAGGAGACCTACTCCTGCCCCTCCTCCCCGTTCTAGCGGGCCTCGCTCGGGACCCTCTAGGAGGCCTTACTGTGATTTCTGTGACAAACCCGGTCATTGGAAGATGCAATGCTGGGCTTTAAACGGGCGTCCCCTGAGGTCGAGGACCGGCCCTCAGGAAAACGAATCACAGGTCCAGCAGAAGAGCCAATATACTCAGGACAGTCCTTATACATTGCATCCTGCCCCTATGTAAATGTTACCATAGATGGTGTCCAACTGCAGGCCCTGATTGATACAGGCTCGCAGGTGTCTACCATCTCTAAGGGCCTATTCTATAGGTACTGGAATGTCGATTCATTGTGTGAACCAGATGATATGGATTTTAGTGTCCTGGCAGGGGACGGGAAACCAATTCCCAGACATGGGTACTGGGAGCCCACTATTCAGCTGAGAGGTCACACACTTAGAGGTCAAGGTATAATTGTCACTAATGTCATGGTACCAGGGGCCACAGAGTTTATATTGGGGATGAATATAATGCGACATTGCTTCAGTGATATTTTGGATGCCTTGCATGCCTCTCTCCCCCACATGTCTTCCTCAGGTCAGAGGACTGCGCAACACCATCTCAAAATTCTGAAAGCAGAACAGAAGTTTGCGAACCGGAGAGGAGAAATCGGTAAAGTTCGGATCCAAGACATGAGGCCCGTGACCCTGCAGCCGAACACAGAAACAATTTTGTGGTGTCGGGTGCGCCCTGGTGTAAGGAATCAGGACTATAAGGCCTTACTGGAGCCCATACAATCTGAAGATTTTCCTTTGGTCCGAGCTGCAAAGAGCCTAGTGACGGTGGTGAATGGACGGGTCCCAGTCCACCTAGTTAATTTGTCCGGCGTAGCCACCACCATACCAAAGTACACTCCAGTAGCCCAACTTGTTTTCTTGGACTCCAGTGACATACTCTCTTCACGGAAGGCGGCCCAACAGCTGAGTGCCCAAACCGTGTCAGGGGCTACCGAAAATTCTCCAGAACCTTGGTGGCGCCAACTGCAAATAGGAGGATCTCTCACCCCACCAGAACAAGTCGAAGGGGTCATCGAGGTGGTGAAGGAGTGCCAGAGTGCCTTCAGCAAATACCCAACCGATTTTGGAAAAACCTCCATGATTAAGCATTGAATCCTGACCGGCGATAAACCCCCCATCAAGGAAAGGCATCGGCCTGTGGCACCAGGCATGTACCAAACCGTCAAGAAACTGTTAACCGACATGAAGGAGGCAGATGTAATACAAGAGAGCCAGAGTCCCTGGGCAGCACCCATGGTGTTAGTTAAGAAGAAGGATGGGAAATCCGTTTCTGTGTTGATTACAGGAAATTGAACGACATCACCCATAAAGACGCATACCCTCTCCCCCGGATTGAGGAGTCACTCACCGCGCTGGGTTCTGCGGCCTACTTCTCTACATTGGATCTGACCAGCGGATACTGGCAGGTGCCCATGGCCGTCGAAGACAGGGAGAAAACAGCCTTTGTCACCCCCATGGGTCTTTTCGAATTTAAAAGTATGCCCTTTGGGCCGTGAAATGCCCCAGCTACCTTTCAACGGCTGATGGAGAGATGTCTGGGACACCTTAACTTCCAGAGTGTCCTACTCTACCTGGATGACGTGATTGTGTATTCCAAATCCTATCAGGAACATTTGACTCACCTGTCCGACGTCTTCCAAGTACTGATCCAGCATGGTCTGAAAGTCAAACCCTCCAAGTGCCACCTACTCAAGCCACAAGTACATTACCTGGGCCACGTTGTCAGTGCCGAAGGGGTCCAACCTGATCCAGCTAAAGTCGAAGTTGTCAAGAATTGGCCTATCCCACGCACCGTTAAGGATATTCGGAGCTTCTTAGGATTTTCAGGATATTACCGCCGCTTTATTCCTCATTTTGCACAAATTGCCGAGCCATTGACCTCTCTCCTGCGAGGCACGGCGAAGGGGAACTATAATGGCAAGCTGTCTGTGGAATGGGCCAAAGAGCAAGAGGTGGCCTTCCAGGCTCTAAAACATCTATTGACAGAGCCTCCCATCCTGGCCTATCCGGATTATACTCAGCCTTTCCCACTGTATACAGATGCCAGCTTTGAAGGACTCGGGGCAGTGTTGTCCCAGATGCAGGGAAAACAAGAGAGGGTGATAGCTTACGCCAGCCGGAATCTGCGAGGGGCTGAGAAGAATGATTCTAACTACAGTTCCTTCAAGTTAGAGCTCCTGGCCCTCGTGTGGGCAGTCACCGAAAAATTTAAGGACTATTTGTCAGCCACCTCATTCACGGTCTACACCGATAACAACCCCCTGGCTCACCTGAACACCGCTAAACTAGGTGCCCTTGAGCAAAGATGGGCCTCCAGACTGGCCAACTATGACTTCTCTATCAAGTACCGAACTGGCAAGTCTAATATTAATGCGGATGTGCTATCACGCATGGCTCCTGGCGAAGATCCCCCAGTGGAGGACAAGTGGGAAGATGTGGAGATGCCTCCCTTCTATCAAAGATTCGTGAATCAGGATGTGGTCGTCACCCGCGAGGGGAGTGAATCTGGGTCTAAAGCAATCCAGGAAGACCTGTATACCTGGAGGACCCTACAGGAAGAAAGTCAGACTATGGGAGATCTGCAGGAGTATTTATTGACCAGGAGGGTACCTCCCCGGTTGCGACGGGGCCAGAATGACTACGAATTGAAGCGATTGTGGCGTCAGAGGAAAAGACTATTTGTGCACAAAGGAATGGTGTACAGGAACTTCTTGGACCCAGTGTCGGGTGAAAGGCTACACCAAATTCTGATCCCTCGGAGAGATGCCGCCATGGTATTGAATGCCTACCACGACCAGTCAGGACACTTTGGGGTCCATAAAACAGAAGCCACCATCCGACGACGGTTCTACTGGATTGGACTGAGGATCGACGTTGAAAAGTGGTGCAGTGAGTGCGCAGTCTGCAATATCACCAAGAATTCAGAGCGAGAGGCCCAACCAATTGGTAGCCTTGGATCATGTCAAGCTGTCACCTAACCGGTCCGGGTATTCATATGCTGTCACCATGGTGGATCACTATTCCAAGTGGGTAGTGGTTGTGCCAGTCAAAGACTTAACAGCCAAGACAACAGCCCAGATGTTCTACACCCATTGGGTACAGATACTTGGATGTCCTGAAACTGCCTTGTCCGACCGAGGTCCGGCCTTTGAGGCCCAACTGTTTCAAGAATTGTGCCAGTTCCATGCTTGTAAGAAACTCAGAACCACTGCCTATCATCCGCAAGGGAATGGACTCTGTGAGAGGATCAACCAGGTGTTTATCCACATGCTGAGAGCGGCCTCTGTATCCCGACCTGAAGAGTGGCCTCAACTAATGCCCGAATTGTTGGAAATCTACAACAATACCATCCACTGTTCCACTGGTTATACTCCATTTTACCTCATGATGGGCCGACACGGCCAACTGCCTAAAGACAGGGTCTTTGGACTTCAAGCACCTTTCAACTACTCCCCCCAAGCCTCTTCGGAGTGGGTCTCGGAACATCAAAAAAGGATTCAGGAAGCGAGAGAGATAGTCAACAAAAAGATGGGCGAGGCACACTATAGGCAGCAACAGGACTACAACTGCCATGCCTCTGCCCAGCCGTTGCAAGTTGGTGATAAAGTCTGGCTGAGGAAGCATCCTAGAACCCATAAGTTGGTCTCCCTCTGGGAAACTGAACCGTACACAGTGATTTCCATCCCTTATCCGGACTCTGATGTCTACTCAGTTCAAAAAGCCGGATATGAACCACAAGTTGTCCACCGAAACCGGATCAAGCTGTGTCACAAAGGGAACCTGCCTGTGTTGGTGCCTCCTTCTGCACCACCAAGTCTTCCACCTCCAGTTCAGCCAGCACAAGTGCAGCCCACCAAGCCAGTTGAGCCTGAGAGGCCACTCCTGATGTTCGAAGATGATCCTCTCTTCCCTTCTGACCAAAACGTCTTCTTTGGTTATGTGCCAATCCATTCCATTCCATCAACCTCAGTCTTGGCACCAGAAGCTCCAGAGTTTACTCCAGCCATCCGCTCACCTGCTGCAGTCCCATCAGAACCTTCTAATGTGGGAGAAAGCTCCATAAGTCAAGAGCCATCACAGGCCCCCATTGTCCAAGATGAAGGTGCAGCTGTCAGTCCAGAAGAAGCAAGTGTTCAAGGAGAAAACAGTGCTCCAGAAAACTCAGAAATGGTGTTGCGTAGATCCACCAGACCTAATTTCGGATATCCCCCAGCAAGATATAGGGATTAATCTATTAACTATACATACAATATATGTAGATAGACTACATACACCTCAGTTAGTATACATCTCAAGTATACATCATTACTAACTAATATATCACTAGTTACCTACTTACCTTATTTAGTGTATAGGAACATACCTGGCCAGTAAGTCTCCTATCCCTCACTTAAGCACTACAAAAAGAAAAGGGTATCCTCTAAGAAACTTCAGGCATAGAATAAAAATGTCTAGCAAATATTAAAGTGTGTTCTGGGGAGAAGAGCTAATAGCCTAAGGGCCCCAGTAGCCAAGGCATTGGGTAGAAAGCCTCCGGCAGCCCAATCCAAAACCTGGTCAGTCTTATCATATGATCCTGTTCGTATATGTTTATTTTTTCCCAAAGAACCTGGAACGGACATTGGTGTAAAAATGCCTCAGGATTTCTAGTGGCCCCAAGGTCACCTCGTTCCTCAATCCGTCAGTGCCTTAATCGTCGAGGACGACTTCTGTTTAGTGGTGGGGTTTGTGGTGTCCCAGTACAGGTATTTGCTGTAGGCCCTGTCAGATTGAGGCCCTCGGCTTGTGGGGTCTCCCCTGCAGGAACTCAGCTAGTTATGATGTGATTTATACTGTTATGGTTGATAATACGTTTATTAGGTGTGTATAGCTTTAAGAGGTTTAGTCAGCCATCTCATGTTCAGTCAGAGAGTATTACCATCTCATGTTCAGTCAGAGTGTATTAGAGTCGGGAGGACTAAGTGCTAGACAAGACCTTATTGTGTTGTGTTATACTACAGGTCAGGCTCTATAATCCACAGCTCTCAACCAATGGGCTTCAGTCTCATCAGGCCCTTATAAGGGATTGTACTTACTGTTTAAGCCAGTCTAGACTACACACAGTTCCTGGCAGAGCAGAGCAAAACACAGTCAGAGAAGCAGTGCAGGCCAGAAGCCTCCAGTTCAGGAGAAAATACAGCAAAGAGTGGAATATCCCTAGACATTACAGAACCAGTACTTCAGCTCATTTATCGGCTCGATCCGTTATTCCGGCGAAAAGCCTCAAGTCTACAGACACTTCAGTAAGTGTATCTATTTTTCAGCCTAGTTAAGCATAGGCCCTGAATTACTAATCTGGCTTTTGCAGCCGAGTATATATATGATCAGCTAAGCTTAAGCATTATCAGCCATGTGATCCTCTAGAGACTGCCTGCAGAACATTTTGACACTCTGTTTAAACGCTGTGAAGATTTTGACACCTGCCTTCATGCCAGTAAAGCCTTCGTTGTTTTAACCCCTGTTGTGGACTGTGTTATTACCATCCTAACTAGCGGGGATACGGAGGCCCCCGGAGCTGTAGTTTCCCGGGGTATTCCAAGACTACAGTGGCGTCACGTGACAGAGAGGGTTAATACCATCTGGCCCTCACTAAGGGTTAATACCACCTGACCCTGGGCTCCTAGCCCCTAGAACCAAGTAGCTAACCATCAAGCGCATGTGTGTGGCCGTGGGGCTCACCCTCCCCGGTCACCACACATTGCTATATGTCAGTCTGATGAGATAAATGAGTAAGGTTTCATTAATTATTAAAAGCAATAATTCGTTTTGCCCAATAAATGTACATAAATCAGTAAAGTTAGCTTATCATTAGCTTTGGTCTATTAACGTTGCAATATCTGCAAATTAAAAAAAGTGAAAACATTTGTAATTTTAAATGATTTTCTGACATTTTACAAAGGTTGGTATTGTGTCTTGTGATGATTTGCTTTGATCTTGGGGGCTTGGTTGCAACAGAATTACAACATAATTGGCATGGGTTACATTAAACTGGGTTTGAAGTGTCACATAACAGAATGAAGTAGTCAGTACCTTCTTTTACAATTTGAGTTTAGACCAAACCTAGACAATCCCTACCTGCATGCAAGCATGTAAAAAAAAAAACGTTATAACTGAAGTGTAACTCTACTTTTGTTAGAAAAAAAAATCCCCTCTGGGTGATCCACTGTATGTACATTGCAAGGATTTTAACAAAATTTGTTGCAGATTCCCGCCTTTTGTTATTCTGAAGAAATCCCTATTTGTTCCTCTGTGTCCCTGTGCCCAGTGAGTCTAATTGGTGTGGTTTAATATTTATCAACCAGCTGCTGCAGCTGCAAAGCTCTAATGAGGGAAGTGGCAAGGTCTGCTTCCCTTTAGAGTGCTTTTACACTTGCAGTGCCCAAGCGTCGGCAGTAAATCGCTTTACCGTAGTTTTTGCATTGCTTTTCGGCCGCTAGCGGGGCACCGCTGCAGCAGCCCTTTGCCGGCGGTGCTGCCCATTGATTTAGGAGCGGTGTATTCAACGCTCCTAAATCGCTGCAAAGAAGCTGCTAGCAGGATTTTTTTGGACGGACTTTCAGCGCAGGGCACCAGTGTGAAAGCACTCAGACGCTTTACAGGCGCTATTCTTAGTGCTAAAGCGCCGGAAAAACGCCTTCCGTGTGAAAAAGGCATTATTCTGGCGTAAGGTTACTCCTGCTATATGAGGCGTACGCAATGTTAAGTATGGACATCGTTCCCGCGTCAAACTTTGAAATTTTTACGTTTTTTGCATAAGTCGTTCACGAATAGGGCTGTACGTAAGTTACATTCACGTCTAAAGCATTGACGATTTGCGGCAGAATTTCGAGAATGCGCACTGGGATTCTTTCCCATGCGCCGTTCGTAAAAAACTTCAAATACGTGGGGTCACACTAAATTGTAATAAAACTCTCCCACGTCATCCAAATTTGAATTAGGCGGGTTTACGCCGGAGCACATACATTACGCCACCGTAACTTAGGGCGCAAGTTCTTACGTAACTTACGGCGGCCTAACGTATCGGAGATACGTTACGCCCGCACAACATTACGCAGGGCTATCTGAATCTAGCCCAATCTGTGTACAGAATATTTACAGGTAGCCATATTGCATTGCATTTTACAGAAAACGACAGGACTGCTGATTGAATGTCATTAAAAGTTACCTTTTCTTTTCCATTACAATATGACTTGTGTCCCAATTCTATATGCTATAATATTACCCTTTAAGTTAGCATAGCTGATACCTGTCAAAAAAACAAAGCAAACAAGACAGGGACTGTAGGTTTGTTGTTAAGTAGAATCGTTTTGTAATTTTGAACTGGAACATTTTTAGAGTGTAGCTCCAGCCAAAAAAATCTATTTTTAAGCTTTTTGGAAAACATAGGGAAGGGTTATTACCCCTGAAACATTTGTTTTGCTGTCTGTGCATCTGTTCAGAAGATTTCACCTCACTTTCTTTTTTTTTTTTTTCAAAATTCTTTATTTATTCACAACAAAAAGTGTGTCCACATGGACCATAACAACAGTGTAAACATAATGACATCCACAGGTATACATACATAACTTAGGCAGGTGTATATGTCTTCCAAACTTAACATATTGTCCAAAGGACGTTCAGCTAGTCTCAAGTCATCTGTCGGTGTGGACGTCAGGCGGTCAGCATAGCACACATGTTGGCAATTCCCCCGCGTCACACCCACATCGGTGCCGCCAGGCTAACATTTTCCACCCATAGAATGTAGTGCAATGTCTGGGATCCGCAGACCCGCTCTCCTTTTTTCATTATCTTAAGGCATTAGGAGAGAAAGAAAGAGAAGCAAAAAGCAATAGCATATCCCGAGGATCACCCGGGAGAGTAGAAAAAAGGAGTAACCCAAATAGATGGGTTCTAGAGAGGGGGTAAAAAGGAGGGGAGGAAGGGAGTGCGAGGGGGGGGGGGCAGCTCGCGAGCATGGATCATCACATCTGTCAAACCAGTCATCCATCCTCCCAGGTCAGCAAGTCTGATTTACTTCTGTCAGGGGGTGGGCTCCGGTCCATTGATCTAGGGGGCCGGAGTTCGGTACCATCGGGTCAGAATTTTGTAATTCGTCTCTTGGACTTTAGTACATTTAGAGGATTTGTGTGTAAACGTCAGTATATGTTGCTTTTTATTAACAGAGAATGTACATTGCAGTTCGTGTTCCCACTTAGCGATACAAAGGATTTGGGGCCAGATCCTCAAAAGGGATACGCCGGCGTATCTACTGATACGCCGTCGTATCCCTGTTTCTATCTTTGGAACTGATCCACAGAATCAGTTTCCAAGTGATAGACAGAAGATCCGGCATGTGTAAGAGACTTACACTGTCGGATCTTAGGATCTAGTACCGCATCCGCCGCTGGGGGCATTTCGAGTCGAAATGCCGCTTCGGGTATGCAAATTAGCACGGAGATCCACAAAGCTTTTCTGCTTCGTTTTTTCTCCGTAAGTATTAGTTTGCCTGCGTAACTTTAGGGCTGCTTTTACAAAGTGTAAACTGTTTACACCTTGTAAAAGTAGACCCTTCTTACCCGCGACGCTGTTATTTTTTTTCTTTTTTTTCTTTTTTTTCGCCGTATCTTTTTTTTTTCCCGACGCAACTTTTTTTACCCGGCGCGATTCACAAAACTCGGCGTAACGTAAAACCGCGCTATGCCCGTCGGGAAAATGACGTCACGAGCATGCGCAGTACGTCCGGCGTGGGAGTGCGCCTAATTTAAATGGGACTCGTCCCCATTTGAATAGGAACGCCTTGCGTCGGCGGAATTTAAGTTACACACCCGAAAATTTCTAGGTAAGTGCTTTGTGGATCAGGCACTTAGGTAGAAATTTTCCGGCAGTGTAACTTAAATGGGAAAAGATAAGTTACGGCTGCTGGCTGTGGATCTGGCCCTTGGTGTCCTTCCTTCGGTGTGATCAGAATGTTATGTATGATGGACAGAGCGTGTGGCAACACGCCTGTGTCCGAGCACAGCTCTTCCAATGAGGTGAGAGCGTGGCCCTCTGTAGGAGGGGGTGGCATAGTGTGCAGGAAGTGATTAAGTTGGCTGGCCCTCATAAAGTCTAATTGGTAGCGGCCCCCTGGGTCCATCAGTTTCGCAGGTGTTTTCCACCGCCCTGCCACGCTAATGTGAGATGCCTGGAATGTTCCAGACTCCCTCAGAGCACGGAATTACGCGTCCCGCATACCCGGCTCAAATAGTGGGTTGCCCAGCACCGGGCGTGAGGGAGAGTTTCTTGACGATAGACTATCTTGAGATATCAACCTCGCACAAATCTTGATCGTGTTCCCTATCAACAGATGGGTCTGTTTGGACTTGTGTAGTGTCGTAGGGCGCTCTTATTAGCGGAGTTTCGCTCTGTACTTGTTCTAGCCGTGGCCACAGTTTTGTACTTCCATGCCTACACCAATCGATGAGGCGATTCAGGTGTGCTGAATGGTAATACGTGCGAATGTTTGGCATAGCCAATCCGCCGTGTAGTTTGGGTAGAGACAGTACTAATCTGTGTATTCTAGGGTGTTTCCCAGCCCATAGGAAGGTCTTAAACATGGTTTGGATTTGCTTAAAATAATCCGCCCGGATGCGTATGAGGAGGGCTTTAAGGAGGTACAAAAATTTGGGTAATATGGACATCTTAAGTATGTTGCACCTACCGAACCAGGAATGAAGGCCGGTGGTCCATTGTTCCAGCAGCCCCTGGACAGTTTTTAGTAACGGCGGGAAATTTTGTTAAAAAATTTGGGAGAAGGACGGGGGTATATACGCGTGCCCAAGTAAGTCAGAACTGTGTCTGTCCATTGTAAACCGAAACTACTACAAAGGTGTGCTAGGCACGGGCCCGGTGTTCCCCTCCCATTGCTACCGATTTGCCCAGGTTAATTTTCAAATTGGATATTCGCCTGTAGTCTACAAACTTGCGCATTAGGTTAGGAAGGGACGTTGCAGGGTTTGTCAGTGAGAAGAGCATGTCGTCCGCTCAGGCCGACACCTTATATTCTCCGTCACCCACTCTAATTCCCGATATTTCCGGATTCATTCGTATGCGCCTCAGGAAGGGTTCGAGGGAGAGCGCGAATAATAGGGGCGACAGGGGGCAGCCCTGTCGTGTCCCATTCGTAATCGGGAACGTCTCCGACAGCACCCCGTTAGCCCTAACTTTAGCTGTCGGATTTGTGTAAACTGCCGATATCCAGTTCAACCTCTTGTGTCCCAGCCCAACGTGTCTCAGTGTATCGAATTGCCAGTTGACACGGTCGAACACCTTTTCGGCGTCTGTACCCACAAAAACGCATGGTGTTTTCGTAACGTTCACAGCGTGTAATAGGTTCAAAACTTTAGCAGTGTTATCCCTAGCCTCTCTGGTAGGGACAAATCCCACCTGGTCAAGGTGGATGAGGCCTGGTAGGTGCTGTTGAATTCTGGACGCAATCATTTTGGTGAGAAGCTTAAGGTCCACATTCAGCAGTGACATAGGACGATAGCTTCCGCATTGGCTCGGTCCTTCCCGTCTTTAGGGATAACTGCTATCTGCGCCTGTAGGGTAGATACATGTAGTTTCGCCCCGTGCTAAGATTGTTTAACAAGGACACCAAGTGAGGGCCCAGGGAGGGAAGCAGTGTCCTGTAGTAGGTGACGGTCAGTCCGTCTGGACCTGGGGCTTTACCCGGTTTGGTGTTACCCAGAGCCGCCTGAAGTTCAAGCAAGGTAATGGGGTCGTCTAATAAATCTCTGGTCTCTGAAGGCAGAGTCGGCATGTTTGAACTGGTAAGGTAGTTCCATGATAGATCTGCGTCTATATCTAGGGGAGCAGAGGGCAGGTTATACAGAGTGTGGTAGAAGTCCCTGAATTCCCGTGAAAATTAAATGTGGGATCGACACCCTTTGTCCGCTGCGCGTGACAATGTGTGGGATGTAGGATGCTTTGTTCTGTGAGCGAAGTGACTGGGCCAACATCCTCCCACACTTGTTACCCGATTCATAGACCTTGCGTCTGCATATCTGAATGGTCCCTTGACTTTGTATGTAAGAACGTCAGTGACTTGTCTGCGTATGATGTCAAGTTCCGCTCCCAGTTGCTTAGTCGGTGTCTGCTGGTGCTGTACCTCTAATGACTGTAATTTGGATAACAAGTTTGTTAACTGTTCTGATCTTAGTCTCTTCTGTCTGGCTCCATGTTTAATGAGGATGCCGCGTATGACGGCCTAATGGGCCTCCCATACCACCTCCGGTTTACTGTCTTGAGTGTTGTTGGTAGTAAAATATTGTCCCAGTTCCTTCACTACGTCTGTCAGGATTGCTGGGTCCTGTAGTAAGGACTCATTCAACCTCCAGGGGTGTCTCCGTTCTGACCTGTTTTCAGATAACGCATAAACTAGTGTTATCGGGGCATGATCCGACGAGGTGATCGACCCTATCGTAGCGTCCTTGACCGCAATCAAGTGTCTGTGCTGAACCAGAAAGTAGTCGATTCGGGAATATACCTGGTGGGGTCTAGAGAAAAAAGTAGAATCCTTCTCGCCCGGGTGAAAAAAGCGCCATGTATCTACTAGTTGGGAGGCGTGAATTGACGCCTGTATACAGCCGCGCATTCTTCCCGAATTAGAGGACAGTCCAGTGGATGTGTCCTCTGACGGCGATAGGGGGATGTTAAAGTCCCCTCCCACAATGAGCTGCCCTTTGGCATATTGCGTCAAGCGGTCTAGTTGTTTCGTCAGAAACCCGTCCTGGTGGTCATTTGGAGCATAAAGGTTCACCAGGGTGACCTTCGTCTAGCCACTCTGACCCCTTAGGAACAGAAAGCGTCCCCCAACGTTCCTTTGTATGTCGTCCAACGTCCTAGGCACCCCGGCAGCTACTAATATGGAGACACTGGTGACTGGGAAAAAAAAATGGGAATCAATCTCACCTTCGTTGAGAACCCTTCACTGGCTGCCAGTAAAAGACAGAATTGCATTTAAAGCACTCTGCCTGACACATAAGTGCATCCATGGGAAGGCTCCGCAATATCTTTGCGACAAGATAGAACCTCACAATTCGAATCGCGTTCTGCGATCCACCGACCAAAATCTGGTCAGGGTACCAAAAACCAAATACAAGTCCAAAGGAGAAAGAAGGTTTGCTTTTCAGGGTCCTAGACTATGGAACGCTTTACCAACCAGCATTCGGTTGGAGGAAAACCACCTGACTTTCAGAAGACGGATCAAAACTCTGCTCTTTTGATGTCATGAGACACGAACAACTAGCGCCCAGAAGCGATTCAGTTCGCATGCGCCGCGCTTTATAAGTTTTTCATTCATTCATTCATTCATTCACCTCTGGATTTGGCATTGGCGTAGGAGGAATGGTAAACCGTGGGGTAGTACCTGTTTTTTAGTATCGGGAGTTTGTCCCCTCTGAAATGCGTCTCCTGCAACATAACAATGTCTGCCTTCAGGGTCCGCATATCGTGAAGCAACATTCTCCGTTTTTCGGGAGTGTTCAAGCGTTCAACGAAACTATTGTCACTACATCGATGCTTGCGAACTGTGGGGGGGGGGGTTTAGTGCAGTAATAGGTAAGATAGGGGGGGTGGTTTAGGAACACGCTCCGAAGAGAGTCAGAGTCAAAGGAAGTTAGAGAGAAAAGAAAGATAGAGTCTAATAGATGTGTATCTCAGCCCAGGGGGCACGAGTACCAGTTAGGAGGCCAACACCAGGGTGTGTGGCAAAAGAAAAAAAAACTAAATAAGCTTTATTAGCTAGAACGCTCACCAGAACTAGTCTGGAGTACGAGCGCAGGCCTATGTGGGCAAGTGGATAGACAGAGCCAGTAGTGCAAGCCCCCGACCCTGCCCATCCCCCCCCGACCATCATAAATGTTGAAGCATAACAGTAGCAATGCAATCTATTATAACATATAACCAAAGCAGAGCAATATAAAATGAGAGGTAGGAAAAACATTTCAAATATCTGTACGGTAACAGTGCAACGGCTGGCAAATCTTGGTGGCAATTGTTGATTGAGAGAGCGGAGCACCCCCAGACCCCTCGGCAAGTAACATAAACCAGTCACCAACACCCCCCATTCCACCTGGTGAGGTAGGGCAGCAGCAACACTCCCCCCCTGCCCAGTGCAGTGGGATCCACACCATCCCTGTATTTCCCCACAGACATCCATTCTCCCCCTCCCCCATCACCACCCCCACCCAGGCCGCCAACCCAACCAGCAGGGGACACACGTATGGGTAGGACAGTTCTCCACTCACTTGCTGGTCAGTCACATCCCCTCCACCACAGAGTCTTGTTCTTTTCCTTGTGTTGCAAAGAAGAGGGGGGCCTGGTGGGGTGTCCCAGCTCTCCCTCCCATCGGGTTTACAGCGTCCTCTCACCAACGGGGAGAGGGGCAAAACAGAAACAGTCTCATCGCAGCCGTCCCCGCTGGGGTGCTACGGCTCAGCAAAAACACAATGGGCAGTGAGGGGACCCAGCTGGGGAAGGGGAAGGAGATGTACAGTCTTCCCAGTGAGACCTAGGGCGCGCTCTAACAGCGCGGGAGCCCCCGACACTATGCAGTTGGAAGTAGCTGGGATCTGGGCTGATGACCTAAAGTTTTCCATCTCTGCGGGTGGCAGCAACTGGGCAAGGTTATCTGCGCGGGGCAGAAATCCGGACCGAGGGAGACCAGGGTAACAACGGTGCAGTTGTTTCAGGGACAGCGTAGGCTTCACGGGATAGTCAAATGCACCATTTTCTGAGTCGTCTGGCCCAGGGAAGAAGAACTGCCGCTGCGGCCCACGGCCCTCCCCACCACCCCGTCGTCCCCCCCTGCGTCCTCATCATGCTTGCCCGGGTAGTAAAGATGCACTACATCCACTTCCATGAAGATGTAGTGGTTCAGCAAAGTCATTCTGGGAAGTGAAGCAGTAGAGGGGGGGGAAAATCACAACTCAATATGAAACGTGGGGCGCGCTCTAACAGCGCGGGAGCCCCAGAACTGTAAGGCCACTTGTGTCTGCTTAACAACCCGCTTCCCTCCATCTAAAATTACTGCAACAGCCGAGCAGGGTTTCCCACACAAGGTGTAATGCTGGGCAGGGGGGGGGGGGGGGCGGGGTAATCGACAGCACCGTAGACATAAGGGGCATAGGCCGCACAGACCAGATGGGTCAGTTCAATGTCACAAATCCCAGGCTGCCTGGAACAGGGGAAGGAAGCAGTCACCGGTCGGGTGGTGGCGATAAGAGGTCAGGGGATTGCGGCCTACGGCCTACTCACACGGCTCTCCTCCTGATGGTGCTCTGTGCCGACTTTTCCTGCGCCCAGATTGGCGGTTCTTTGCCGCTGGTCTGTAGACAGAGGGACCCCGATCTTCCGACCGTACGCGGTAATATTTGTAGTCAGTCCGGTACCGGTACTTGATCTGCATCCAGAAACTGAAAGAGGGCCGGGAGGTCCGCCGGGGACTGCACGGTGAAGGCTGCCCCCTCCTTCCGAAAAGTCACAGATAGTGGGTATCCCCATCTGTAGGTGAACCCCTGTCACCTTGCCAGATCCAGGATGGGTTTCAATAGGGCCCTCCGGCGTAACGTCGCCCTGGAAAGGTCCGGCAGGATCTTCACTTGAGAGCCGTTCAGAAGGATCTCGCCCTGTTCCCATGCCCTCCAGACTATGCGTTCCTTCTGTGCATAACGTAGCAGCCTGCACACCACGTCTCGAGGCCTATCCAAGTCGGCTGACCTAGGGCCCAGGGCTCTATGCGCACGATCCACCTCAATCACACCCGACGGTTCCTCCAGCACTTCTCGGAACAGCCCCTGCAGTGCTTCCTCCAGGGTCTCAGCATCTACAGATTCTGGTATCCCCCGGAGCCGCAGGTTGTTGCGGCGGCTCCGGTTCTCTACTTCCTCCAGGTGCAGCTGGAGCGCGACCGCCGTGTCTCTCTGCTGATCTCTTTCTCTTTCTAGGCCGGCTACCCGCTGCTCCAAGGCCCTTAGAGACCCCTCGCCCGAGGACACCCTGTCCGCCAACGTGGATACCTCCGCCTTCACCTTGTATTCAGGTAAGCTTTAGGTGCACACTGTGCAAAGGACACAGTACACTAAGTGAAAATACTGCAGCTAGCACAATCACCTGCCTGCCTGTCAGTATATTATGAAGAGAATAACAGGAACAGATCTAGCTAAACTGAATACAGTGTATAAATATATATACACAACACCTGGGATGCATATATGTCCTCTACACACTGTAACTGCAGCTAACTGACTCGCCTGCCTGCCTGCTCTATCTAACTCAAATTAAATGACACTGTATCTCTCTCTCTCTCTCTCTCTCTCTAAGCACGCCCGAACACACTACACAAGGCTGACTTCCAGGCGGCCTTATATAGTGTGGGGCGTGTACTAAATACCCATAATTGACTTTGGCCAGTTACGGCTCTCTGTACAGCTGTGATTGGTCAAGCATGCGGGTCATAGTGCATTACGTTCACAACTTGACGAACGATCGAACATACGATATTCGAGTCAAACATGGGTTCGACTTGAACTCGAAGCTCATCCCTACTGTTAAGGAAAGATGTGTATACTTACCTAATATAAGGGCACTTTGGTCCAGTCATGTGATCTCCCCTGTTGCCAGCTTGATTGGAGAGAAGATGTCCCTTCTCTCTCCTGAGGCCGGTGCTGGGAGCCAATAATGTGACTGGACTGGAGACCCCTTAGATTAGGTAAGTATACACATCTTTCCTTTACAGGATAGTTAGTATAGGGCTTAGAATGGGGTGAGAGCAGGTTTAAGCTTAGCTGATATTAGCACCGATCTCTACTTACATTTTTTGGCTTCATTGTCCCCTGTAGCTGCAGGTACTTAGGAGCAATTCATCCTCAATTTCAGTGCTTCTACTGTAAAATTTAAGTCTTTATCTCAGCAGCTCAGCTTACTCTGCTCTCCCTTCCCCAAAAAAAACAACTTATTTACCTGCTTGTTAAAGCAGTAGTAAACACTGCTTAATGACTTATTGACTTGTACTTACAGGTAAGCTTATAAAAAAAACTAACCTGGTGCTGGGGATTTTGGTGGACTTTTTAAAACTTGATCAAGTTATCCCTATGTGATAGTATGGGCAAGTGACAGGTACTATTAGAACCCCAATGTCTCCCCTGCAGCTATTCAAACACATATTGTGTTTGAATAGCTATATCCTCAGCTACAGTAGCCAAGGAATGATAGCTGTGATCCCGAAAGTCACAAAATACACATCGCTTCTGGGGCCATTAGTCACTTCTCAGGAGGAGAAGTGGCCGTAACGGTTGCCCTTATCCTCATGGCTCTACCATCCCTCTCATTCTGGCCAACACAGATACCTCTGAGCCCTCTCCGAGTGCTGCATCAGCCGTTGGCAGGAATGTCATGGTTCACTGCATCCTCTCACCCTGAGCCTCCTCTTCCTTAGTAATAAAGCTGTGCGTGCGGAATGCAAGGCCATTCAGAGGAGATCCCTCCCCATCTGCCCATTGCTTTCCATGCATGGTCTGTTCTTTTTGGGGTACTGGGCCTATTTTAAAGGTAGGGACCTGGAGCTGCTGCTCCAATAGCTCCTACATTAATCTGGCCTTGAATGTGAGTACAAGGAATATCCCTTAAATGTGCACCGTCCTGCAGCCAGTGACATCACCCGCACATGAGCCACTGGGCCGGGGTCAGGACTCCACTCTAGTGCATTTGCACAGATGTCATCATGGCTTGGTCATTCCAATAACAAGAGCCCGTGAACACGGAAGGAAGACTGGGTTAAGATGGAAGACCTGTCAGCTGGACCGTGCACGGCTGGAGGGCTTTATTTTAAGGCACATTTTTGCTAGTATGTGATGCAAACTAGCACATTATATGCTTATCTTGCAGGGAGAATTTATTTTTTCTTTCAAGACCTTACTACTGTTTTTAAGAATAAGTAAATACTTGAACTGCTATGCTTGTTATGGGAGAACTTGGAGAAGAGGAGAAGCCAAGATTGCCAGCGGAGGACCATAGAAGTGGAGGTTCAGGGTAGATCTTTGCAAAATTATTGCAAAGAGCAGGTAAATATGACTTGTTTTTAATGTAGCACTACCCCCGTAGGAGCTGCTGGTTAGATTTTGCATGTTACCACCAAGTTCGTTGTCAGGGGAAGAAAGTCTGTATAAATTGCAATGTCCACACAAGATGTAAAACCTTCAACTGTTAGGTTTTATTTTTGCTGCATAAAACTTGTGAAGAAAGTAGAAGGTAGAAGGAGAGAACGGGAAGGTTCAGGTACGCGGTACAGAATGCACAAAAAATATTTAAGTTCCAGTATTCACCACTCTTTCCTGAGTGGGTATTGCTCACCTGCATAGACCCCTCTCACATGGCCTAGCAGCCGTAATGATGCACGGACAGTATGAGAACAGTCTCTGCCACAGACCGTCTAAGAACGAAAGATGGATAGTCAGGGATCCTCTGCCACAGGATTTAAGTCCCAAACTTTCTGCCTTACAGCAAAAGAGCCTTTAAGCCGATCCGGCGGACTGTAAGACAAATTGAGTAGTGGATCCCTTTTATAACGAGGTCACCAGGCCTATCCCGAGACATTAGCTTGCCTTGCTTGGTCTCCTCCAGGGTGGGTCCTCCCCCGGTTTCCGGCTTCCCCCACTTGGATGGACAGCTTGGGATCCCTTCTAGAATCATAGGCCCCAGCCAGCATAGCTGGGCCTACTTGATAGAGATGCAGCCTCGGACCAACGTGGTCCCGGGGCTAGAATCACACACACATTCCTTGCGCAAGGAGGGCCACGAGGCGAAGGACCCCGAAAAATGGCACCTGCCCCTTAAGTATCCCCCCTACAGGCAATAAGGAAAAACTTCTATCAAGCACAACCATAGCCAGAACAGAGGCTAATTTAAATGGAATTAATATAGTCTGAGCCCAACTATTGGCTTAGACGCCCTCTAAATTTGGGCGCAGGGCGCTACGTTTATTTTTAATAAAATCACCTTTACAATCTTTTTAATTATTACATGTATTGTAACATTAAAATATGATTCTGGGGTGCTGGCATAGAAGCAGAGGTTCAAAGAAAAAAATATATAATAAATTGGGCATAAGTGTGTGGTGCCTGAATTAAGCCTTATCCTGGTATGCAGCCTGGCTGGCCAGGAAAAGGAGAGGCAGTGAGCCTCCATACCAGTGCCCTGGCCCAGTGGATGTGGGGTCTGTGGAGGGGTGTGGGGTGAGGGGAAACTTATAGACTCTAGAAGCCTCCTTTAGAACAAAGCCTCTCCCCTTATGTGAATGGTACCTTGCAGTGCATATACAAATTTAGAATGTCAGCAGCCAAAACTTTATATATTTTGTGTGATCTGGGGGTTTGTTTACCTTTAATTTCAAGATTTATGCTTTGCATGTTATCCCAAATAAAAAAAATATCAGTTTGTCCTGAATAGTGTGAACATTTCTTGCACAACTAATGCCGCATACACACCATCACTTTATGTGATGAAAAAAAACGACATTTTCTGTGAAGTAAAAAATGACCTTTTTGAAACTTCAATTTTCAAAGACGAAGTTGCCTACACACCATCGTTTTTCTCACAATGTTCTAGCAAAGCGAGGTTACGTTCCACCACGTTTTTCCATTGAAGCTCACTTCATAACTAGCTTCTGGGCATGCGCGGGTGTAAAAACGTCTTTTTAAACAACGTTTTTTGCTACACACGGTCAATTTTGGTGAAGTAAAAAACGACGTTTTGAAAAACGACACATAAAATTGAAGCATGCTTCAATTTTTTTTTGGTCGTTTTTTATAAGACATAAAACTACGTTTTCCCCCACACACGGTCAATTAAAGTGACGTTTTTAAAAACTTTTTTTTTTTTTTTTTTTTTTAACAGTAAATTTTTATTTGGTTTTGACAGTTAGAGATACATACATAACCAGGCTACAAGCCTGTAGTGCAATACATATTAATATTATAGAACATGCAGGATTTAAGGACAACACTACCAATATCGTAGTATTAGGTATAACTGCTAAGGCAACATTCATCAGAGAGATCAAATTGGTCAGTACCTCATACTGAGTATATCGTGGGGGAACGGGGAGGGACCTTCCCCTAGACACCCCTTTCGGGAGCATGACTGTGTCCAGGAGCTAGGCCAGATCCCCCCTCCCCCTGAAGTGAGAGCCAATCGAGCCATGTAGTAGGAACCAGGGTTGGTACCATTAGTGTTGGAGGAGAGTTACAGTATATTCAAAGATACAGTTATTTCAGTTTTAGATACCTTAAGTACACCCTGAGGTTCCTGGGATGTCAGTTTAGTCCCCCTGGAGGTAAAGGGAGTGAGGGGTTATTATTGAACCAGAGTAACCATGGATGCCATTGACGGAGGATTAGATCCTTATTTTTATTCCGTAGTGCCAGGGTGTGTTCGTATGTGAAATGCAAGTGGGTTGTTTGGATCACTTCTCCTAGAGTGGGTGGGGATGGGTTTTTCCACTTTCTAGCAATGTTCAGGTTCGCCGATAACAGTACGTGGGCCAGTGTGTGTTTCAGAGAGTTTGGGAATTGATCTAGGTTGAGAAGCAGGATCGCCAGACTAGCTGACGGGACTATAGTCCGACAGGATATGTCAGACAGTAGCTGAAATACAGATTCCCAGAAGAGAGATAAGGAAGGGCAGCTCCAAAAAACGTGGATCAGGTCCCCCTTCTCTCCGCAGAGTCTCCAGCATTTGTTGTCATTGGGGATGCCAAACTTAGAAATCTTATCAGGGGTCAAGTACCATCTTTGGGTAATTTTAATGAACATTTCCCAGAGTGTAGAGCAGCATGTGACTTTAAAGATTGAGTTGCAGGCTGTAGCCCATTGTTTGGTTGTAAACGAGCGTCCCAAGTCCGATTCCCATCGGAGCAAGGGAGGTGTTTTGGAGAAAACATCCTTCTGTTGGAGGATGTTGTAGAAAGTCGATATTCCCTTCGGCATGGGCTTGGGAGTGCTGAGAAAGATCCAAGCAGGGCGTGGGATATTTCGTTCCCATGAGGGTGAGGCATGGAGGTAGTGTTTTGTTCTCAGGTATAGGTAAAGGTCTGATGCAGGGAGGTGATATGTCTGTTGCAGGTCAGGGAAGGGTTTAAATTCGTTGCCACTGAAAAGATTGTCAATGTGTAAGATGCCGCATTCTCTCCATTTGTTATAAGATATCAGGCTGATGTTGTGCTGCAGTGTGAGGATGGGGATCTTTAGCTTGAACATATCAGGGTGGTCGCGACTGAGGAGTACAAATTTGTTCCACACTCGGACTGTAGCTAGCATGGTTGGAGGAATGAAGGATGGTAGTTTAGATACTAGGGAGGTGGAGAGTAACCATGTGGATAGGTCTCCACTTGGTACATAGGTAGCTTCTATCCGCCCCCAGATGGTATGCGGGGATGGCGAGAACCACTCTCTGGTCTGGGTGAGCACCGAGGCCATGTAGTAGTCCCTGAAGTCCACATATCCGGTACCACCGGCTTTTCGATGTTTAATCAGTCTGGATTGCGCACATCTAGCTTTTTTGCCTTGCCAAATGAATGAGGAGAGTAGTGTTTGTAGAGATTTAAAATAGTGAAGGGGGATGACAATAGGGATTGTTCTGAATAAGTATAGTATCTGGGGAAGGTGAAACATTTTAAATGCCGCTAGTCGGCCTAGCCAGGATATTTCCTGAGACGCAAGCCTGTGCAGGTCCTCTCGTAGTTTATCCCGCAGTGTAATGTAATTATGTTTAAAGAGCATACTTGTAGATTTGGTTAGCTGAACTCCAAGGTAGGTTATTGCTTGTTCCGCCCAGGAATATGGGAACTGGTGCTGCAAAAGTATGCTTGTTGGGGAGTTAACACCTAAATTTAAGATATGGGATTTGGATTCATTTATTTTATAATAGGAGATTCTGCTGAACCAGGCTAGCGTCTCCTGGACCGCCGAGAGGGATGTGGTGGGATCAGACAGCATTAAAATAACATCATCCGCAAAAAGGCTGATTTTGTGTTCCTGGCCTCCCATAGATATTCCCGTGATGTTAGTATTAGAGCGTATGTGTTGTGCTAGGGGCTCCATCGCCAGGTTAAATATCAGGGGGGAGAGGGGACACCCTTGCCTGGTGCCGTTGGATATGAGGAAGGGGGATGATAGGGAGTCAGCTGAATACACCTGTGCTGAGGGGTTGGAGTATAGGGCCATAATTGCGTTATGGATTGAGCCCGAGAACCCGAACTTCCATAATGCTGAGGAGAGGTACCCCCAGTGCACCCTGTCAAACGCTTTTTCGGCGTCTAGGGACAGGAGAATAGAGGGGGTACCGGAACAACCAACTTGGTGGATGATGTCGATCATCCTCCTTGTAGCGTCGGAGGCTTGTCGACCCCTCGTAAACCCTGATTGGTCCATATGTATAAGGGAGGGGAGGATATCGATTAGTCTGTTGGCAATCGTTTTCGCATAGATTTTGACGTCTACATTAAGTAGGGAGATAGGGCGAAAGTTTTGGGGCGATGTCGGGTCTTTACCGGGTTTAGGGAGGGTGACTATGATTGCGTTCAGCATTTCCTGGGGGAAGGAGGAGGAGGATGCGGCAGAGTTGAAAACTTTGCATAGTTTGGGAGCCAGGATGTGATGGAACTTTTGATAGTATTCCCCAGTGAACCCGTCAGGTCCTGGGGACTTGGAGGCGGGGAGATGTTGAATAGTTTGTGTTATTTCATCTACCGTAAATGGGGCGTTAAGAGAGGCTAGTTGTGATGGCGACAGAGAGGGAAGATTGACTTGTGCTAAAAATTTGTCTATGTCGGTTTGGGAAGGTTGCACAGTGTGGGCATCTCTACTAATGTTATATAAGTCAGCATAGTACGCGCTGAAGGCGTTGGCTATCTCATGAGGTTTAAGTAGTTTGCTTTTAGTGTGGGGGTGATACAGGAAAGGTATTTTTGATTTGAGCCTGTGGCCTCTAATTTTTAGGGCCAGTAGCCTGCCTGCTTTATTACCTGTGGCGTATGTGGAGGCTTTGAATTTAGTGTAGGCTTTTTCATGGGCTTCTAGTAGGAGAGCACGCAGCTCCTGGCGCAATTTGAAGATTTTGGTTTGAAGGAAGGGAGAGGGATGAGATTTATTTTGGATGTCAGTGGCATCAATATCGGCCGTGAGTTGGTCTATCCTTCTTGATCTATTTTTCTTGGCTCTGGCACTCAGTTGTATTAGAATACCTCTAACAACAGCCTTGTGGGCTCTCCACACCACCACCGGGTCGGGCGTTGATTGGGAATTCAAGGAGAAGTATTCCTCCAGATGTTTTTGGATATTGTTTGCCGATACAGCATCGCTGAGGATAGAATTATTCACCCTCCAAAGATATGATTTGGGAATTTGCGATTGGGCATCAATAGTGATGCTGATAGGCGCATGGTCCGACCAGGTGGCAGTGTGTATCGCCGACGCCGATATTCTGTGTAATAAGTCCTTGTCAGAGAGAAACAAATCTATCCATGAGTAGGTGTTGTACCGGGGCGACAGAAATGTGTAATCTCGTTCGCTGGCGTGACAACACCTCCACACATCAAACAAATCATTGGAAGAAATAAATTTAGCTAATGGTGATACATGTCTTTTAGTTCCAGCTGTGGAGTCTAGGTCAAAGTCTGGAACCAGGTTAAAGTCCCCGCAGAATAGTAGGCGGCCCTGTCTGAGACCTTTCACCTTTTTCAGGAGTTTCTTGAAGAATGACATCTGACGTTGGTTTGGGGCATACAGTGACACTAGGGTGTATTGGACATTGTTAAGTTTGCATACTAATATAATGAATCTGCTCTCAGGGTCAATCGTACAGCTCTGGAATTCGAAATTAACAGTGTCACGGACAGCTATCAGGACCCCTCTCTGCTTCTTATTGTAGGAGGAGGAGAATACATGGGGAAATAGTCTATGCTTGCATATGGGGGGAAGATCCTGGGCAAAGTGGGTCTCTTGTACACATAAGATGTCGCAGTTATGTTCCACTGCAGTCTTCCACATGGACGAGCGTTTGGCTGGGTGGTTCAGCCCTTTCGCATTCAGGGAAAGGATTGAGAGGGACATGTTGGTAGGTGAGATTGGGATAGGTGCAGTTCAGTAACTCACGGTTAGTAGTGGCAAAGTAGTGGTGTTCTCAGGGGGAAGTGCTGCACACCTAGCTGTTTTGTGTCCTCCAGTAGATCAGAGTGTGGTATGCAGGTACCAGGGTGGAAAGATGTTCAGGGTGCTCTGGTTGGCACGCGGAGTCCTATCGTAGGGTCCTTAGCAGTGCAGAAAACTGAGAAACAAAAGGCAGTTAAACTAGAGAAACTGACCAAAAACTAAAACAAAAACAGAAAAAAAAAACGATAAGAAACGTGAGTGTCAACAAATCAGCACAGTATAGCAGCAGGATTGTGCTGATAGAACTTGGGGGAAAGTTCAGGCTCTGTAGAGGAACGAGCAATAGGCCGGACCGGACCTAGGGTATAATTTCGTTGTGACTTCGGACAGGCATACTCTGGTCATTGTGCCTTATGGGCACCGCGTTGGGTACCCGCGTTAAAGGGATTGGATTTCCCCACAGGAGCATGGTTAACCTGCTGGGATTCTGGTATGATGCCCCAGGAGTGGAGGAGCTTCATTCCCCCTTCAATCGTAGAGATGGCGTGGGGGATGCCATTGTGAGTAACAAGAATGGTGGCTGGATGGCGCCATTTATAGATAATCTTGTGGTTGGCAAGGGCTTTTGTCACCGTTTTCAGCTGCCTTCGTAGTTGTAGGGTGTGCTGGGACAGATCGGCGAACAGTTGTATGTCCGCGTATGGCGCAGGGAGGTTGATGAGTGCTCTGGCTCTAGCAAGGATTTGTTCCTTTGCTTGGAAAAAGTGAACGCGGAGGAGCACGTCCCTGGGGATCGCTTCTTCCAGATGGCGTGGTTTGGCGATCCTGTGGATCCTATCAATGGTGAGCTCTATAGGGGACAGCTCCGGTAGCAGGGTGGAAAACATGGCGCTGGCGTATTTGCGGAGGTCTGCGGGGGGAACCGATTCCGGTACTCCGCGAATCTTGACATTATTGCGGCGTGATCGGTCCTCAAGGTCCGCTATTTTTAATTTGACCCAGGCCATGTCCTCTTTTTGTGACAGGCATTCATCTACCAAGCCGTTCACTGTGTCTGTGCATTCCTCCATCTTGTCTTCAATGTAATGCACCCTGTCCCCCAGATGTCTCATGTCTGCTGTGAACTTATGTATCAGGGATGAAAAGTTAGACATGAGGGAGGACTGCAGGGTCATGAGCATGTCTTTCATCGTTGTATCCAGGACAGGTTGTCCTGAGGTGGGGAATGCAGCAATGGATGATTGTAGGGAGGAGATAGCATGTGCGTTGTGCAGAGCTGTACTCACTGCGGTCCCGTTTTGTGATTCCGAATCCAGGCGCATCCGCGCTTTTGCAGGGCTTTGCGGTGTAGGAGACAGCAGGGGAGAGTGGGCGAGGGGGGGAGACGATGATTCGCCCTCGTTATCTTGCGGATCCCCGCTCGGAAGGTCCGTGTATGCAGAGGAGCGCCGCGCGGCAGCTCCGGCGGCGCCATCTTGTCTGTTCCCCCGTCGTTCAGGCATGAACGAGAAGGCTGTCAGCTTTTGGAGGTTCCTATCCTCCTTTCTTTTGCGAGACATCGCTCCAGCAGTGTCCGCTGAGTAGGTGCAGGCAGTGTGGGTACTCGATGGGTCGTGTATCCCGTCTTTGCTCCGTGTTTGTCCGGCCGGCTATAGGGAGCTCTAGGCTGAAGCTGCCATTCCTCTCACGCGCAAGCCACGCCCCTCAAACTTTGTTTTTTTTCATCACATAAAGTGATGGTGTGTACGGGGCATAAGGCCTGTCTGTTGTACTGAAAATTAAACATGTCATTCTGATCAACAGAGCATAAGCTACATTTATTTGCAATTGCTTTCCATGATCAATACACACACAGGAAGTGTAGTAAATAGGCTTTAGATGCAAGTTCCACTGCATAATGTAATGGAATCCCATTAAGTATGGGTTCCTAGAATTTATAACGCAGAATAAGTAAACAGTTCCACATGCGGCATGAAAAGGAAAAGTCGACTTACTGTAATAATAGAATCATAAATGCTGATGCAGCTTGTGTTAATTCAATTGTCAATTCTTATATTATATTCCAAATGTTATAAAATACTGCTTAGAAGCCTGATAAGATTTACCCTCAGATATTGTTGTATGATACTATTTTTCATGTAGAAGTTGAATTTTTTTTTTAATCTTTGTTTATAACAAAGCAAATTGTATTTTATATGGTCTACATACACTCACATTAGGTAGACCTTTGCTAGTACTGGTTTGCACCCCATTTTGCCTTTAGAACTGCCTTAATACTTCATGGCATAGATTTAACAAGGTATTGGAAACATTCCTCATAGATTTTTGTCCATATTGACATGATAGCATCGCACAGTTGCTGCATTTTTTTCCACCACACCACAAAGGTGCTCTACTGGATTGAGATCTGGTGACTGTGGAGGCCATTGGAGTACAGTGAACTCATTGTCATGTTCGAAAAACCAGTGATGAGATGATTCAAACTTTGTGACATGGCTCCTTCCAGCAGGATAATGCACCATCAGAGGATGGGTACACTGTAGTCATAAAAAGGATGGACATGGTCAGCAACAATACTCAGTTAGGCTGTGGCGTTTAAATGATGCTCAATTGATACTAAGGGGCCCAAAGTGTGCCAAGAAAATATCCTCCACACTATTACACCGCCACCACCAGCCTGAACTGTTAATACAAGGCAGGATAGATCCATGCTTTCATGTTATTTACGCCAAATTCTGACCCTACCACATGAACGTCACAGCTGAAATTGAGACTCGTCAGACCAGGCAACATTTTTCCAATCATCAATTGTCCAATTTTAATAAACTTTTACCGAATTGGAGCCTCAGTTTCCGGTTCTTAGATGATGGGAGTGTCACCCGGTGTGGTCTTCTGCTGCTGTAGCACATCTGCTTCAATGTTTGATGTGTTGTGCATTCAGAAATGGTATTCTGCATACCTTATTTGTAATGAGTGGTTATTTGAGTTACTGTTGCCTTTCTATCATCTCAAACCAGTCTGGTCATTTTCCTCTGACATCAACACGGCATTTTTGTCCGCACAACCGCCGCTCACTGGATATTTTCTCTTTTTCTGACCATTCTCTAAAACCCTAAAGATGGTTGTGCATGAAAATTCGGGTAGATCAACAGTTTTTTAAATACCAGCCCGCCTCGCACCAACAACCATGCCACATTCAAAGTCACTTAAATCCCCTCGGTTTGAACTTCACTAAGTCATCTTCACCATGTCTAGATGCCTAAATGCATTAAGTTGCTGCCATGTGGTTGGCTGATTAACAATTTGTGTTACCAAGCAATTGAACAGGTGTACCTAATAAATTAGCCGGTGAGTGTAGGTTTATAGTACAACTGTATACTGTACTCACTGGTAAAGCCTAACTCCAGGCATTAAATTTTTTTATTAACAATAAAAAAGATAAAATAATAACTTTTTTGTTCTATGGATGATCTAAAAGATAGTTTTACATGCTATAAACCAAGCTCTCCACTGTAACTGCCCGAACTTCGGATGTTCAGCATTCATGCCAAACTATTTGGCTGGTCCACCAGCCTGAACATCTTCCTGCAGAAGCAACAGGAAGTAATCATGTATTTGTGGTATAATGCTGCAAAGCATCATTAGTTGCTAAGATGCTGGCATCTTGGTAACCACTATCCTACTGCCTGCCAGCTTATAAATAAGATGCCAATGAGCATCCCAGGAGACATCATTAATCAAATACAATCATGCCCATTTTTGGTCAATAATGTCAGACAGCTCCCGCCCTCTTTATATTCCGGCAGAAACTGTCTTTGCATAATTTTTTGTCTAAAACAATAAATAAAAAATTAAGATGCAGGGTTCCTACCAAAAGCAAATAAATCTTTATCCTAGATAGTGGCATAGTATCAGGGGTCAAGTCCCGTGGAAAAAAGTGTGGGAACTCCCACCCAAGATCCACTCCCCCACCAAAATAAATAAATAAATGATACGCTCATATGCATAATTACTAAACCGCATGTTTTTTTGTTTTTTTTTCCGATCCACTGTACCTTAGTAATCCTTTATGTTACTGGCCGCTTCCTGTATATGGATTCATAGTGTGTGTGCGGGTATTCCGTCACTTCCTCGATGCCGCAATGTCTCCTGGGAGCTTTTGTCATTGTTCCCAGGAGACATTGCGGAGGTCTGCCACAAATTATCGTGGGATTTAGAAAGAACTTAGTTCTTTCTAAATCCCGCAATAACTCACGGCAGACCTCCGTAATGTCTCCTGGGAACAATGACAAAAGCTCCCAGGAGACATTGCAGCATCGAGTGAAGTGACGGAATAGCGGCCAGTAACATAAAGGATATACTAAGGTTCGCCTGCCCCTGACAGTGACTCGAGCTGGGCATCGCCGCTTAGTGAAGGGTTGGCTCGGCTGCTCTAGTCCTGCAAAGGGAACTGCGTTCCTGCTGTGAAAAAAGTGCAGGGACTCTGTTCCCACGCGTTCCCGCAGGACTTGAGCCCTGCATAGTATGGATTTTAAGGGGAAATCCCATGGTTGGGTGAGGAGGCTTTTATATAGATGCAGTTTTGCATATAAATTCAGATATTAAAACTCTACCATTAACCTTTTTTTTTGGGGGGGGGGCTTTAAATAAATTAAAAATGTAATTGAAAAAAAAAATACATTATCGCATGAGAAAGTATAATTTGAAATGTTGTATCTAAATACATTTGTCAAACCTGCTTTGCTACCTTTACTAGGCTGATGTCTATTATAAGTCATACTGACCTTAATTATGTACAGGTTGCTGAGCATATTATAAATATTTACAAGTATAATCAATTTTTCCCAAAGGAAAAAATATTGTACAAAATAGCAAACCGGTTTAGGTGACAAAGTAAGGGGTTATGAACCCCTAAGTAAAACTATTTCCTATGATGAGCTTAAAACCCAACATCATTTCAGCATGTCTTCCTGGGATTCACCTGATATCAATTAAAAAAGCTATTCATACATATACAATATCTTGATACCTTAAAAGTCCCTACCACACAATGTTGTTTAAATCTTACTATAGTAAATTGTTATTAAAAATCCTTATTTATTATTATAGATATATTTAAAAAAAAGGGAAGGTATGTTTTAAAAAAGGGAAGGTAAATCCACTGGATATAACAAGGGTATCATTAAACATCATCAATCCTCTTAGCAGTATTAGCTACTCTGTCCCAACCATTACTAGAGTTTACACGTATTGATTGTACATAAGTAAAAAACTCCACATTCTTGTACAGTAGATTCTTGACACATTTCCCAGATTTACTGGATCTACTTCATCAAAAGTCAAACTAGAAGGGTGTCTGGAAATAACACCATGAGCATATTTATATCCTTCAGAATATACAGCAAACGCTATACAGAACACACCTCTCTCTTGTAATCCAAGTGTTGCACTACCCCCGAAGGAGCTGCTGGTTTAGATTTGGGCCTGCACTCTGCCTGTCAACCCCCAAAATTTGGCTCGAACCCTCCCTGGCACAAATGAACAACAATGTGATTGGGACCCCCAATTGGTGATAGAGGACCCCAATGATACCATACAACAATAAATGTAGTAAAATGTTGTTACCTTGTTGTGGTTCGCTTGCGACACAGCAACAAAAGACAGTATTCAACACAAGATGTAGCTTAACCAGTGGTAAAACGCTTACTTGGTAAAAGAATAAAACAATAATTATGCAGTAAACATTCAATACATACAGCTCCCTGTATAAATCAATGGAGTACCACTGGTCTAAAGTATCTCTGTAATCAGACCCTCATAGCGCAACCCGAGGGCCAGACTTGAGTGAAGGTGTAAAAATATATATAAAACAAGGTGCAATCAGTGCAAATATATAGATCAAAATTTATAAATGTTAAAAGTGTATTATGTGAAACGGACCCCCAGGGTTCAGATCACTGGTAATGCCAGCTGAACACTAAGGGAAATTCGCAAAAATCCAAGGAAAGTCAAAATAAATAGAAAAAGTGCAGCGCAAAACTCAAATATATAAATGATGCTGGTATGCTAAACCACCAATACCATTATAATGTGAATATAAAGAAAAAATAAGAATTAAATAAAATTCAAAATAACAGTCCAAAGTCCATAAGTGTCAGAAGATAAGTGAAATATACGGAAATAAATCTCCACCGCGTGACAATCCACCAAATTTGAAGTGATCCCTCCACCGTTACAGATGGCTACTCTCACCTTCATATATGGACCACTGAATTAACAAATGGTCAGTAAAGCAAATCAAATAGGCAGGTCAATGAACAGGAACCAGGCTGATGTATCAGATCCTCATTAGGACAACCAAACCGCAAAGGACAGGTGCCTGGACACAGCTGGAAAGCAGGTGGTGAAGAAGATAGTCGGTTCCCTTAGAGTCGGTTCACACTAGGGCGACACGACTTCCAGCGCGACTTTCAGAGGCGACTCCGACACGACTGAACTAGTGTGAGACATGATCATCCTGGGAACATAAAATCGCCCTGTGGTTCATGCTCAAGTCGTGTCGGAGTCGCCTCTGAAAGTCGCGCTGGAAGTCGTGTCGCCCTAGTGTGAACCGACTCTAAGGGAACCGACTATCTTCTTCACCACCTGCTTTCCAGCTGTGTCCAGGCACCTGTCCTTTGCGGTCTGGTTGTCCTAATGAGGATCTGATACATCAGCCTGGTTCCTGTTCATTGACCTGCCTATTTTATTTGCTTTACTGACCATTTGTTAATTCAGTGGTCCATATATGAAGGTGAGAGTAGCCATCTGTAACGGTGGAGGGATCACTTCAAATTTGGTGGATTGTCACGCGGTGGAGATTTATTTCCGTATATTTCACTTATCTTCTGACGCTTATGGACTTTGGACTGTTATTTTGAATTTTATTTAATTCTTATTTTTTCTTTATATTCACATTATAATGGTATTGGTGGTTTAGCATACCAGCATCATTTATATATTTGAGTTTTGCGCTGCACTTTTTCTATTTATTTTGAGTGAAGGTGTGGTGGAGGAATCTCCCAGTGCACTAACTTCAACACTGGGGCACCTCTCCACCAAGTCTCACGTAAATAATAGAAAGCACAACGTAATGCAATCACTTATATTAATCACATAAAGTTACAACAGTATGGCTCCCCCTAGTGGACAGTTCAACTGGTGCGTGTCCTGTAGCAACAATTTGCAAGGATTGGGAAACAGGTGACTGTTCCTTTAAGAATCAGTTAATCTTCAGCTAGCCATGTTGGTGGACTTGGTTAATTGTAATCCAATCACAAGGTGGAAAAAGCATAAGCACTCCAAAAATATAAAGTGGTATGGAGTTAAAATGTCAATCGTTTCAGACCGCTGTATTGTCTCAGGTGTAGTGTATCCCTGCTTGTGACACTGCAAATGTGAGTACATGCGGGCGGAACTATAAACAACCCAACTTCCTGGGACTCAGTTAAATAAGTGGATAGCCAAGTGCCCTCTCACCAAATGAGGCCTTGCCTCTCCGGGTTTCTCCGTCTGGACTCCACTTGGCTCTCAACCTCTCTGGAACTCGTGACCCGGTCCTCCGCACAGCTGCTCACAAGGTGCCATGGACAGGTGGTTCCGGATGCTGTGGAACGTAGACCAGTCCCTCTCTGGTCTGATCAGCGAGGCTGTAGCAAGGATCCCTCCCTGGCTAGGCGATCCGCCCTCAGTCACTGTAGGCTCAGGCTCCTCAGGCCTAGGAAACTTTCAGCAGGCCTCAGCACATGCCTCCTGCCGGCTGGAAAATGGCGTCCAGAGAGAGAGCTGAGGGCGCGCTCATCTTAAATAAGTCCTCCCAAAAAGCCATGCGTGGAACACTGCCCTCTGGTAGCACAGTAGCCTTGTGGGCAACATAGTCTCTGGTTCAGTTACCCAGAGACAAAGACTCTATTATAGTGGGTAGCACAAACAAGTTGTAACGAACTAGCATGAAACCAACACCAGAGGGAGCCAACTTATATTCAAAGCACATGCTCATGCTCGGACTTCCGGGATACGCAACCCAGGAATTTTAAATTGAGTTTAGATTACAACCATTATAACATTCACCCCGCCACAACCGCTTGGCTTGCCCTCCAGATGAAGCCATGAGGATAGAGGTGTAATGGGTAGAAGTAGAGCCTGGCGGTGATTCCTATATGATATATGTGAGACCTGCTGGATTTATATACATGCTGTTTTTTATCTTAATAGGAGTGAGTTTAATGTATTCAGTTGAGGTTAGGATGAAGGAAAAAAGGTGGGACAGCCGCACTCCAAAAAAACTCCTCCTTTAATTAAAAATCACAAAATACATGCCACAGCAAAAAACAGCACAACAAAAGAAAAGCTGACGTTTCGCACTATGCCTTAGTGCTGTATTCAGTTGAGGTGGTGAGGTTTCATTCAGCTTAACACCTGGTACTGCACTATTGGAAGCACTTTTATATTTTCATGTTGGTTTGGAGTTGCTGGTGAAATCACAGAGCTATTATTAAAGGAGAAGTACACAATGTGCAGAGTGTGCTTGACCCTTGCAGGGACTTTATAGGAGCCACAAGAGATCAACGTGGAGCGATTTGCTGATGAGAATCACTCTTTTGATTGTGTTTGACCCTATCAGGGTCTATGAAGGAGGTTAGCTTCCATTGCACCTGGTGAAGGGAGCACTAGTTATGGATCGTAATTTTGTTTATGAAGCATGTTTTTTACAGTCAATTTCAAATTGAACCTTTTTAAGAAGACTTCTCATATTCATCACAATTTTTATTTCTATTTTTATTCATGTGGACTCTTTACAATTGATTCATTTAGCACCTATGTCTCAATTATTTGTATGTTTGTAATATTGACAACATAATTCACAACATTCATTATCTGTAGTTTGCAGCAGCACTATCACACTTCCTACATTTATAGCCTCATTATTGTTTTGTGAGAACACCTAGGTAATAGCAGCAGCTCCATTTACACATCACTCATTTCACACTATTTTGTGTTAATCAACATATACTCACATACCACTAGCTGGCAACGCACAACTACAACATTTCTTTTTGCTCATATTTGGGCAATGATATCACCACTATCCCTGTCCTTTTATTCATATAGTACATGACATCTCAGGAAGCTGTCATTTTGCTATGAGTAACGTCAGGATTGGTTTTGTACAGCAGGTTATTTTTTTTTCCTGACATCGTGATGGACGATTGATTTACAGCGAGGAACCTTTTTTGGGACTCATATATTTTTTAAAATAATGAACTTTGTTTTTATTTCTAGAAGACAGTTTTTTTATTTTGATAATTGAGTAGGGGAACGTCCACTTATTCACATGGGGGTACTAGTGTCTGGGGGCCCCCAGATTCTAATAAGCCCCCCTGCCCACAGACTCTCTACAACTACTGACCAGGGTTGTGGGAAAAAGGCCCATGTATGACTCCCCTGGCAAGCCACTCCCCATATTTTAGGACATTTGGGAAGGTATGGTTCAGGATGGAGGGTGCATGCCCCCCCTTTCCTAGTCAGCCAGGGTGTATGCATGGATTAAGGGTCTGGTACAGATTTTTAGAGGGACCTTGTGCATGTTTTATGTTCTATTGTAAGGAGCCCTCGTATCTCTGAGTCCGGCCGTCGTATCTATGCGCCTGATTCATAGAATCAGGTTACGCATAGATATGCCTAAGGTTCGACAGGTGTAAGTGTCTTACACCGTCGGATCTTAGGCTGCAATTTCACGCTGGCCGCTAGGTGGCGCGTCCGTTTGTTTACGCAAGGAATATGCAAATTAGTATTTACGTTGATTCAGAAACGAACGACCGCCCGGCGCTTTTTTTTTACGTCGTTTGCGTTCGGCTTTTTCCGGCGTATAGTTACCCCTGCTATATGAGGGGTATGTGCGGCGTATCCTATGTTAAGTATGGCCGCCGTTCCCACGCCGAGATCGCGAATACGGCTGGACGTAATTTACGTTCACGACGAAAGCATGACGAGTTGCCGACGTCATTTGGAGCATGCGCACTGGGATTCAGTCGCGGCCAGCGCATGCGCAGTTCGTTCAGGGGGGACGCGCATCATTTAGATGATACACGCCCCCTACCCGCTGAATTTAAATTCCGCGGGGTGGATTTACGCTACGCCGCCACAACTTTACAGGCAAGTGCTTTGTGAATACAGCACTTGCCTGAAAAACTTGCGGCGGCATAACGTAAAGGAGTTACGTTACGCCAGCAGAAAGATCCGCTGATCTTTCTGAATCTGGCCCCAAGAGTCTGGTATGGATTTCCTGAGGAACTTTGTGCATTTCTTTAATGACCGCCTTAAAATCCATACCAGTCCAGGTCTTTGTCACTTTTGCTGTAGAACACCCTTTAGCAAGAATGACATTTACAGAGAAACGAATTACACATTTTAAACTGCTGGCAAATTCAACTTAATTGCCAGCATCTTAAAATAAAAAAAGCACAAAAATCTTTCCAAAGATTACCTGCAATACATAACAAACCCTAATGCCCTGTACACATGATAGGTTAGTCTGATGAAAACGGTCTGATGGATTTTTCCATCAGTTATCCGATGAAGCTGACTGATGATCAGTCGTGCCTACACACCATCAGTTAAAAAAATGATTGTGTCAGAACGCGGTGACGTAAAACATAACGACATGCTGAAAAAATGTAGTTCAATGCTTCCAAGCATGCGTCGACTTGATTCTGAGCATGCGTGGATTTTTAACTGATGGACTTTCACACAGACGATTGTTTTTTTCTATAGGTTTTTTATCCATCAGATCATTTTAAAACAAGTTCAATTTTTTTCAACCTATGGATACATAACCGATGGGGCCCACACACGATCGGTTTGGTCTGATGAAAGCGGTCCATCAGACCGTTTTCATCAGACTAACCTATCGTGTGTACGCAGCATTAGGGGTCTGCTATGTATTTTGGGGGACCTTTAGTGTCTGTGTGCTGTTTGTATGTTTTTTTTTTTTTTTTTTTTAAAGAATCTAGGAGGGAGATGTCATTTTCATGCAATTTAAAATTCACTTTATAAATGTCAATGCTTTAAAAAAATCCTTGCTCCTAGCCACATGGCATTACATTTTTTGAAAACAACAGAAAATAAATTGCTCCAAGCCCAAAACCTTTGAAGCACACGCTCTGTTGGAACACTCAGGTACAGGCTCTGCAACAAATTAGAGAGCAAAGAAACAATCCTGGACAGCCGCAGACTGATAAGGCATCTTTATTGCAGATAAAAATCCAATACAGTCAATCCACATTTAGCAAAAGCAGGAATATACAGCTTACGCGTTTCACACCATGTGTTGGTGCTTATTCATAGCTATAGATTGACTGTATTGGATTTTTATCTGCAATAAAGCTGCCTTATTGGTGTGCGGCCATCCAGGATTGTTTCTTTGCTCTCAAATTAGATTTTTTGTTCCCGCATTGGTATATTTTCCTCAGGGAAGAACACAATTCCTCATACTACTTTTTTATGCCTCTTTGCCTATTAGACCAGAACATTTTTAATTTGACAGTGTTTTAATTTGACTTACGCCTGAAGAAGCCGCTTTATGTGTTGGGTCCCCTGTTCCTGGGCCCATGACTCTGTGAACAGTGCCACACAATCTGACATATCTGGCTGGGTGGGGAATGTTTATTGCAGGTAGTTTTATATACACCCCAAAGGCTCAAGGTGCATAGACATCAGGGATGAAACAGAAATTGGTTATGCAATACCAAGAAATATATTGCAACAGGTTAAACAGAGAAGAAGTACACTGCAATGGTTAAACAGTAGGAGAAATACATTGCAACGTTTAAGCAATAGGATTAATATGCTGCAGAAACAATAATTGTTGTAAAACACAACCCCTTCTAAACACTGCACTGGGCATCAGTGGTGTAGTGAGTAGCACTCTCACCTAGCAGTAAAGCAAAATGCTGGGACATGCTCTATAGGAGGAGAGGTAGGTTTGAGGGTAAATTTGGCAAATCCCTTGGCATACAATTTAACAGCCTGGCCAAAACTCGGGTCCTAACTATAAAGTGGACTTGTTGCATTCTAAACATAATCTAGTGACCCATTGGGCAACATTGTCAAATTTAAAAAAATGCATTTAATTTACCTGCTTTGCTTTTTGTCTTTTCATACGCTGCCAATAAAGCTGGATATACATCTATTGAAATGTGGCCAGGTCAGCGGAAACCGGGCTGAATTTTGATCCATGCGTGCCCATCCCTGTTAAAAAGAAGCCAATTGTTTGACTACCAGCAGGACCATTCCACAAAAGCCAATGTGTGTATTCTGATGGGGGGGGGGGGGGTCCCCAGTCCTTGCTGTCAGACTAACATGGCACAGCGGAGGATCCCTGAATCTACATATCTTTTGTAGATGCAGGATCCGTTAGTTAAAATACCAACAACAAAAAACTCTCCAAGTAAACCCAGCTTTAGTGCAATGTTTCCAGAAGCCTACCTATCTTCCTTCTCAATATGAACATGTCAGCATGTAATCCAACAATGGAAACACACTAGGCAGTAATAAACTGACAGGACCGCTCCTCTAATAGTAAAAAAAGATATTATATTGAAGACAGCTCTTGCTATCTCAATTACACAGATCTTAAACATAATCAGGCAATTTTTTTTCACACTCAATCCACCAGAGGGAGAACTTGTACATGTTCTAAAGGAATCCAAACACAAATATTTGGCATACATATTTACTAGAGATGTTTATTACATCTGCATTTCGTCAATGACTTTATTTAATAGCAAATTAATCTGTTATACTTACTGTATAACATAACATTTCACATTAAGGGTGATGGATGTGCCTTGAAGCTAGTGCTATTTGTATTAAAGGCTTTTAAGTATCACAGCACTTAAATAGAAATTAAAGAAGTTAAAGCAATCTATGCATTAAGGTGAAAAAACATCTGATGCTGCCGGCCCGAGCCCCCGTTATACTTACCTGACCCCTCGAAAGTCCCGCGTGCGGTCCCGAGATCCTCTTCGCAGCTCAGCCTGGCCTCTGATTGGCTAGAGCGGATAGATTGAGAGCAGCGCAGACATTGGCTGGCGCTGCTGTCAATCACATCCAGTGACGCGGCACGCCAAGGGGCGGGCCCGAGTGATACAGTGAGCGGCTATGGCCGCTCGCTGTATGACGGGATTATTATTCACCACCATGCAACCTCTCTCGCATGACTGTGGTCAGTACTTGCGGGGAGGACCAGAGACAGCCGCCGAGGGACCCCAGAAGACGTGGATCGGGGCCACTCTGTGCAAAACTAACTGCACAGTGGAGGTAAGTATAACATGTTATTTTAAATGAAAACATTTTTTCCTTTACTAACAAACACTTTAACTGACAATTAATATCACAAACGCCTACTAGCTAAAACAAGATTCCATATATGTATTTATTAGGCTGATTTAACATGATGGTCAGACCTTTAAAATACTTTCTGTGGGGTCTTTCATTTATTTCATACTATGCAAAGTGCTATAAGAGAATTTGGATTTCATTGGATTTCATAACAAGAGAAGATAGAGATAATTATTTTGGCTGTAGTTCCAGCAGGATTAGTCTTAACAATTCTCCCCCCTTCAACCCCAAAACCACCCCCCCTCCCTTCCCCAACAAACCCTATGCTGCTAACTAACCTGCATAATAAAGATGTACAGTGCATCCAGAAAGCATTCACAGTGGTTCACTTCTTCCACATTGTGTTATGTTACAGCACAGAAACAAGTAAATAATGTGCATAGGTACACAAAAACTTTTGGTGTCAGATACAGCATAAATATCAAATATGAGGCAGCGGGAGATGGTAATAAAAGTCAGGGGATGACAGTTTGGGATAAACTGATCAAGAAGTCTGTGTTTAAGAATGAGATGGGTAAAGCACTTCCAGGGCTGCCATCAGAGGGGAACAGAGACCATGTTCCGATTTCTAGAAAAAAGGCAAGGAGAGAGGCGCCTCTGGGTGTAGTAGCTTAAAAACAATTTAATGGTTAAAATCAGACACATGTGGTTGTTACACTCACATTTGAGCAGTATGGAACAGGCATGTAATGGTTTCTTTTAGCTGGGTGAGCTGTCATCCGAGGAGGGGAGTTCCTTTTCCAGTCAGAGGGAGCGCTGTGTGGGGAGGTCACTGCTTCCCCAGAAGGAGGGCATCCATGGGGATGTAGATGGTTCTCAACCCGAGATCTGGAGCGCACGTGGAGGGCTGGCGAGGGCGGATGACGTCACTGGTATGCGACGCGTTTCAGAGTCTCAAAGCAGCTGATGGATTGGCTGCTTACACTCCTTTCTCAAGCATCTTATGTTACAGCCTTATTCCAAAAATAGATAAATTCATGATATTCCTCAAAATAATACAAACAATACCCCATAATGACAACGTGAAAGAAGTTTGTTAAAAATGTTTGCAAATTGAGTAAAAATAAAAAACAAACAAAAAAAATCACATGTACATAAGTATTCACAGCTTGAGCTCATCCTGTTTCCACTGATCATCCTTGAGATGTTTCTACAAATTGATTGGAGTCCAACTGTAGCAAATTCAGTCGATTGGACATGGTTTGGAAAGGCACACACCTGTCTATATAAGTTCCCACAGTTAACAGCACAGAGCACAAGCCATGCCATGAAGTCCAAGGAAATGTCGGTAGACCTTCGAGACAGGATTTTATCAAGGCACAGATCTGGGGAAGAGTGCAGAAAAATTTCTGCAGCATTGAAGGTCCCAATGAGCACAGCAGGTTCCATCATCTGTAAATGGAAGACGTTTGGAACCACCAGGGCCCTTCCTAGAGCAGGCCGTCTGACCAAAATGAGCATTTGGGGGAGAAGGGCCTTAGTCAGGGAGGTGACCAAGAACCTTATGGTCACTCTGACAGAGCTCCAGCATTTCCCTGAGGAGAGAGAAGAACCTTCCAGAAGAACAACCATCACTGCAGCACTCCACCAATCAGGTTTGTATGGTAGAGTGGCTAGACAGAAGCCACTTCTCGGTAAAAGGCACATGGCAGCCTGTCTGGAGTTTGCCAAAAGGCACCTGAAGCACTCTCAGACCACGAGAAACAAAATTCCCTGGTCTGATGAAACAAAGATTGAACTCTGGCCTGAATAGCAAGTGCCATGTCTGGAGGAAACCAGGCACTACTCATCACCTGGTCAATACCATCCCTACAATAAAACATGGTGGTGGCAGCATCATGTTGTGGAGATGTTTTTCAGTGGCAGAAACTGGGAGACTAATCGGGATCGAAGGAAAGATGAATGCACCAATGTACAGAGACATCCTTAAGGAAAACCTACTCCAGAGCGCTCTGGACCTCTGAATGGGGCTGAAGGTTCATTTTCAAACAGGACAACGACCCTAAGCACACAGCCACAATAACAAAGGAGTGGCTATGGGACAACACTGTGAATTTCCTTGAGTGGCCCAGCCAGAGCCAGACTTGAACCCGACTGAACATCTCTGGAAAGATCTAAAAATGTCTGTGTACCGATGCTCCCCATCCAACCTGAAGGAGATTGAGAGGTCCTGCAAAGAAGAATAGGAGAAACTGAACAAAAATAGGTGTGCCAAGCTTACAGCATTTTACTCCAAAATACTTAAGGCTGTAATTGGTGCCAAAAGTGCTTCAACAAAGTATTGAGCAAAGGCTGTGAATACTTATGTACATGTGATTTTTTGTTATATATTACTAATACATTTGCAACGATGTCAAACAAACTTCTTTCACATTGTCATTATGGGGTGTTGTTTGTAGAATTTTGAGGAAAGTAATGAATTTAATCCATTTTGGAATAAGGCTGTAAGTGAAGCTCTGTGAATACTTTCCAGGTGCACTGTGCCTATTTATACCTATTTTCAGCCCTCTCCAGTCAGGTCATGCGATTTGGCTCCTCTGTGTCAGCCAGCGGCAGCTGCAGGGGAGAGGATGGACCACCGATAATGGCTTTACTATGGGAGACTATGCATGACATCATCATTCCTGGTTTTCACAGCAGGTGTTGGGCACGCTCTTTATTTCCCCTCAGCCATCGCTGGCTGACACAGGGAACTACGTACCCGTCCTGAAGCAGGCTGAAAAAGGTAAATATATATTGTACATATTTTTTTACACAGATTAGTTAGTACAGTTTAGGTGTTGGTTTTTAAAACTAGTTAGGCTTTAGCTGGAATTCTACTTTATAACTTGCATATAACTCAATACTCCAGGGTCTACCCATAGCTTATGTAAAATCCATAGTTGTCCTGGTCCTTGAAATAACAACTGTTATTAAAGTGTTATTTTAAAGTATACCTAATGGCATATATTTTTTTTTTTTTCATTTTTCATTTTGGAAATAGAGTAGAAAGCTTCCAATGGGAACACTTGTTCTAGTGATAATTGTCCAAGAGAGGACATCACTTTGGAGAGCTTTTTTTCCCTTGCTTTTGAGTTTAGAGGATGTGAAGGACAATCTTTCAAATGGGACACAGATGACAAAAATAAAACCTGACAATGGGTTTAACCATTTCCCAGGCTATCCAAAGTGAAAAATTAAGGTTTTGGCTTTTTTATATACTTTAACAAAAGTTACAAATGTAAAAAGATTGAAAACAAAGCATTGTCATCTTAAAGCTTGTATAAGATTTTAGAGTTTACATCTTCTTTAACAGTAAAATATAAAATTCGAAGTAAATATTGCATATTAGAAGGGGCATTTTCCTTTGTTGTAAAAATTGTATGTTTATCTCACACCTACATGCTGATATGCATGTTAGAACAGACAATATATAATTTATTGTTTCTTGGAAAATTATGCACAAAGGTTGAAATATTCTGTACTTGCTGCCTCTATGAACTACAAACACAGAGAACATATTGTGTGAGCCACATCTCAACTGCAGAATGTAATATGTTATTACAACGGGAATATAAACTATTAAAAGCAGAAGACTCTATATGGGGTCTTCTGCATAAACGATGACACCTTATCTTTATTTCCCCTTCCTAGTTTATTTTGTGTTATCATCAAAGTTTCTACATAAGCCGGTTTAGATCTGACTCTGCCAAATAAGCCCTATGGCTGCAATGTACAGTATCAAGATCCATAACAGTATGGAATATCAGCAGGTATACAGAGGTCAGAAAAAAAATGTATATTTGTAGGATAAAGTCAAATATTCTTTATTGCTGATACATATCTAGCTGATCTTACAGTTTTGACATGTAGAAAGTGCCAGTATCCACAACATATTTGACTCACACTTTTATTTAGAATTTATTCTAAAATTAAGTTAATGTGCATCGTGACAATTCATTTATTTTATGCATTTCCTTTTAGCCTGTTAAATATAACCTTGAAAGCCATTTAGTATATCTGTTCAATACGCGCAAAAAATTGCTGGTTGATCTTGTTGAAAATTCAGAGCTGTCCTGTACTCTTTGTATTCTGAAGTTTATCTTCTAAATAGCTTCCCAGTTTATATCTTTGGTTATAAAATAATCCACCTACACTGTTAAAAAGGATAATGTAGTTTAGCAAAAACAACTTGGCAGGGCTGACATAATTTCTTTGTAAGTTCAGTCCAGAAAATCCACTCTGTTGTCAGCTAAGGATGAGCTTTGAATTTTAGTTGATCACAAGCTCAACCCAAACGTTAGCTGTTGACTGTTTGAGAAAACGGCAAATTATTGTGATAGAGCCACAGTAACCATTACCAATAACCTCTGAACTTTGCTCAGGTGGCTTGGAAGGCCCAGTCATGGATGGTTACCCAATGTGCCAGTCCCCTACCTAAAAAAAAGTCAGGGTTTCAATGAGCCTTTGTGCATCGTGTGTTGCAACAGTTATCTCATAGTTGGGGAAAGCTAAGGCCCTATTCACATCTATTGTTTTTGGATCTCACGCAGAATCGATGTGAATCAGTAATAAATTGAATTACTTGAATGCATTTGATTATTTTACTAGTAATGGGGGAGATCAGCATTTTTTTCAGGACTGTGACATTGTGGTGGACAAAAAAGAGAAAGGGAAAGCAGGAGGATAAAAGGGAATAAGTAAAAAAAATCCAGAATGAATGAAGCTAAAGAATGGAGAAGTTGAGGAGGAAAGAAGAGAAACAAAGAAAGCAGAGGGAAAAAGAAGAAAGGAAAAAAAGGGAGCGGGGGAAGGAAGCGGAGGAGAGGAAGAGGGGGAGTGGAAGAGGGGGGGAGGGGGTCCGGGAAGGAAGGAAGGGGGGAAAAGGGAAAAGGGGGAAGGAAAAAAGAGGGGGGATGAGAGAGTGAAAATGGAGAAAAGGGAAGGAAAAATAAGGGGACAGAAAAGAAGGGGAAGCAAAGTTAAAAGCAAAAAGAACAAAGTTGTGTAGGTAAACTAACCTTAAGGATAATAAAGCATGATAAGGATCCAGGGCAGGAAATGCAATGAACTTAATCCTAAGAGTCCAGTCCTGCAAAGGACTGGCTGCCACGCTGGGGAGGGTAATCAGAGATGGTGGTCAAAACCAGCTGCTGAAGAGGGGGATCCCCAGTGAGGTGACCTATGAAAAATGACAAGTTGCAGACAGAAGATGGTAAAAGATAGGGCCAGTTAGGTCTACTCAGAGGCACAGAGTGAGGGCTTGGTTATAGAAGATACTTACTTGTGTAGCAGGTACTTCTCCAGACTGATCTAATATATTAGGGGACATCTGCCTGCTGCAGCAGCGTGGGCTTTTTCACCCCCCACCCCCTTTCTCTCTTCACACACAGACACTCAGGCTCTTTCAATATGGAGTTTACAGACAACCTCCAATAGGGAGTTTTCAAACAAGCAGTTCTGAGTCAAACATGAGACAGCAAGGGTAAGGAGATAAAAAGCCAGAGGAACTAGGCCAGAGCCTCTTTTTGCCTGCACCACATCAGGAGAGCATCTGCACTGTGTGTGTGTGTGTGTGTGTGTGTGTGTGTGTTATGGTGGTTTACCAAGGGACACACAGCCTGCAACTCCAGCCCAGAGGAACAGATTGTTCATGCAGCTCTAGCCTAGAGGAACAGATTGTTCATGCAGCTCCTGCCCAGAGGATCGATCGCTCAGGGGAGGACCGCTGACTGTGTACAGGATTTGGTGAGGGGGCTTTCAGTGCAATTTAAAGTGCACTTTACTGAAGGCAAATTTACTTTGCACTACAAGTGCAAACTACAAGTGTAAATAACCCCCACTGTGTGCCCCAACAGCAAGTAGCTTTCTATGGGTACACACGAAGAAGAGGAGGATCCAAGATTGCTGGCAGGGGACCTGAGATGAGGTGGATCTGGGCCACTCTGTGCAATACCATTGCACAGAGCAGGTGAGCATAACAAGTTTATTTTAATAAAAATAAAAATAAATAACTATTGGTAACACTTTATCCTGGTATTCTAATTTTGTAAATTAAAGATTTTTATTTTTAAAAAAAGTGACCGTTGTGTTTAGATTTCAATGACTTTTGAAATTTAGAAAATTACAGTAATGTGAAAATCAAAATCCTTATCCTTGTGTAAAGCCTTGTGAATTTAGCCTAGAGTTACAGTGTTTGACTGCAGTGTGGCAAATAAATGTACCTATCAAAAACAGTGTGGCTGTAGTACTGGTTTAGGTAAAAGCATAATTTGCCTCACTGTACTCAGTGAGTTGCAATTGTTTAGCAGCAGCAGAGCACACAGATCAGGTCTGGCTAGTCTGATGGATAGCTCCCTCTGTATCAAGGCAACTTGAGAAGTTTCTGCATAATACATGTAGAGCTATGCATATAAGACTAATTGGACTGATGGGAGCTGTCTGCTACAGATCTGTCTAGTATCACTGGAGGGCATCACTTAGAAGATTGGAAGGAGGAATCCATCTGTCCTTGGGCCTTGTGAGTACAGACTTTGGAAAGATCTTGGGGACCTTGTGGTCTACCCTTCTGGTGCCTAGTTATAGTCAGCTGTGGGTCTGTTAAAGAGGACACCAACTGGTGTCCTGAAGAGCTCGATCCAGATATTTGTCCAATAAAAAAAAAGAGACTTTGCTATACTGCCTTTACAACTACTTAAGCAGGAATACAGCTTAAGTCCTTGGTTGTACATAGTTCTCATCTTGGAGTATCCCACCACTTCCCTCATCCATATCCAAGTTCTCAAAAAACAAATAAAAACACAGCATCCCCTAGACTGTTTTTTGGAGAAAGAATGAATGAGCCTATTGTGTGCCTGGCTGTGGAGCTGAAGTTGGGAAGACCTGGACAAGTAATTTCTGCGGTTTCTACGGGAGTAGTGCTATACCTACAGTACATACCTGCATTATAACAAATGTGTGAAAATCATAAGAACGTAAATATATGAAAGAAAACAAAAATAAAGTCCATAAGTGAAGGATAGGTGTATATGAAGCACCATATGTATTGTATAGGATCATCCTGATTCATTCTCTGGTGGTTTAGGGATTGATTCAACACTAGAACAGACTTGTGCACCTCCACCACATAGAGTTCAAGCTTACTGAAAAGCAAGCTTTAAAAGCCTGCAGCTATAACCTAGCCAGGGTCTTTTCCAGAGATTCAGCAACAGCACCTCAAAGTATAATTGATAGGCAGACCACAGCAAACTCTAAAGCCGCGTACACACGATCGGTTCGTCTGATGAAAACGGTCTGATGGACCATTTTTATCAGACGAACCGATCGTGTGTGGGACCCATCGGTTTGTTATCCATTGGTGAAAAAACTAGGAACATGTTTTAAAATTATCTGATGGTTAAAAAAACAATAGAAAAAAAACGATCGTCTGTGGGTACGTCCATCGGTTAAAAATCCATGCATGCTTAGACTATGAAGCGCATGCGTGAAATGCTGCCCTCTTCGCCCGCCCATGACAGACTTTTTCCTCTATTCCACACCCCTTCTCAGTGGGAAACGACAATATGGCGGTGTCACATGAGCGCGGTATATCCCGTACCGACGAGGAAAGCCCGGAGGCGGGAAAGTCCCGATCCAGGCCCAGACGATACAAAGCCACGAATATGTCACTTGATGAGTTGGTGGAGATGGTGGACATACCGCGGAGGAAAGATTACGATGGCGATCATGGGCCATACCACACCCCTAATCTGAGGAAGGCCCAAATAATGGACAAAGTGGCAAAGAGTCTTTACCATAAATTTGGGGACAGGAGATCCAAGGAGCAGCTCCGTAAAAGGTGGTCTGACCTGAAATTGCGGGAGCCTTAGTAGTATAGGAAGATCAAGAAAATTATTGACAAAAGTACGTATTTTTCATGTGTTTTTTGCAAATTTCTTAATTCGATTTTGGCATGTTTTTCTCCATGAGCTTGGTTGGCCTGGTTGAACTTTTGAACATGGCAACTTTCAGGTTAGTGGCCAAAGTGTAGTATTTTTACGTTCATAGTAAACATCGTTCCTCCAAAATCCGAAGTTTTCTGCAGATCCAGGAAAACCACACGTGGTCATGCCTATTTGGCATAAAACAACGTTTATAAACATTGTTGTCAAGATGATGTGTTTGTTCGAACTCACTAGAATGTGAAATGCAAACCTGATTCATTCAGTGTAAAGGAGAGGATACTAAGCAGCTGGTTACACATCTGTACTCAGGAGCACCTGTGTGGCCCACCAAAACAACCTTTTTAGGGTCTCACACAAAGGATACTTTGGGGTGCCTCCATGTGTGTCACTTTGCTAAAAAGCGTCAGTATTCCAGCTTGGGGAAACCCTGAAAAAAAAGTGATGATTTTAGGAATGATCCAAAACAGACAATTGTACCCCACTTCCAAGCAATGTTTTCTATTTCTGCCCTGCAATATCTGTGTGCTGAGTATACCTTTTGTTTCATTTTATTAGGGGATAGAGGACTGGGAGGACATCATTCTGGGGGAGGCAAGGAAGCACAGACATGCAAAACACCACCAACCTCAGCATGTGGAGGAGGTAGATGTTGAAGAAGGAGAGGTTGAAGAAGGAGGTGTGGAAGAAGTAGGTGTGGAAGAAGGAGAGGTGGAAGACGGGGAGGTGGAGATTATCAGCACAACAGGTCAGTGTCTGTCACCACAGCTTCAGGTAAAGAGATGTAGGCCTGCATATTTCTAATAAACCCTTTTTTTTTATTTTAGGGGATGAATATGGTGGTGTCACAGCAACTACTACTACTCCTTTCCCCAGTGCTAGTGCAAAAATTATGATACAAGAAATAATGGATTGCAGTAGTGAAATGGACATTATGAGAAATAGGATGAATGTTATTGAACAAAAATATAAAAACATCATTGACATGATGGGGCGAATAAAAGGCTGACCCCCCCCCCCCCACCACCACACCACCATTTTTCTATGTTGTGTTCAGCGCCCAAATTTGCATTGGATAATCCACAAGGCAAAATTTGAAGAACATGTGCTATCTGCCGTCACAGGATATCTACGTCTGTGCTTTGTGGGTGCAACCCCTTCCTCGCTACTCAAGTAGGTGAGAGGAAGGGTTTGCACCCCCAAAACACATCCATTGATCCCCCATGATGGCAGATAGCACATGTAGACATTTGGCATGGGATCAGGATAGAAATAGAAATCCCCATTTTGCCCAACAAAATGTGTGCATCTTCAAATTTTGGCTTGTTCCGGGGTGACATCACCCCATCTCATGTGTTTCTAATAAGGTTGAACTTTGTAAGTTCCATTGTTTGTAGATATTTGCTTGTTTTAAACATGCCTGGTTTAAGGCCCAAAAAAAAAAAATTGATTTTTCTACCAGAAAATTAAAAAATTGCACAAGTTGTGTACAGAATAAAACCCCCAAAAATATAAAAATTTGTGTGGCTTCTTCTTTCTTTTTTTTTAACATTTTAAGTTTATTGTAATAAACAAAGGCAGGACAAGTGAATCAAATAGCAGTACAGCTGCTCGCAGAACAGTAATATGTTGTGAACATGGTACAATAAGCCATAAAACATATATCATGAAATAAAAAACATAAAAAAAACAATGCAAATATGACCTAAGCAAATTGGCCAAAGAGATTCCCATTCAGAACCTTGTTCATCAGACAATTAGACTGCCTATGGGCAAGCAAAATTGTCGTTTGACACTTCAGAGGAGAAGGCCCCAGCCCATATCCTTCTCAAAACAAAACCTCCATAAACGTAGCATCCCAGGAGAACATGTATATAGGGTGGTTATAGCAAATTACTTCCATCAAGCAGCTATTGCTATAAGCAACAATTGTGGCCAGTAAAAGGTAAAAAAGAAGAGGAGGAAAAAAGAAAGGAAAGGTAGTATGAAGACATGGTATCAGTCAAAGTAACGTATCTGTGCCCATACTGGAGCAGTTTCCCAGGCGCCCTTCAGGCAGGCGTCTGCGATACGCCAATATCGTATGCAGAGGAGTACCTGAAAGCGACCCAGGGTTGCCATATTTTATGTAGTTTTTCCACTCGCTCAGACGCCTGAGCCAGGGTCTCCTCCATAGCATGTATATCTGAGACCCTCCTAAGCCATTCAGCTATGGAAGGAACCCTTTGCGATTTCCAATATAGTGGAATTAAAGATTTTGCTGCATTTAATAAGTGTCTCGCCAGGGAGTTCTTATATCTCTTCAGAGAGAGATTTGTGACATGAAGTAAGCAGGTGGCGGCATTCAGGGTAAGGCTCGTATCAGTGATTTGTCTAATTAGCCGAATAACTTTTTCCCAGTACTGTGCAATATATGAACACTGCCACCAAATGTGGACCAGTGTACCCTTTTCACTTCCACATCTCCAACAGGAGTCCGCAATTTGTGGGTTCCATCCATGCATTTTAGCTGGGGTATTATACCAGTGGGTCATGATTTTGTATGCCGTTTCTTGCATAGTGGTGCTTATAGAACATTTATGTATCATAATACAGGCATACCTCCATTGTTTGGGTGTGATCTCCATATCCTGCTCCTTTGACCATCTCGCTCTGAGTGCATCGGCAACCCCATGTTCAGCATCTTGTAGCCAAACATAGGCCTGAGAAGTGGGCTTCACACATCGCGTGCCCTCAAGGCAGATCAACTCCAAGGCTGTGGGGGTTCTACGGCATGCATCCCTTCTGGGAGCCCCCCCCAAGTAACTACGTAATTGGAAGTATGCCCAGAGAGGTAGCTGTGGTATGTTCAGGTCCCTTTTAAGTGTAGTCCATTCCTTCACTACCCCATCTTTAAAGCAATCCCCTGCCAGGATAGGCTGCTGGGTGGCAAGTGATCTGAAGTGTGGGTTGTTTAGACCAGGCTCGAAGTCTGGGTTGTCCTTCAAGGGAGTTAGGGGACCTGGTTGGGAGGTGATCGTGGTTGTTTTGGCTAGCTTGTGAAGGATCTCCAACGTGCATCCCGTAACGGGGTGTGATTTAAGGCTGGGCGGGCAACTTTCCCATGTAATCCATGGAGAGTACTTGAGCGGGAGTGGGCACAGATCCGCTTCCAGTGATACCCAGTCCTTCAGTGAGCCATGGCAGTGCCAATCTATAACCCTAGTCAGGTGGGCGGCCCTATAGTACAATGTGAAGTCAGGTAAACCCATCCCCCCTCGGTCCTTAGGTTTCAGTAGCAAGGAGTATTTGATTCTAGGCTTTTGCGAGTTCCAGAGAAACTTCAAAATAACCGATTTCAGCGAGTTGAAAAAGGCCCGAGGAATTTTAAGGGGTAGAGTGTGAAAGAGATAAAGCAGGCGGGGGAGAATTACCATCTTGATGATGGCCGCGCGCCCAAACCAGGAGAATCGGCCTGATCTCCAACTTTCTAAATCTGCTTTAACGTCTTTGAGGAGCCGGGGGAAGTTTTGTCTATAGGTGTCCGCCAAATTGGGTGTGAGCCACACTCCCAAGTATTTCAGAGATCTAGATTCCCACCTGAATGAGGATGATCCCTTCACCTGAGCCAAGACATTTTCCGGCAGCAAAACATTCAGGGCGTCCGATTTGGAGTAATTAATTTTGAGGTTAGATATATACCCGTATTTAGCGAACTCATGCAGTAAGACTGGCAACGACATCACGGGGTTAGTGAGGAAGAAAAGAAGGTCATCCGCATACGCGGCGACCTTGTATTCCTTATCCGAAATCATGAAGCCCCGAATGTCTGCGTTATTCCTGACCATCCTAATGAAAGGCTCTAGAGAGAGTATGAACAGGAGGGGGGATAACGGACACCCCTGTCTAGTGCCATTCGTGATCGAGACTTTGTCAGACAGTGAGCCGTTAATTTTCAGTTTAGCCGTAGGGCATTGGTACAGCGCCGAGATCCTAGCTAACATATGAGGGCCCAGGCCCACCTTTGCGCACACGGCCAGCATGTAATCCCATGCGACGCGGTCGAAGGCCTTCTCCGCGTCCGTAGACAGGAGAAGGCCCTCAGTGTTCCCACTCCGCGCCGCCTGCGTAAGTAGTAAGGCTTTAATTACGTTGTCCCGCGCTTCACGTCCTGGCATAAAGCCCACTTGGTCCGGACCAACCAGGTCCGAAAGAATGGGACTCAGCCTGGTCGCCAATACCTTCGCATGAATCTTCGCGTCGAGATTTAGAAGCGATATGGGGCGGTAGCTGGAACATTCAGTAGGGTCCTTACCTTCCTTGTGCAATACCGTAATGTGGGCTGAGAGGAAATCTGGTATGACCGCCCTAGGTTCAGATAGAGAATCCAGAGCGGGTTCACCAAGATCTGTTGGAAGGTTTTGTAGTAGATGGAGGTGAAGCCATCAGGACCTGGGCTTTTCCCTGATTTTAGTTGTGTAATGGCAGAGGCTATTTCGTCAGACGTGATCGGGCTCACTAAGAGAGCAATATTTGACTCTGAAATGGTGGGTAATCCACTTTTAAGTAGGTAATCTTGTATTATCTGGGGCCTATCACCCTCCATGCCCTCCATCCTATGTTGAGATGGCAAGTTGTACAGTTTCGAATAAAAATCATGGAAGTGTCCCGCAATCGCTTCGGTAGTGACATCCAGTGTGCCATCATGCCGCCGAATACCGTGAATAAAGTTTTTATTCGTTTGTTCCTTCAGGGCCCTGGCTAGAAGCTTCCCCGATTTATTACCTGATTCGTAATAAATCCGCTTCCTGAAGAAAAGGAACCGTCTCGACCTTTCATCAAAGAGCTGTTGCAAGGCTCTCCTCTTGTCCAGTAATTCAGCTGCCGTCTGAATGGACAGAGACTGTTTGTGGAGAGTCTCAAGAGACTTTATCCGATCTGTCAATTGTCTAATGTTTTTTTCTCTATCCCTTTTGCGTCGGGCCCCCATCCGTATTAAATCACCGCGTATCGTGCATTTATGGGCCTCCCATACCATCAGGGGATCGGCATCCGCCGTCGCGTTACGTTTAAAGAATTCGTCTAGGGAAGCAGACAGTTCTGTCAGAAGGTCAGGGTCTGTTAAGAGGGAAGCATTCAGTCTCCATGTAGGAGGGTTGGGCGAGGATGCAAAGTTTCCCAGGGAGAGCGATACTGGGGCATGATCTGAAAAGGATTGTTATACCTAAGTGTGCCCCCGTGACCCTCGTCAAATCCCTCTGGGAAATAAAAAGGTAATCGATTCGTGAGTGTCGATCGTGTGGGGGGGAGAAGAAGGTAAAATCCCGTCCGTTTGGGTTTAGGAACCTCCATGCATCAATTAGTTGCAAGGATTGGAGTAGGGTTTTAATGCGCCTAAGAGTCCTATAGGTAATGCAAGTCTTCCCATTCGACGTGTCAGCTAGCGGGTTGAGAGGGACATTGAAGTCTCCCCCCAAGATCAAGCATCCAGAGGAGAAGCCCAACAAGTCTTGGACCATCCGCTGGCAGAAAGACACATGAGCCTTATCGGGAAAATAGGCATTAGCCAGGGTCACAGGTAAATTATTGTATAAACCTTTTAAGAAAACGTATCTACCCCCCGGGTCAATAAGCCTTTCCTGGAGAATGAAGGGTGCGTTTTTGTTTATCAGGATGGACACCCCCCTAGCCTTGGAGTCATCACTGGTAGCATGGTGTGCCTCCGTGTAGCAGGAGTCAGTCAATCGAGGGACATGATGCGTTTTAAAATGAGTTTCCTGGAGAAACACAAACTGAGGCTTACCTTTCCTGAGCTCCCTCAGCAGAGTGGAGCGCCTCTCAGGAATGTTCAATCCCTTCACATTGTGGGACACAACGAACGGGTTACGTCCAAGATCAGAGTATGCCATGGTCAGGACCCAGAGCGAGATGGACAAGAGCACACCTGTAGTAAAGATTCACAGAACACAGGTATTGTTACGAAAGTTCAGATACAGTTGCAAATCAGAACTGACTATACCATGAAAGAAGAGGAGGTTGTAGAGCCAACCAATGTAGGAGCAAGAGAGAGAAAAAGAAATAAAGATAGAGACAAGGTATATAGTAGAGCAGAACAGGAGAACAACAGATTTCCCTTCCCGGGTAGGAAGTCCCTCCCCGGGTGGAGTTTGTCAGTGCGTCCACAGCCACTCAATGAGTGCGGAGGCACTGGGTGGGGGGGTAGAGGGAGGCAGTCGACGGGACGATAGACTGTCAACCTTACCGGTATATTCTTAGGTAAATATAGAAAACTTTAGAATCTGTATATATTAACATCAAAAAACACACACAGCCTGCAAATGAAGGCTAACGTAGCACCGTCAACTACTATACATAGCTGACGTAATTTCCCCGACCCCAAAAAAAAAAAAAAAAAGGGGTGTAAAAAAAAATAGAAATAAAAAATTCCCATCAAGTGGGCAACTTAGGCGACACAATGCACCCCAAATGTACCACCACAAGCATCACCTCCCCCATCATCAGACATATTCTTGTACCTTTGTGCAAGAACTTTTCACTTCCCCTTCCCCCTCCATCCCCCCCATCCCGCCCGAGCCGCCCCCAGGCCTAGCATATAGCAGACAATCGGACATTGGCGATCACACTCCCTCCCCTGCAAATTTGAGTCACTGCAAACGACACCTGTCAGGAGCAGCTGTAAATCTTGGAACCAGCGAACAGACTTCCGTGTAGCAAGGAGCAGCCTCCCAGACATCAATAATGGAGATGGTCTCCATCAGCAAGATAGGTAGGGAGAACAAAGTTAAACGGCGTTTCCGCAGGGAGGAGGGAGCAATGTCCAGCGGCGTGTATGCCCAGTTCAGTTAAGTGCTCCCTAGTAACGTTCAATGCATCATAGTGGAAGCAGGAAAGGCAGCCATAGGGGAGTCAGTGTGCACCTCACGATCCCAGCAGGCACTCATCGGACCAGAGGGAAGGGGGAAGGAAGAAAAAAAAAAGAAAACAAAATCTGAAGAACAAAAAACATATGGAAAAACATATTGAGAACCAAATAGGTGCTGAATTGCTGGGTACGAGGTGACGTGGTAGATCAAGATCCAGTGGAAGGCAGCTTCGATCAGTCATCCCCACGCTCTCTTCGGTCCTCCCTGGACGTGCGTGGAGTGCCCGCCTTAGAGCCATCTGGGCGTTGTGGTTTCAGTCTCCTGTGTAACCTTTTCTCTGGGGTAGAGAAAGGGGATCTGAGGGGTGAACCCTCCTGCCGTATGCCCTGGAACTCTGCATACCAATCGGGAAGTGGAACATAGTCCAGATCCAATGCTGTACAAAAGTCTTGTAACCCGTCTGGGTCTCGCAGTGTGTATTGGTGGCCACCAGATGTCACTGATAGGGCAAAGGGAAACTTCCAGGTATATCTCAATTCACGTTCTCTCAGCTTGTCCAGTAGGGGGCGCAGGGCTCTCCGGTTCTTTAATGTAATTTGAGATAGATCCTGGAACAACATAATGGTGGCCCCATTGAACATGATGTGATCATTCCCCCTTGCCTTTCTCATTATATCCTCTTTAAGTGGAAAGCTCTATAGGCAGCAGATAATGTCTCGGGGAGGAGCAGAGTCTGGGCCCTTCGGCCTGAGAGCCCTATGTGCTCTAACAAAGTCAATCACAACATCCTCCTGTCTCTCAAGCAGGCTATTAAATACACGTTGCAGGACAGGCATTATCTGGGCCGGCTCCACAGATTCAGGGATACCCCTCACACATATGTTCTTTCTCCTTCCCCTATTGTCCAAGTCCTCTAAATGCCTATTTATTTCAATGAAATGGTAGTTATGGGAAGAGGAGGCTTTTTCCAGACGATGGATGGCTCTATCCCTCTGTTTCCCGGCAGACTCAGCTCCCGCCATGCGCTCATTCAGGGCTATGAGATTGGACTTGATGTCCGTGATGGCGGCGGAGAACGCAGACTTAATGTCTGCAGCTATCACTGACATGTCTGCCAGCGTGAGGGGATGGTTAGAGCGGGTCACCTCCCTACCTGTGTCCTCCGGGAGGGATTGGGAGTCCTCGCTGTAATCCTCCTCATGGTGTGGCTCAGGCGCCATCTTGGCTTTCCCCATGGTGCTGCTGCGGGCCCCAGCCGAGGGTTTAAACAGGTCCGTGATAATTCTAGCTGGCGTAGCTGACGCTCCTCTCTTCGAGCGGGAGTGCGGGGTGCTGTAGAGCCGCTTGCCCGGCATCTGAGAGCTTTGGGTCGGGGAATTTGCTCGTTGCAGGCCGTGTGTGCTCCGGAGCTCTCTCACTGAGCGACCATGTCCGCCGCGCGCCAAGCCACGCCCCCTTCGGCTTCTTCTTTCTATGCTCAATACCAGTTTGTACATTTAGTAAAAGTGAGTGATTACTGTGACCATTGTGGTTATTTACTAAAACAGAGAAATATATTTGGCACTACAAGTGCACTAGGAGAACCAGGGAGACAGATAAAAAACACAAGCAAGAATGACAAAACTGTTTTTTCAAAGATCAAATTCTGTGTTTATTTTTTTGGTCTGTAAAAAATTAAATATGCTCTGGCATAGCGATGGCCCCCCTACCCGTGAAGTACTCCACGTATTTTTGACATACATCTCGAGCAGTTCGGGGGGGCCAAGCCAGTACGGCCAGTGTCCAGGCCAGTCAGGGTTTCAGAATGTCTGGCCTCAGGCCCAAGGTTTGAAAGGTAGGAAACCGAATGTCTGCGCAAAAAAATTGTGCAGTATGCAGCAGCAAAATACTATGGTGTTCAGTTTATATTCCGCCATGTGGATGGCTGTCAGGAACAGGCGGAACCGGCTGGCCATTATCCCAAAGGCATTCTCGACAACCCTCCCGGCTCTGGCCAACCGGTAATTAAAAACCCTTCTCTCCGGGGTGAGGGTCCTCTGGGGAAACTGCCTCATCAGGTGTGGTCCCAGCCCGAAAGCTTCATCCGCGACAAACACAAATGAGAGTCCCTTCAGACATCTTTATCCGGCGGCAGTGCCAGGCCACCAGTCTGGAGACGTTGGGCAAACTCTGTTTGCGCGAATACTCCGCCATTTTACATCCTGCCATTCTTCCCCACGTCCACATACATGAATTCATACTGTACCGACACCACCGCCATCAACACAATACTATTAAATCCTTTATAATTATAATAGTATGAACCCGAACGGGTGGCGGCACTATGCGGACATGTTTCCCATCAATTACCCCTCTGCAGTTAGGGAAGTTCCACCGCTGGCCAAAATGGGATGCCACCGTCTGCCATCCCTGTGGCGTGGAAGGAAACTGTGGAGTCAAACAAAAAAAATTATTAGTACTTTTGCACATAAACATTGCAATCAGATTACAAAAAGACATCCTTGTCCAACATCAGTATAACATTTATTTAAGTGAGTATTTCAAACCAAAAATAAAATAGGCCCACTTAACAGACTCCTCACCCCTCTGATAGCCCATTAAACATTTTAATGGGGGGGGGGGTTCTAGCTAAGTTTGGGCCCTGAACAAAAAAAAATAGCACTCTGCCAAAATGGAAAGAGAAACAAGACATTGGAACACATTTTAAGGGGGGCGCGATCTACAATGGAGCAGACAAAAAACAAGTTTGAAACAGACTAGGCTAGGTGTGTTTGGGCCTAGGATAGCATGCTGGAGAGGTTAGTGAAGGGAAATATGCATGCCTGCAGGCTTCTTCCAGTATCCAGGTACCTCAACGTGGCAATGAGCCTCTGCTCGGCAGTGATGGCTTGGCGCATCACAGTGTCCTGCCTCGTGATATAGGGGGACAAAATATCTAACAGACGGTGAAAAATGGGGTCCGTCATTCGGAGAAAGTTCCTGAAATCATCAGGGTTATTCTCCTGGATTTCCCTAAGCAGAGGCATATGAGAAAATTGGTCACGCTGCCACAACCAATTCTTGGCCCATGAACTCCTCCTCGTCCTGTTCACGGCCACAGATCCGGTAACATAACATTATGAACTGCAGAAGCAAACTCATATGCAGCATGAACTCGAGATTGAGAACGTACTTTCAACATGGCTTCAAACCGGTCGGCTGGTCAGAACGCACTTAAAACAGAACGCACCTAGGAACAGCAAGGCCTATAAAGAATGACTTGAAAACCAGAAAACAAGCGGACAGGAAAGCACTGCAAAACAGATACGACCTGACTGCAAGCACTGAAAGACAGATACAAACCCACAAGCACGAACTGAACACCAGAAAACGATCGGAAAAAGCACGGAGGCTGAAAAGCGCGAATCGGCTTTACCCAAACTTTTACTAACACGCGGTAACACAAAATCAGCAAAAGCAGCCCCAAGGGTGGCGCCATTGGAGTTGACCTTCCCCTTTATAGTGCCGTCGTAAATGGTGTACGTGACCGCGTTCTGACACGATTGGATTTTTAAACCGATGGTGTGTAGGCATGACTGATGAAAGTCAGCTTCATCGGATAACTGATGAAAAAATCCATCAGTCCGTTTTCATCGGATGAACCGATCAGGGCATAAGGGTGATCGATCACTCAGGTCGCAGATACAGGTCAACTGGTTACCCAAAATGAAGAGGAACTCACATAGTGTAAAATCGTAACAGTATTAGGTTTAATGAATAAAGGTTGCACTTACATAGTTTAAAACATCAAGATAAAAAAGCCGGCCGGCAAAAGCAATTACCCATCCACTGCAAGGATACAATGCGATGACGTCAGCACGTCCAACCTTCCAAAAAATCATCGACCAATTTAAATTCTGTGTGAAGAATAGCTGGTTGTTAAAGAGAGGACTGGGAAGCCGGCCACCACGTCCTTAACAACCGATAACTCATCAACTGTATGCGGGCTTCCCCACTGACAGCTAAAATGTAAGCAAAAAATGCCGGCAATGAAAAATGCAGGAAAAAAACAGCCTTGGGGTCCTCCCCCAATCCACACCAGGCCCTTCAGGTCTGTGTTTGGATTTTAAGAGGAACCCAATGCCAAAATAAAAAAAATGGCGTGGGGTCCCCCCAAAGTCTATAATAGACCCTTATTTCAGCAAGCAGCCTGGCAGGCCAGGAAAGGGAGGGGGAAATCAAGCGTCTGCCCCCTCCTGTACAATACCAGGCCACATGCCCACAACAAAGGGGATGTTTTGGGACAGGGGGGCTCTGCTCCCCCAAAGCACCTTGTCCCCATGTTGATGAGGACAAGGGTCTCTTTCCCATAACCATGGCTGGAGTTTGTGGAGGTCTGTGGGCAGGGGGCTTATCAGAATCTGGAAGCCTCCTTTAACAAGGGTGCCCCCAGATCCTGGCCTCCCCATGTGAGAGCCCCCCTGTTCAAAAGCACCCCTCATGTTGAGGGCATGTGGCCTGTTATGGTTCAGGAGGGGGAGGTGCTCACTTGTCCCCTCCCTTTCCTGGCATTGGGTTTGCCTTAAAATCCATACCAGAGCCGAAGGGCCTTGTATGGATGGGGAGGACCCCACACTGTTTTTTTTCTGAATTTTCCATCGCTGGCATTATTTTGCTTACATTTCAGCTGTAGGTGGGGAAGCCCACTGACAGCTGATGAGTCATCAGTTGTTAAGGACTGTACACCTACTCATTCACCAAAAAAATGTAAAAAGTAAATAAAAATACATGTTTTTGACAAGTCCTTTATTTAAAAAAAAAAAAAAAAAACTTTCCCCATGGTAGATCCATCGTTATTCACTACGTCTGCCGCCACCAGCTGACCCAATTTTTTTTAAAAAACACTCCGGTCCTGACAACGGCTCCCACCATCTGTCAGCTCCGCTATCTGACATTTCTTAAATGTCTAAGGTGCAGGGCCACCCGGGGACATCACACCCTGCCCCTTGTGATGCCATTGACCCAACTGTTGTGTTTTTATTTACTTTTTATACTTTTTTGGTGAATGAGTAGTGGTACTATGTACCCCACACTTATTCACACGGGGGCTTGGGATCTGGGTGCCCCCTTGTTAAAGTCCCTCACCCGCAGACCCCCACAACCACCAGCCAGGGATGTGGAGAAGAGGCCCTTATCCCCATTAAGATAGGGGCAAGGTGTTTTGGGAGGACAGGACCCCCTCTGCCTCAAAGCACCCCCCCCATGTTGAGGGCATGTGGCCTGGTATGGTTCAAGTGGGGGGGGCTCTCGCTCATCCCCTCCCTTTCCTAACCTGCCAGGCTGCATGCTTAGATAAGGTCTGGTATGGATTTTGGGGGAACCCCACACTGGTTTACTTTTAAGGGGAACCCCATGCCAAAACTTAAAATCCATACTAGACCCGAAGTGCCTGGTATGGATTGGAGGGGACTGCATGCTGTTTTTTTTTCAGCATTTTACATTGGCAGCATTCTTTTTGTTTACATTCATCTGTCTTTTCAATTTGGGAGATGGTTATATTATATGCTATTCTATTCTATATTTTCTAATTATATTCATTTCTATTCTATTATAGTCTATTCTATTATTTTTTTCTATTATATTCTTTTTTATTATTTTTTTTTTATTATGTATTCAAATTCTAATTTATTATATTTGAAATTCTATTTTCAGAAGATGGTTATATTATTTTCATTTATTAAAAAAAAAAAATATTCTCTTCTATTCATTTCTATTCTATTTTTATTTTATATTTTGTTCAGTTATATTATTTTCTATTCTATTATTTTTTTTTATATTCTATACTGTTTGGAAATTCGAAAACTTTTCAAATTTGAAATTGAAAACTATTTGAATTTGAAAGCTATCCTAATTGATTAGAAAACTATACAAATCAATTTGAATTCAAAATCTGTCTGAAATTTGGACACATTTTTGTTTTTTAGTAATTCGGATGTATTCAAATTTCTGAATTACAATAGTACAGAGTTTCAACGAATCCGAAATAACAAAAAAATTCAATCTGTCCAATAAACAGGTAGGTTAATCATTGAGGAGTATCTGTATTGCTTTGAACTTTATACCTGTTTAGTAAACTGCAAGTTACAGGTACTGCCTATCTGATCATTTGGCAGATTACCTATTCTGTTAAAAGTGCTCATACTAGTGCTATTGTAAAACAATTCCTTTTTTTAGTTGAAACTTCATAGTATTGTTTAATGAGAACATCCCTTTTGTTGCTGTATAATGTAAAGTGGATCAGTCTTTAAAGGTCCTCCAAAATATGGAAGATGTTGTTTATATCCTATTAATTCAAAACTCCAACAAGGGATTTCAATAACTTGTATTAATGGTAGACCAATCCAACATTCTGGTAAAGAATCTGATGCCAGCTGACATGGAAGTTGTCCTTTGTAGTATTCCTTTATTTTGTTTCAACTGGTCTAGTCTGTTTGAAAAGAGAATGTAACAAATAAAAACGAGACATATGTAGCTCAAGCACTGTCAGTAGCTCTTACTAATTCATCTGGTGTCTTCAAACGGATAACAGGCTGCTCAGTAAGATAATGTTTCCTGCTTGGGCCCAGATAATGCTTCCATTCTATTTAATGGCCTTAGGGAAATGATATGGAAATGTCTGAAGCTTTCCCATCGTTCTAATTACAACAATAAAATATAATATATGTGTTTGCCTTCAGTTATTAATAATATATGGGGACTATTCAGTGTTTTCATAAGCACAAAATGAAACTTAATGTTAGTGCTTCACAAGCCTTTACCATGTCAAGAATGGCAAGCAAAAGTTCAGTATGGACTTGAAATAATCACTATGGAAATGTACATTTCTTAGCTAACAGTTATGTTGAAGCATTGTAAACAAAAATGTTTTAATGTAAATTTCTATAGCATTTTTCTCTTTGGAGACTCAAAGTGCTTATCTGCTGTTAGTGCAGATGACGAGGCAGCCATCTTGGGCATTTTCTTTAACATATCATACTTGGGTCAATTTTTTTTATTTAGAAATGAGCCAAACTGACCTACCAGCGTGTTTTTACAGTGCGGGAGGAAACCGACAAGCACCGGGAGGACAAACAAATTCTATGCAGCTAGTACCCTGACCGGGACTTAAACAGATGATGCCCCAAGACACTAAAGTACCATTCCTTTATCTTTCTCTTTGCTGTAGCTAATTAAAGTGACACTAAAGGTAATTTTTTTTTAAATAACAAGCATATCATTCCCTACCTCCACTATGCAGCTCATTTTGCACAGAGTGGCCCCCGAACGCTGTTTTCTGGGGTCCCCCAGCGGCTCTCTCGGCTCCTCCCCGCATCAGAAAACCCCTTCTGGGAAGCTCTCTTTCAAGGGGGGTTTCCTTGTGGGCACGCTCCCGAGTCCAGCATTTGGCTCCCCATAGCCACCAAACCACGTCATTGAATTTGATTTACAGCAGCGGGAGCAAATGGCTGCGCTGCTATCAATCTATCTAATCAAGAGTCGGGAACCCTGGGCAAAGATGCAGCGTGTCCGCGGCGTAGGACATTCCACGGCTCAGGTAAGTAAAACGGGGGGCGGTAATTGTCAGATATTTTTTCCTCTTAATGCATAGGATGCATTACGGTGAAAAAACAGGAGGGTTTGCAACCCCTTTAATAACAATAATAATAATAATAACTATTCTTATTTGGCCTTATTAGATATTAAAGAGATCATCCGTCTGAATATGGTACATTTTTCACCCACAAGATAATAATTTGAACTCCTTAACTTGCATCAGCAACTGTATGCTATGTCTTCCTGCCATTTAAAACGCCTGACACCTGCTAAGCCTTGTGGGGTGCAATAGCATCTTGCACTAGGAAATCATATTTATTTTTTGACATTTTCTTAAAATAATCGACCACCCCATAACAGGGTGTCACAAAAAATATATTCTACCCATGCCACTTGTACCTTTTCCAGTTTATTCAATTCCAAGCTAATATAATTGCTGCTGGAAAATACTATTGCAAGTGGAAAATTCTAATTAAATGTATATACATAATTGTACTATATAATAATATAACTGCTGTGGCCTGAAAAGATGTTATTTGGAATGTGCACTTGCATTTAAATATATTTTTGAAAACTATACATCTCCCTACATTACACAGTTAAATGTGTTGTAAAGGTAAAACATTTTTCCCTAAATAGCTTCCTTTACCTTAGTGCAGTCCTCCTTCACTTACCTCATCCTTCCATGTTGCTTTTAAATGTCCTTATTTCTTCTGAGAAATCCTCACTTCCTGTTCTTGTGTCTGTAACTCAACACCGTAATACTTTCTTCCTGGTGTGGAGAAAGCCTCTTGAGGGGGGAGGGGTCAAGCAGGCAAGTCAGGACACTCTCTACTTTGCAGATAGAGAAAGGAGCTGTGTGTTAGTGGGCGTCCTGACACTCCTGCTCGCCCTCTTCCCCCTCAAGAGGCTTTCTCCACACCAGGGAGAAAGCCTCACATTACTGTGCATAGTTACAGACAGAAGAACAGGAAGTGAGGATTTCTCAGAAGAAATAAGGACATTTAAAAGCAAAATGGAGGGATGAGGTAAGTGAAGCAGGACTGCACTAAGGTAAAGGAAGTTATTTAGGGATTTTTTTTTTACCTTTTCAACCCCTTTAAGAACAAACATTTCATGTTTAACATATTTTCTGATAAACAAGCATGAGATCACATCTATCACACCTATTATTATTATTTCTTTCACTTGTTTTTACTATGATTTTGAGTCAAGGTACTTCTAGTCCTCTTTTTAAGTCCATACAAACACTCTTTCTTATGGCACTGCTTAAAAATCTCTATTATTCCTACCCATATTGGGCTTGATTCACGTAGATCTGTGCATTTTTACGGCGGCGTAGCGTATCGTATTTACGCTACGCCACCTTAAGTCAGAGAGGCAAGTGTTGTATTGACAAAGCACTTTCCTCCTAACTTACGGTGGCGTAGCGTAAATGGGGCCGGCGTAAGCGCGCCTAATTCAAATGAGGATGAGGGGGGCGTGTTTTATGTAAATGATTGGTGACCCGACGTGATTGATGTTTTTTACGAACAGCGCATGCGCCGTCCGTGTACATATCCCAGTGTGCATTGCTCCAAAGTTTTTCAAATTTTGACGCCGGAACGACGGCCATACTTAACATTGGCTACGCCACCTAGGGGGCAGCTTTATCTTTACGCGGCGTACCTCTTACGGAAACGGCGTATCTTTACTGCGACGGGCAAGCGTACGTTCGTGAATCAGCGTATCTAGTCATTTACATATTCTACGCCGAAATCAACGGAAGCGCCACCTATCTTAGCTAGGTTTAAGTGTATCTCAGTTTGAGCATACACTTAAACTTACGACGGGCTTAGATTCCGAGTTACGTCGGTGTATCTACTGATACGCCGGCGTAACTCTTTGTAAATCCAGCCCTTAATCTATAATTACTCAACACATTTTTTTTTTCACAAAGTCTTTATTGGGTGGATAACAGTGCATAATACATTGTAAATAAAACAACAATTAGGTAATGAGAGAAGAAAATAAATTTTGGCAAAGATAAAATACAACAATACAGTCATTACTTACAGTATTTTTGGCAATAGAGCAAAAATAGCAAAACTGTCACCGTATTTATTTATTTTTTTAAACTAGAACAAAGAACAGGTATATGCATGTAGTCGCATAATCTTACAGATATATGGAAAGAGGGGAGGGGAGAAAAAAAAGGGGGGGAGAGTAGGGGGGGTGTAGAAAAATTTCCAGACATTTCAAGCTAAGTGACATAAATATATAAAAGAAAGAGTATATAGAGGCTAAAAGATAACGGGCCCGATTCAGAAACAACTTACGACGGCGTATCTCCAGATACGCCGTCGTAAGTCTGAGTGTGTGCCGTCGTATCTTGGCACCTGATTCAAAGAATCAGATACGCCTCACGTTTGCCAAGATACGAGCGGCGTAAGTCTCCTACGCCGTCGTATCTTGGGGTGCATATTTACGCTGGCCGCTAGGTGGTGCTTCCGTTGATTTCTGCGTCGAATATGCAAATGACCTAGATACGCCGATTCACAAACGTAGTTCCGTCCGGCACATCTATATACGCCGTTTACGTAAGGCGTCGGTCCGGCGTAACTTTACCCCTCATAAAGCAGGGGTAAGTCATGTTAGGTATGGACGTCGGAAACGTTGGAACAGCGTCGTATTTTACGTTGTTTTCGTAAGTCATCCGTGAATGGGGATGGGCGTAGGTTCTGATCACGTCGCCTAAACATTGAGCCGACGTATCTTAGGGAGACAATTCAACGTGATACTGAGCATGCGCGCGCATGCGCAGTTTGTAAAGCGCGTAATTTACGTGGGGTCACGAATCATTTACATACAAAACGCCCACTACCAGCCTAGTAACTTAGAGCGGCAGGTCCCGTATTCAGAAAAAAATTGCGCTCTAAGTTACGGTGGCGTAGTGTATCTGAGATACGCTACGCCCGCCTAAAGATAGGCGATCCTCTCTGAATCTGGCCCAAGGTGTTTTCCTGTATTAAAACCACATTTATGTAATAACCAGCTGATCATTTTGAGATACCTTAAATGATGTCCAGTTGGACCAAATCGCTGAAAATTTGATAATTCTCTCTTGGGAAATGCTGATGAGTTCCTCAACTCTTTCTATGTTTATAATTCTCCTAAACCATTCAGCTTTCGTTGGGACATGGGTGGAACGCCAGTGACAGGGGATGCACTGACGCGCCGCATTGATCATGAACATGTGGAGAGAATTCAAGTAATGTTCAACACATTTTAAACACATAGAACCTTATTTTATTTCACTTATTATAGTAAATGAGGTGAAAAAAAGTGAAAATTCACTTTGCAAAGAATACCCAATAAAGTTTAGAGGATAACTTCACTTTTAAAATAAATAAATAAATAAATGCAAATTTTTTGTAGGTAAAAAAATGTGCATTTATTATTTTTTGTTGCAAGAGCCTGGAAAGCATTGCACCAGCATCAGCTGATCGCTGATGCCATGTAGGTCTCCTGCACACTGTCAGAATACTGGCTTACTCATAATCCCGTACAGGTAAGCCAATACTCCCTGACAGGAAGACTCAATGAACTACCGTGGCACTCCACAGCGCCGTAGTAGTTCACTGAGAACTACAAGCCGACAGCCGCTAAAGATGTCGGGGCTTGTAGTTCATTCAGGCACACATAGCTGTGTGTCTGAATAACACGGCTGCGTGGGCGGAGCCCCACATGGGTGCGCTGTTTTTCAAACAGTGGTAGCTGGTACAGGGCACCTCTCCCCATACTGTACAGCTGTCATGGGGGGGGGGGGGGGCGAGGCAGCGGTTGCAGGACTGGGAACATGTTACACGTTCCACCATAAAATCGGGTGAAATATGTAACATGTTCCCAAAAGTGAACTCATTCTTTAAGGAAAATTAAAAGACATAATTTTAGCTGGCACATGATTAGATGAGTGAAACCAACACGCCTTAATATAATTTGCAAAGAGAAAATTTCACTTAGCTTAGTAAAGTGAACTTCCACTTTGGTAAAAAGATAATTCACTAATCTTGGTGAATGATTGGAATGAAGTTAGCACAACTTTAAAACATATAATACAAGCAAAAATCCTGTTTTTTACATTTTTCTTGCACATACTATATTTGGGTATTCTTGCAAAGTGACTTTTTATTAATAGATATATGGATAGGGATGTTGGCGCTGCTATGTAAGCACTATGTGAAGAGCTAGATGAGGGGTATATATCACAACCCCCTAATAGGACGCTGGGTATGCAGTGTGTTCTGACAATACTCCTCAAGAGACTACAGTAATGAAAGTCCGCAGTTAATATGTGCTACTGGTAGAATGATAGAATACAGTGTGTACTAATACACAAAATATGCTATTCACTGCACTAACCCACAGTGTATAACATTCTATACTTAGGTAGCTATATATGGGGTATCAACTGCAGATACTATATTCTTGATAATAAACCCCTGCTGTATGGTAACAGTTAGATGTAACAAGAATACAGCTAGGTGCATAAATCACATACAACTCAACCCAATCGATCGTCCACGCCTCTATTTAGACACAATCTGTCCGGGCGCAATAATACTAGGTAGGCTCCTGTCCCCTTAACAGGAAAAAAGGGGGGGGGGGTTATTGCTGTAAGCGTGCCCCAGATGGAGCAGTGGGTGGACTATAAATGTACACTAATTATAACATACATGTATAAAATGTGGAATAGAATGTCCATCCTGGGAAAAACATTGCACAAACTGTCAAAAAAATATTTTGTCAAGTAAATATATAGTACAACATTCTTCTTTCTGTAATCGAAACCATAGGAAAATATACAGAAAATCTTGGTAGTTTGGAAACTACCGGGAGCACTCGGAGTTGTGTGACAGAGGCACCACTTTCACACCCACCTGTCTGTTGGACTTCTTTCCAAACTACCAAGATTTTCTGTATATTTTCCTATGGTTTCGATTACAGAAAGAAGAATGTTGAACTATATATTTACTTGACAAAATATTTTTTTGACAGTTTGTGCAATGTTTTTCCCAGGATGGACATTCTATTCCACATTTTATACATGTATGTTATAATTAGTGTACATTTATAGTCCACCCACTGCTCCATCTGGGGCACGCTTACAGCAATAACCCCCCCCCCCCTTTTTTCCTGTTAAGGGGACAGGAGCCTACCTAGTATTATTGCGCCCGGACAGATTGTGTCTAAATAGAGGCGTGGACGATCGATTGGGTTGAGTTGTATGTGATTTATGCACCTAGCTGTATTCTTGTTACATCTAACTGTTACCATACAGCAGGGGTTTATTATCAAGAATATAGTATCTGCAGTTGATACCCCATATATAGCTACCTAAGTATAGAATGTTATACACTGTGGGTTAGTGCAGTGAATAGCATATTTTGTGTATTAGTACACACTGTATTCTATCATTCTACCAGTAGCACATATTAACTGCGGACTTTCATTACTGTAGTCTCTTGAGGAGTATTGTCAGAACACACTGCATACCCAGCGTCCTATTAGGGGGTTGTGATATATACCCCTCATCTAGCTCTTCACATAGTGCTTACATAGCAGCGCCAACATCCCTATCCATATATCTATTATCTACACCTGTCCCTTAGGGGACAGTTTTTTTAGGGAGGCAGCAGCTTTTTACCTCTGACATCCTAGCGCAGGTTTTTATTTAATTTTCTTTTTGACTTTTTATTAAGCTTCAACTTGTTCACTAAAATAACTGGCATGATTTGCTTAAGGAAGCAAGTTTCAAAGGGCAATTTCTGTTAATTTATTTCATCTGCATATAATTTGATAATTATAGTGAATATTCAGACAATGTATTGGTGACTGATGGTGACCTTTTTTGTGCTTCATTCAAAAGCACCTTAACCGCTTAAGGACCGGATCACGTATATATACGTCCCCTTTAAGATGCGGCATTGTGGGCGTGCACACGCGCTACGTGCTCCGTGAGTCCGACCATGGGTCCCGCGGACTCGATGTCCACGGGGATACCCAAGATCGACTCACTGAGAGGAAGAATGGGGAAATGCTGATGTTAAACAAGCATGTCCCCATTCTTCCTAGAGACAGGACAGTGACCACAGCTTCCTGTAATCAGGAGCGGTGATCAGTGTCGTGTCACACATAGCCTATCCCCCCTACAGTTAGAAGCACTCCCTAGGACACACTTAACCCCTTCAGTGCCCCCTACTGGTTAACTTCTTCACTGCCAGTGTCATTTTTACAGTAATCAGTGCATTTTTATAACACTGATCGCTGTATCAATGACAATGGTCCCAAAATTGGTGTCAAAAGTGTCCAATGTGTTTGCCATAATGTCGCAGTCACGATAAAACGTGCTGATCCCCGCCATTACTAGTAAAAAAGCTAAAAAAAAAATCCCCTAGTTTGTAGACGCTATAACTTTTGCGCAAACCAATCAATAAACGCTTATTGCGATTTTTTTACCAAAGATATGTAGATGAATACGTATCAACCTAAACTGAGGAAAAATATGTTTTTTTTTATATATTTTTGGGGGATATTTATTATAGCAAAAAGTAAAAACACCACAGGAAATATTTCTTGGGTTTAGACAAGATTTTCTGTGCCTAGTTAAGTATAGTTCAATCACAACATACAAAAATATGCTGGTTGGGAAGATACTGGAGAGTTTAATAAAAGACCACAAAGATGAGTTCTTGCTGTAAAAAAATATTTTAACCACTTAAGCCCCGGACCTTTAGGCAGCTAAATGCCCAGGACAGTTTTTGCGATTCGGGAATGCTTTGCTTTAACTGACAATTGCGTGGTAGTGCGACATGGCTCCCAAACAAAATTGGCGTCCTTTTTTCCCCACAAATAGAGCTTTTTTTGGTGGTATTTGATCACCTCTGCGGTTTTTATTTTTTGCGCTATAAACAAAAATAGAGCGACAATTTTGAAAAAAAAAATCTATATTTTTTACTTTTTGCTATAATAAATATCCCCCAAAAACATATATAATTTTTTTTTCTCAGTTTAGGCCAATACGTATTCTTCTACCTATTTTTGTTAAAAAAATCGCAATAAGCGTTTATTGATTGGTTTGCGCAAAATTTATAGCGTTTACAAAATAGGGGATAGTTTTATTGCATTTTTATTTGTTTATTTTTTTTACTACTAATGGCGGCGATCAGCGATCTTTTTCATGACTGCGTCATTATGGCGGACACTTAATTTTGACACATTTTTGGGACTATTGTCATTTTCACAGCAAAAAATGAATTTAAATTGCTTTGTTTATTGTGAAAATGACAGTTGCAGTTTGGGAGTTAACCACAGGGGGCGCTGAAGGAGTTATGCTTCACCTAGTGTGTGTTTCCAACTGTAGGGGGGTGTGGCTGTAGGTCTGACATCATCGATTGTGTCTTCCCTATAAAGGGGATGACACGATCGATGCAGCCGCCACAGTGAAGCACGGGGAAGCCATGTTTACATACGGCTCTCCCCGTTCTTCAGCTCCGGGGAGCGATCGCGAGGGGGCAGCTAGAAATGAATAGCCGCGCCCACGTCCCGGATCGCTCCCCGCGGGTTTCTGACCGCCGAATGTAGTGGGGGGGTCCCGATCGGACCCCCGACCCGCGGAAAGGCGGGGACGTACATATACGCCCATATGCCTGTACGTGCCATTCTGTGGACGTACATGTACATGCGGCGGTCGTTAAGCGGTTAAGCAACAGACTGCATGGATTCATGACAGACAGAAGTTGTCAGACAAACCTGATTTATTTTTATGAAGAGGTAAGTGAAACCTTGGACAGAGGGGTGGCTGTAGACGTGGTATACTTGGATTATGCAAAAGCGTCCGATACAGTTCCCCACATATGACTATTGTGCAAGGTAAAGTCTACAGGATTGGAATGATCAATTTGTAAATGGATAGAAAACTGGCTAAAAGACAGAGTTCAGAGAGTCGTGGTTAATGACTCTTACTCTGAATGGTCTAAGGTTATCAGTGGTGTACCCCAAGGTTCAGTGTTGGGACCCTTACTTTTTAATATCTTTATTAGGGATGAGCTTCATATTCGTGTCAAACTCATGTTCGACTTGAACATCGTATGTTCGATCGTTCGTCGAATTATGAAAGTTTTGGGCTGTTCGCGTCAAATTTGAGTGGTGTTTCACGGCCCATAATTCACTGCAGCATCGCAGTGCATTGCTGGCTGATGATTGGCCAAGCATGCACTATGACCCGCATGCTTGGCCAATCACAGCTTGCAAAAAAACGGAGAGCCATAATTGGCCAAAGCCAGGGTGGCTTTGGCCAATTATGGTTTAGCGGGTTTAGTACACGCCCCACACTATAAAAGGTCAGCCTTGTGTAGTGTGTTGCGGTGGTTAAGAGAGAATAGACAGAGAGAGAGAGAGTGTCATTTTTAGTAGGTAGATAGAGCAGGTAGGCAGGCAGGCTAGTCCGTTAAAGTTACAGTGTGTAGAGGATATATATGCATCCCAGGTGTTGTATATATATTTATACACTGTATCGTTTAGCTAGATCCGCACTTCCTAATTTACTGGCAGGCAGGTGATTGTGCTAGCTGCAGTATTCTCACGTGGTGTACTGCCTGTGTCCTCTGCAGTGTGCACCTAAAGCTACGTGGTGTGTACTGCCCGTGTCCTCTGCAGTGTGCACCTAAAGCTACGTGGTGTGTGCACTGCCTGTGTCCTCTGCAGTCTGCACCTAAAGCTACGTGGTGTGTGTACTGTCTGTGTCTGTGCTATCTTTCTCAATGATTTTCATCCATATTGCAGGGACCAGACATTACATTAAAGCCGCAAGCAGTTTTAAATTACTTTTTTCTTATAGTAATCTCATTTTGTGCAGGGACAGTTCTAAACACATGCCACTTCACAGGCATACTATAGACACCCAGAAGGTACGATATTTAAAGGAATTTTTCCTTTTTTTTTCACTTTAAGCATCATTAAAATCACTGCTCCAGAAAAAACGTCCGTTTTTAAAACTTTTTTTTCCATTGATACATATTTCCTGGGGCAAGACCCGGGTTTTCAAAGACGTTTTACAACAATAACTTGCATATTAGGCTTTAAAATGAGCACTTTTGAATTCGAACGTTCGAGTCCCATAGACGTCAATGGGGTTCTAAATGTTCGCGCGAACGGTCGAAGGTTCTGGTGCGAACCGAACGGGGGGGGGGGGGGGTTCGGCTAATCCCTCATCTTTATGAAAGTATATAGGGTCTGGGATTAAAAGTATCATTTGAATCTTTGCAGATGACACCAAACTATGTAGTGAAACCTGCAAGCAGAGGCGAGATTGACACAATATCAGCGGCAGGTACTGTACTAGGGGGAGTACAGCTGGGGGGATCCATAGTGGAGAAGGATCCAGGAGTTTTGGTAGATCATAATCTCAACAAAGCATGCAATGTCAAGCTGCGATTTCCAAAGCGAGCAAAGTGTTTTTTTTTGTATAAAAAGAGGTATGGACTCCAGAGAGAGAGAGAGAGAGAGAGAGAGAGAGAGAGAGAGATATGTTGCCCCATGTACAAATGATTAGTAAGACATCATCTGAAATATTCAGTTTAGTTTTGGGCACCAGTTCACAAAAAAGATATCGGGGAACTGGAGAAGGTGCAGAGAAGGACAACCAAACTGATAAGGGGCATGGAGGAACTCAGATGAGGAAAGATTATGGGAAATTAATTTATTCACTCTTGAGAAGAGGAGATTAAGGGGGGATATGATCAACATGTACAATATATAAGGGGTCCATATAATGAACTTGGTGTTATTCACTTCACGGTCAACACAGAGGACAAGGGGGCACTTTTTAAGCCTAGAGGAAAATAGATTTCATCTCCAAATACAGAAAGATTTCTTCATGGTAAGAGCTGTGAACATGTGGAATAGACTCCCTCCAGAGGTGGTTCTGGCCAGCTCAGTAGATTGCTTAATCCTAAATGTACATAACCTATAAATGTTAGTACCCATATATATTATCATTCCTGTGTTTTACTATATTCTCAATTTTTAGGTGTTTTGTCTTATATACTCTAGACATAATAACCAGTACATAGTGCTCTCTCATATTGACTTTTTTCCTACTGTTTGTTGTCAAAATGTATTTTTATATATACAACATAAGGAAAAACATATGTTATTTAGATGCAATATATACTTGTGTTACAATGGTGATAACATCTGTTATTCAGATGCAATCTATACTTGTGTTACAATGGTGATACATAATATCACATAACTGAGACTAGTAAAATGAGATTTAACAAGATAAAAAAAAAATACTGATGGTGCTGATAATGAATGCTGTTTTCTGATCATTATTGCAAGTAAATAACCAGTTCAAAATATGGAAGAACTGAATGAAGAGAATGCTCGAGTAATACAGGTCTAGAATAACTTTCATCAAGAAATCATTAAACCTCTTCAAATTCAGGCTTTGGAGAATAAATGAACATACTGCTGCACATAATGGGCTATACCTCCTATTGATTAATTGAATCAACTGAATAGAATGTATGAAATCATTACAAACTCTAATCATTTATTGTAGGTTCTATATACAATTATAAAAATGATGATGGATCTGTGCTCCTAGTCCCCATTTCTCTTTTTTTATAGCTGCTGTAATGGTATAGACAATATTAATATATATTTTTTTATACTAACAAAAAATACAGCACTCAAAATCTAACTAGCCTATCCCCTTCCTTTAAATAAATAATGTGTTCAAACACAATCCTTGTCTTTATTTAGTTTGTGCTTCCAGAGAACACCCAGGATGTGGTAACTTCAGACCAGGGTTTATTAATCCCTTATATCCCTAAGCAGGTCAAATGAACATATGGATATTTCCACAATGGTTGATGATTGATACAGCCCATTTCTCGCTCCAGCATTTATCAACTCCAGTAGCTAAATTGTCATAGTACAGAAAAAGTAGACTCTCATAGCGCTAAACAATCTTTATTAAAAATTCCAAAAACTGTATAAAACACACATGTAATTAGTGCCAGCACAACTGAATATTCACTTTAGCTTCTCAGAGTTTCTGTACCCCACTCTCCCAACCCATGTTTGCATGCCTGCTTTTTGTACAATTACGTCACTCTGCAGCCGCTCCATACCTGGTTTGTTACAATAGGCAGACTTTCTCTTCTATACTATGACAATTTATGATCAGAGGATCGCAGCCATAATAGATTAGAAATAGATAATGGATTACAATTTATTGACTCCAGGGTTACCCAAAATGGGATTTCAGAAGTTGCATGGTATTTAATTAATAGTGCCAGATGGGCTGCACAGAAATAGGTAGATAGTTTAGGGAATCCAAGACCACCTTTACATTTTGGGAGGTAGAGAGTATTATTAGGTAAACAGGGTTTAGAAGAGCCCCAAACAAACTTTGTTATTCTACACTGCAATACTCTTAAAAAGTATGCCGGAATAGAGATGGGCAAAATCCGGAGTATTTTGGGAAGTATAGTCATTTTAATAACGTTCATTTTATTTATCCAGTATATGAGGAGAGAAGACCATTGTGTTAACAAAGAGGTAATGTGACGTAAAATAGGTGGGAGCTTGGCTGAAAAGAGTTCAGAAATATTGGGTGTAAGATTGACTCCTACTAGATAAGACAGGCGAGTAGTGGACCACGAGAAGGGAAGAGATGACTGTGCTTGTTGTACTTCTGAAGGAGATAGGGAAATATTAAGTTACTGAAGGTTAATGATTAAGCCTGATATGTAAGAAAAATGATCTAGTTTCTTTTTTTTTTTTTTTTTTTTTCCCTTACTTCAGACTTCACCTAGTAGAGTTTTAACTGGAGCGCACAAGTTTTCTCACCGGCCCTTTAGCGTCTCCCTTTTGGCTTCGCATCATTAGTAAGGGTGAAGATTTATCTTGCTTTTTTCCTTTTATTTTATTTTTTTTTTTCCCCTTAATTTAATAGTTTGTTATAATATAATTTATATGTGTTTGTTTTAACAAGATTCAAAATATCCTATCTTCTTTTCCCATCTTTGTTCCCCTTCCCTCCCCTCCCCAGGTCTTCCCTCTCCCCACGGCAGCCTCTTTATCTATCTCTTCCGGAATCTCAAGTGTCAGCCCTTAAATTTTCGACATAGCTCCAAGACCTCTTAAAAGCTCTCCATCCTTCCCATTTCTTGCTTTGACCCTTGTTGTTCCCTTCTATTTCTTCCCTTAGTTCTTCCATCGAGTATGTTTGTTCCACCGCGTCAATCCATTCCCATATCATGGGGCATTCTATCTCTTGCCATTTTCTAGGAATTAGCTTCTTTGCCGCGTTTAACAAATGCGGTACCAGGGAGTCCTTGTATTTTTTGATCCCTTCTTCCCCTCCATGAAAGAGAATGGTCCATGGGTCCTTCTTTATTTTACTTTTTGTGATTACTTCTATAAGTTCCAATATCTTCTCCCAGAATCTCTTTATTTTGGGACATTCCCACCAAAGGTGGGCCATGGTTCCTGGGGTCTCGCATCCCCTCCAGCAGTGTCCTGATTGGTCTTCTTTAAATTTCTGTAATTTGTTCGGTGTTATGTACCATCTAGCAATACATTTGTAGTTCATTTCAGCGGTTTGACTATCAACCGCGGAGGAGTGTACCAGTTTCAACATTTTCTTTAGTTGGGTCCTGTCCTGTTGTATTCCAAGTTCCCTTTCCCATTTTTCAATGAAAGGTGGGATCTCCCGCTCGCCATTCTCCACCAAGATCCTGTACACCTTTGAGATGGTGCCTTTAGAGGTCTCTGTAGAGCATAATTTTTCCATCTCCGTTAACTGGTCGCCTGATCTCAGTGGAGGTGTTAACTTTTGCACAAAATGACTGAGCTGTTGATATCTCCAATCATTGATATCCATCAAACTTTTTTTTTGTTTTAATTCTATAAGTGTTATCAAGTGTCCGTCTTTAATTATATCCTTTAGTTGTGCCGTGTCTTTCTTTATCCAATTTCCTCCCACTTGTGTTTTCCCTGGTGCAAAATACTCATTATTTTTCAGTGCTATAAGGGGTGAATTAAAGTCCTTCTCTGTTTTTTTATATACCGTGTTCCATACTTTAAGTGCATTTTTAGTAATCTCATGTGTTTTCGTGCTTAATTCTCTAAATTGGGGGGGGTTCCATATTATAGCTTCAAGCTTCACCTTTGATAGTGTGTTTTCCAGACCCACCCACCTTTTTTCTTTGTTGACCCTGGCCCACTCCACCACTCTCGATATTATTACCGCTTCATAATATTTTTTAATGTCCGGTACTGCAAGCCCTCCCTTGGACTTCGATTGTTTCAACGTCTGTAAGGAGATTCGATGCTTCCTGTAGTTCCATATATAATTCATGATTATTTTTTTCAGTGTGTTAAACATAGATCTTGGAAGAGCAATAGGGATCATCTGGAATTTATAAACAATTTTGGGTAGTAGGACCATTTTACAGAAATTTATTCTCCCTATCCAGGATATGGATCTGTTTTTTACCCTTTTTATTTCAGCCTTTATTTCATCCAGGAGAGGTATGTAATTAGTTTCATATATTTTTTTTATAGTACTTGCTAATCGAATTCCTAAATATTTAATTTCCCTCATCCAGGGGAATTGGAAAGTTGATCTTAATAGTCTTTCCTCTGTCCTATTTATATTAACGTTTAATATTTCTGTTTTTGTAACATTTAGTTTAAAATTTGAAATTTCCCCATATTGCTTACATAAGATCAGCAACTTTGGGATTGATGTTATGGGGTTTACCAAGTAAAAAAGTACGTCATCTGCGAATGCTGATAGCTTGTGTTCCTCTTCCTCTGTCTTCACTCCTTCGATGTCTGCATTTTTACGGATCATAGCCAGGAAAGGTTCAAGGGACAAAACGAACAAAAGGGGGGATAAAGGACATCCCTGCCTTGTTCCGTTCTTCATTAGAAAGGATTCTGAGAGGCTACCATTTACTTTTATCTTGGCCGTTGGGAATCGGTAAAGGGTCTTGATCCATTCTAGCATCCTCCGTCCGAAACCCATTCTGTCTAAAGTTTGTATCATGAATCCCCAGTCTACCCTGTCGAACGCTTTTTCCGCGTCTATCGACAGGAATAGACCTGGGGATCCATTATCTTTTATTTTTTGAAGAATCAGAAGGGCTCTGACGCCATTGTCTCTTCCCTCCCTCCCCTGGACAAAACCTGTCTGGTCGGGATGAATTAGTTCTACCATATTCTGTTTGATTCTCTCTGCCAGTACTTTCGCAAACAATTTCGTATCGGTATTCAGGAGAGAGATCGTTCTATACCCGGAACAGCTTTTAATATCTTTGCCTTCCTTTGGTATGACTGTAATGATAGCCTCTAGGGCCTCTCTACTCATACCAAAATCTCCTCCTAGGCCATTAAAATATCTGCATAGTACTGGCAGGAGAATCTCCTTACATTTTTTATAATATATGGCCGTAAAGCCGTCTGGCCCCGGACTTTTACCCAACGCACATCCTTTCAAGGCTATTTGAATTTCTTTTTCTGTAATTGGTCTGTCCATTATCAAGCTGTCATTTTGGTTCATTATTGTCAGTCCAGCTGCATTGAGGAATTCTGAGGTCTTATCTTTTTTCTCCTCCTCTGATCGGATTGTCTGTTCGACTGCGTATAGTTTTTCATAATATGCTCTAAAGGTTTCAGCAATATCTTTTGTTGTATGTGCCTCCTGTCCATTTTCTTTTTTGATCTTCTCTATATAGTTCCTTGTTTTCTTCTTCTGAACCATCCTGGCTAGGTGTTTATGTGTTTTATTTCCCCATTTGTATCTTTCCTTTGCGATGAGGTTGAACTCTCTTCTTGTTTCCTGGTCCATAAGTTCTTTAAGTTCATTTCGTTTATTCACCAAGTCCTGGTATAGTTCTTGTTTCATTCCCGTTATTTTGTGTTTCTGTTCTAATTTGAATATTTCCGTGATTAACTCGTCTTTTTTGTGGCTTTTTTCTTTTTTTTTCCTTGCTCCTTCCGAAATTAGAGTCCCTCTTATTACCGCTTTGTGTGCGTCCCATATTGTTGCTGTCGAAGTTCCCTCTATGTCGTTTAGCCTAAAGTATTCTTCAAGATCTTTTTTTATCCTTGTTAAGCTTGAATCCTCCATCAGAAGCTCCTCATTGAGTCTCCAGGTTTGTCTTGGCTTCTGGTTTCCCTCTATTTTCAAGGATATGCTAATTGGGGCATGATCGGATACTGTGATCGATTCAATTTTGGTTTCAACTACCATTTCTAGAGTGTTATGATCTACTAAAAAGTAGTCGATTCGAGAGTAGCTTCCATGTACCGATGAAAAAAACGTGTAGTCTCTCTGTTCGGGATTTAGAGTTCTCCATATATCCACCAGTTGGTTTCCATGGAGGCTTTTTTTTAACTTTCTTATCTGTGTGTTCTTAATTTCCTGTGTCTGTGGTGTCTTGTCCATTTTTGGGTCCATGCAGAAATTTAGGTCTCCTCCCAAGATTACCTTTCCTGTTCGAAAATTTTTTAACTTCCCCAGTATCTCAGCAACATATTTTATAGGGCGATCGTTCGGAGCATATATATTTACAAGGGTGTATTCCATCTCTTCAATCCTCCCTTTTAGAAACAGGAACCTCCCTTCTGGGTCTGTCATTCTACTCGATAATTTAAATCGCGTCCCCTTGGCGATTCCAATCGCCACTCCTCTCGCTCTCTTGGAGACCGTGTCTCCATAGTACCATGTTGGATGGTCCTGGGAGTATAGCCTAATATTTGAATTCAGTGAAAGGTGGGTTTCTTGTAGGAAGACTATGTCGGCTCTCAATCTTTTCAATTCTTTCAATATTTTATGTCTCTTTGCTGGACTATTGAGGCCTTTTACGTTATATGATACACATTTGACTACCGGCATCTTTTTTTCTTCCTTGTGTTCATCTTCGGGTCTGACATCTTATTTTCCTTTGAGTTTTTTTCTTTTCTTTTTTTTTTTCCTATTGGCTGTCCTGGTGAGAGAGAACTTCCTCCCCCCTGCCCTTCCCTCTTCCCTCCCCCCCCCTTTCCCCCTCTCCCCCCCCCCCCTCCCCCTCTCCCCCTCTTGGCCATCTAATGGCCTCCGAACCAACTAACATATCTTGGTTCGAATCTCTCCAGGTGGGGTCTGGGATTGCCTTCTCTCCTCCCCTCCTGACTACTTCGAGTCAGGAGGGGGAGGAGGGTCCATCTTATCTATCTAGGGTACGGTACGGGCCGCATTTTTTTTTTTTCTCTACCCCCCCCCTTTTTCCTCTTTCCTTCTCTTCATCTCTTCTTCCTTCCTTCCTCCCTCCTTCCCTCCCTTACTCAAATCTTTATTTATCTTTTCCTCTCTATCTACCTCTGCCCATTCGCTACTCCCAGCCGGGCAGGTCAGGGGTCTGTATTTCTAATCTGCTACAAAAATCTTTAAGATCTTCCGGGAACCTCAATACTGCGGACCTCCCTTCCTTCGTTGCTATTAGGCAGGCGGGGAACGATCTAGTTTCTGAATTAGGTTGGGAGCAGAGATATGAGGAGAGGACATAAACATTAAAATGTCATCAGCAAATAAGTACATTTTATGATGATGCCCAGCTAATTCAAGGCCTTTAATAGACGTGTCAGAGCAAACTGATTGGTTCAAGAGGTTCAATGAGGAGGGCAAATAAAATTGGAGAAAGTGGGCAACCTTGACAAGTTCCTCTATAGATATTGAATAAATTAGATTTGTATCCTGCATATTTTACATAGGCTTTAGGATTGTTATATAACGATGAGATCCAACTAAGGAAATGGGGACCAAATCCCCATCGTTGTAGGACATAATGAAGGTAGGGTCATGAGACAAAAATCAATCCAAGGAAATCCCCCTATGAAACAATTAGGAGGAAAACCTGAGGATAGAGTAGTGGGGAGAGCAGTGACTAGCTCTCAGAACCACAACAGCCAAAATTTTAAGCATCTAAAAAAAAAATTGCTAACACCCATGCATAAAATATAATTAAATTCCTAGTTATAAGAGGTGTAGGAACAGCTGAAAGTACATCAAAAAAAGTTTCAGATTAGTTAAGAATGAACTGAAGATAAAGATGCCATCAATAACCATTAGGTCTCCAAATGTTCTAACTTTTTAAGAGAGTAGGATCTAAAAAAAAAAGAAGATCCTCAGTCCATAGTGTCTGCAAGATCTCTGTCAGGATAATTGAAGCTAGTACGCTTAGTGGGACTGTGTTGGCCTCCATATCCCTTGGTATTGGATGCTCCACTTGCATTATAAGATGTAGTACGTTGGGGAGGACTATCTGAAAAATAAACCGATCGGTCCAGGAAATGTAGATCCTGTAGTACACTTTGTAGCTCATCACCAGATTTGCACCTATATTTGGAACTTAGGTGGGTGAAACAATATCTGATTTTGCTGAAGAATTTTAAGAAGGGGTTTCAAAGCATGTATTTTAGTAAATGTAATTAAAGAAAGATCAGCAAAAATTTGGTAAGAATTTCCTTGGAAAGTGAAGGAATCCTTTGCACGTGCTGCAGCAAGAAGTTGCTCTTTGGTGCGATAATAGTGGAATTTCACAATAATGTCTTGTGGCAGCCCTGCAGCTTTGCCTGGTGTCAAGGCCCTGTGAATCCTATCTATCTCAAAATGATCGACAGGGATTGATGGTTACAGCTCTTGGAATAAGGCAGTTATAGTGGACCGAAGATCAATAATTGCTTCAGGAATTCCACAAATATGCAAATTAGAGTGACACGCTCTATTCTCAAAATCTTCTAAACGTGCATTTAGAGTAAGGTTTTCCTCCTTTAACCACTTCCTTACTGGGCACTTAAACCCCTTCCTGACCAGAGGACTTTTTGCGATTCAGCACTGCGTTGCTTTAACTGACAATTGCGCGGTCGTGCGACGTGGCTTCCAAACAAAATTAACGTCCTTTTTCCCCTACAAATAGAGCTTTCTTTTGGTGGTATTTGATCACCTCTGCGGTTTTTATTTTTTGCGCTATAAACAAAAATAGAGCGACAATTTTGAAAAAAAAAATATATTTTTACTTGTTGCTATAATAAATAGCTCAATTTTTTTTTTTTACGTTTTTTTTTTATCCTCAGTCTAGGCCGATACGTATTCTACATATTTTTAGTAAAAAAAAAATCGCAATAAGCGACTGGTTTGCGCAAAAGTTATAGCGCCTACAAAATAAGGGACAGAATTATTATTTTTTTTTTTTTTTTTTTACTAGAAATGGCGGCGATCTGCGATTTTTATTGGGACTGCGACGTTATGGTGGACACATCGGACACTTTTGACACATTTTTGGCGCCATTCACATTTATACTGCAATCAGTGCTATAAATATGCACTAATTACTGTATAATTTTTTTTTTTACTAGAAATGGCGGCGATCTGCGATTTTTATTGGGACTGCAACGTTATGGCGGACACATCGGACACTTTTGACACATTTTTGGCACCATTCACATTAATACTGCAATCAGTGCTATAAATATGCACTAATTACTGTATAAATGTGACTGGCAGGGAAGGGGTTAACACTAGGGGGTGAGGAAGGGGTCAAATGTGTACCCTAATTAGTGTTCTAACTGTGGGGGAAGGGGGGTGACTGGGGGGGTGACCGATCTGTGTCTCTATGTACAAGAGACACAGATCCTTCTCCTCTCTCCCCTGACAGCACCGCTGTCTGCGAGAGCCGGGAATGAGAGATGATGGAAAGATGGCGCAGATTCGATGCCTGTTAGATATATATGCAGACTTCGACAAAATGGCCGCCGCTATTCCTAATTACCCAGACCATATTTAAAGACAACACAGTACCCTAGTGACCATCCCCTGATGAAGTCACGTGATGTGACGAACACGCGTCGGGAACATTTAGAGTACTGACCGGGAGCAACATCCTAACAGACGGCAGACGAGTGCGGTGCTCGTAGGAGATGCGACCGTATTTTATCTACTTACTGTAAGTTTTTGTTTTTATCGGCTATTAAAGTTTCTTTTGTGCTGTGCCTGCTCACGCTACACGCCCTCCCCCCTTCTCCTCTCCCCTCTCTGCTCCCCATCTTAACCATGAGCGGCCGCTTCTATGGACCTATGAGGAGCTGAGTACTGAGCGTTTACCACGAGAGGATCGGGATACGAGCGCGGCGTTCGTGGAGATAGGCATTTCCTCCTTCAATATAATGTGAGTTGTGTAAGTGTACACCTACATACTGTATCTTAGAGAGTTCCCGTTCTCTGTCCTTGGAGTGACAGGAAGACCACCCACAATATACATTCACTCTTTCTCCACATGTATGGTCCAACATTGCAATCTGTCAAAGAGGACATCCAACCAACCAGAAGTATCAGCTATCTACCTCTCGTGTGAGTATCTACTAGGAGGTAAGCTGATTACTTCACTTTATGGTGTAGGTTGCATGATTTGAAGATTGGGTTGCACTCTTCCACTGACTGTATTCTGGCATTATTTCCATTTGCTGTTTGCATCAGTCATCACCTCACTGTGAATATTATTGTTTTGAGTTTTCACCTATTTCACCTTACGTGTCTGAGCACACATGAAGTAGATCACTCCTTATCTGACCTATTTCCCTTTTGTGGTTTATCACTTGGTCCAAATAGGATTAGTTTCACCTTTGTGTAAGACATTTTTGCTGCATTTGTACACGTTTATTCCTTTCATTCCATCATTCACCCCCCTCCCTCCACCACCACTATTTATTATATTTTTTTGTCCATAATATATAATATTTTTTGTCACTAGTTTAATCACAGCGCAGACTCCTCCCACTATTGCACATATTTTTTGTCCTTCATTGGAAAGACTCTTTTTTGTCTGCTGCAGTCCCCCACTCATAGTCCATTTCTTTCCCTCCCCCCCTGCCACCCCCCCATCCCCATTATCCACTATAGCGCAGGAGTTTCACCTAGTACCATACACTATATTATCCTTTATTCACTCCAGCAGCAGTTATGGATATTTTCACATTCGTTGAAAAACGTGAAGTCAATCTTGACCTAGTTTTCAACAATGATGATCCCAAAACAGACAGCAATATAGAATACCTTACACGGAAACTAGGACATGGTCTAGAGAAGAAAATTAATCTGTGGTGGGACATTCATACCTTTGAACGTTACATCAAAGACAACCTGGTTCCCAGACGTTTGAGGTGGGATGTACCCCCGAACGACGGACTTGGGAACCAGGAATCTAATGAGGAATGGTTCAGATTTTTTAACAACAAAGGCACTGAGCTCCTGCAATTCCTAATCAAAAGGAAACAGAAAAAACTTAAAAAAATTGAACAAGCTCTAGCTGAACTGAAGATAAGATTGGATGCACATAAAGACACTGAAGAATTCAATCGCCTGACTGCTATACTTAACAAAGACCTGGTCAAAAAAGACACGGAAGTACAACAGAGAAAAAGTAAGAAGTACGCCAGAGATATGGGTGATTACAAAAACGATGTAGTGTACAGATGGCAGGTCAATAAAGCGCCCACTGACCCCATTTCTACATTCTCGACACCAGAGAGAGTTGTGCGTCCTGGCTCACCACCCTTAGAGGGTTTGGCAATAAGCATCCCTCACAGAGAAGTTAGGGAGGATGCTCCACGCCAAAACCATCCGAGCCATAGTCACCAAGAAAATAAACAAGACCACTCTAACGGCCAAACTCCACGGAATTCATGGAGGAATAAGTCACAGACAGAACCCACCCCCAAACAAGGTGGGAAAAAATTGAAAAACCGTAAAAATAAAAAACCATACAATAACTGGAACAAAACTAACCAAGGGCATAAAGATACTAGAGGGCCACAATACGAACGAGAGAGAAGCCCAGACTATTCCACAAGAAAACATGAGAATAGAGAATACAGAGACAACCATCAGTATGACTATAGACCATACAGGAGAAGTCCAGGTTTGGATCCATACTACGAACAAAGAGAGAGACAAGGCCCACCACCCTTATTCCCAAGACCAAGAGAAAGAAGTCCAGGATATCCCAGACCGAGAGATAGGAGCCCAGGATACCCCTACAGCCAACATCTTCCTCCAAGAGACCCCAGGGATTGGTACAGAGAAGAAAGAAGAGCACCCGAATATCGATATGAAGAAGGATATAATAGGTATTTTTTAGACCGGGAAACGACCCACCATCCCCCGAGGAAAACGGAGGAACCCAAACTAAGAAGCCCCCCAAGAAAAGAGGCTGTAGGGCAGGCAAACGAAAACAAGAAAGAAAAAGAGAGAAATTAAAACCAATAGGAGAAGGAATTTTTAACCTTACAGACATACCACTCACCCAAGAAGAAATCCTAGTACTAGATAAAGGACTAAAATATGCACCGGCCAGGAACATGGATACATTTCAAACCTATATTAGTATAGAAAAATACACTAGGAAATTGAATATTAAAAAATACATGTCTGGTAAGTCGTTTAAGCCCGCTAGAGGAGAAAATGAAGAAGTGGTACACAGTCAATTAAGGAATAAATCGACCTTCAACCCAAAAGTGAAAGATGGGAAATACATAGAAGTGTTTAGGAATTTGGTGACAGAAGAGATTAAAAATCTTGTGATTAAAAAAGTAGAGGAACCCACATCCATCAAGATTGGGATTAAGAAGCTGAGAACAAACAAAGATCTTGTGATTAGGCCCTCAGATAAAGGTGGGGGAATTGTATTAATGACAACGGAACAATACCATAACGGCATGTTGAAACTCCTCAACGACCCAGAGACATACTCCCCTCTGTCAAGAAACCCAATTTTTAATTGGAGAAAGGAGCTCGAACAAGTTGTACATTTAGGCCTCAAAAAGGGAGTCTTGGATAAAAAAGAGGCAAGGTATTTAATTCCTGAGGCTTGCAGAACCCCTATAATATACGCATTGCCCAAAATACACAAAAATAAAGAAAACCCCCCCTTTAGACCAATTGTAAACGGGATAGACTCTATAACAGCTAGGCTCGGTCAATACATAGATCGGTTCCTCCAACCGGCCGTTCAACACACACGAGCGTACTTAAAAGACACAAAGGAAATGTTACAGGTGTTGACAGAGATGAATGAAGAGGGACCTCTTTTGATGATAACGGCTGATGTTTCATCACTGTATAGCATCATTCCCCACCATTTGGCGTGTGATGCTACTAAGTGGGGACTCCGTAACTTCACCAAACTTCCCTGTGTTCAAAGGAAGTACATAATAAAGTGTCTGGACTTTTGCCTAAAACATAGTCATCTATGGTACAAGAATCAGTACTACCAACAACGGACCGGAGTCGCGATGGGGGCAAAATTTGCGCCGAGCGTAGCAGGGTTATTCATGTCACAATGGGAAGAAGAAGCGATATTTAAACATCAATCGATACATCTTGCATTATACAAGAGGTACATCGATGACATTTTCATATTGTGGAGAGGGGACCAACAGTCACTTGTAATGTTCCTAGAAGGCCTAAACATCAATTCTAGAAATGTTAAGCTCACTTGGCAAATAGAAGCGCAGAACATAGCCTTCCTCGATCTTGAGATTTCTAGGAATAATGACACCTTTGACACCAAAACTTTCTTTAAAAACGTAGACAGAAACAGCTACCTTCCTCTTACTAGCTGTCACCACAAGAACTGGCTCTATAACATACCGAAAGGCCAACTTGTGCGCCTACGACGGAATTGCACCGAGCTGGATACTTTCAAAAGACAAGCCAACCTAATAGGCGACAGATTTGTTCAGAAAGGTTACGATGACGCACAAATCAAGCAAAAGATAGAAGAAGTATCCAAGATACCAAGAGGGCAGCTTCTGGAAAATAAAATACCGCCAGCTAAGAAAGATGTGATTCCTGTAGTACTAGACTACAATATACAACATAGGAAAATAGAAAAAGTCATTCAAAAACATTGGCACATTCTGAAATGTGACAAAGACCTCTGTGATTTACTACCGGAGAAACCAAAGTTTATATATAAAAGAGCCCCCACACTTCGGGACCAGCTGGTGAAGAATGTGATAGATCCTCCAAAGAAGCAATTCACTTTTTTCACCGGCAAGGGATTTTATCCATGCAAGAGGTGTTACTCTTGCACACACACCAGACAACCAAATAAAAAAGTGTCTACATTTAAGTCCAACAGTAATGGAACCGAATACGAAATAAGGGACTTTATTGGCTGCAACACAGAAGGTGCAGTATATGCCCTTGAATGCAGCTGTGGACTGCAATATATTGGACGCACGAAGAGATTACTACGAATACGCATCAAGGAACATGTGAAAAACATTGAAAGTGGGTTTCCGAACCACAGCGTATCGCGCCACTTTGCCAAAGTCCATCACAAAGACCCTTCACACTTAAAGTTCTGGGGGATAGTCCCGTACTCCAAACCCTGGCGGGGTGGCCACAAAGTTAGGGCCCTTAGCCAGTTAGAATCCAAATACATCTTCAACATGGATACCTTCACACCTAGAGGCCTCAACATCGAGTTCGATTTGAACTGTTTCCTAAGTGACTTTTAAGATATCACATCACTACCCTGCCCGGCCCACCTATTCTATCATCTCTGCCTGACTATGTGTAGCAATAAGTGCGCTTTTTCCCTGTGAACGTCTGCCGTGCGTTGGGGTGGTTGCTCTGTATAATACTAGATTTAGTTGTGGCTACATACCCACTGCCTACCATCATATGTCCTAATCAATTTAAACACTTTGCGCCCATCTGGCCATCACCCCTACTGGGGTGATTCATATGCTTTCTCTTATATATATATATTTTTGTCAGTGCTCTCCAAAATGATATACATTTTTACTCCTTTTATTTTGAGCTTTTAATTTAGGTTCTAGATGTTGTCTATCACAACATTCACCCTTTTTATATCATATTAAATATGCCCATCAATTTATGACCACTCCAGGCCCGACTACCATTTTTACAATGATAGGTGCATTCTTTGGGCGATATATTCATTTTGGATGCACCTAGGATATGGTACACGTATATGTCCCTGCTGGATTGACGGCCCGTCTCCTCAATGGGATTAGTGTGTGGCCTATGATACCGGGCAGTGTCGATGTCATGTCATACGCCCAATTTTATTTTTGCTCTCTTTATTTATTTACGTTATACATTTTTATGCCCTCTTGCACAAACCTTTTTATGGTCCTGGAATATTGTACTCGCACTGTGCTTGTCTGTACTGGTTTGATTACTACCAACCCCGTTCTACAGCATTACACAGGCCTGTTGGACACAGGAAAGATGGCGCAGATTCGATGCCTGTTAGATATATATGCAGACTTCGACAAAATGGCCGCCGCTATTCCTAATTACCCAGACCATATTTAAAGACAACACAGTACCCTAGTGACCATCCCCTGATGAAGTCACGTGATGTGACGAACACGCGTCGGGAACATTTAGAGTACTGACCGGGAGCAACATCCTAACAGACGGCAGACGAGTGCGGTGCTCGTAGGAGATGCGACCGTATTTTATCTACTTACTGTAAGTTTTTGTTTTTATCGGCTATTAAAGTTTCTTATGTGCTGTGCCTGCTCACGCTACACGCCCTCCCCCCTTCTCCTCTCCCCTCTCTGCTCCCCATCTTAACCATGAGCGGCCGCTTCTATGGACCTATGAGGAGCTGCGTACTGAGCGTTTACCACGAGAGGATCGGGATACGAGCGCGGCGTTCGTGGAGATAGGCATTTCCTCCTTCAATATAATGTGAGTTGTGTAAGTGTACACCTACATACTGTATCTTAGAGAGTTCCCGTTCTCTGTCCTTGGAGTGACAGGAAGACCACCCACAATATACATTCACTCTTTCTCCACATGTATGGTCCAACATTGCAATCTGTCAAAGAGGACATCCAACCAACCAGAAGTATCAGCTATCTACCTCTCGTGTGAGTATCTACTAGGAGGTAAGCTGATTACTTCACTTTATGGTGTAGGTTGCATGATTTGAAGATTGGGTTGCACTCTTCCATTGACTGTATTCTGGCATTATTTCCATTTGCTGTTTGCATCAGTCATCACCTCACTGTGAATATTATTGTTTTGAGTTTTCACCTATTTCACCTTACGTGTCTGAGCACACATGAAGTAGATCACTCCTTATCTGACCTATTTCCCTTTTGTGGTTTATCACTTGGTCCAAATAGGATTAGTTTCACCTTTGTGTAAGACATTTTTGCTGCATTTGTACACGTCTATTCCTTTCATTCCATCATTCACCCCCCTCCCTCCACCACCACTATTTATTATATTTTTTTGTCCATAATATATAATATTTTTTGTCACTAGTTTAATCACAGCGCAGACTCCTCCCACTATTGCACATATTTTTTGTCCTTCATTGGAAAGACTCTTTTTTGTCTGCTGCAGTCCCCCACTCATAGTCCATTTCTTTCCCTCCCCCCCTGCCACCCCCCCATCCCCATTATCCACTATAGCGCAGGAGTTTCACCTAGTACTATAGTGGACCGAAGATCAATAATTGCTTCAGGAATTCCACAAATATGCAAATTAGAGTGACACGCTCTATTCTCAAAATCTTCTAAACGTGCATTTAGAGTAAGGTTTTCCTCCTTTAACCACTTCCTTACTGGGCACTTAAACCCCTTCCTGACCAGAGGACTTTTTGCGATTCGGCACTGCGTTGCTTTAACTGACAATTGCGCGGTCGTGCGACGTGGCTCCCAAACAAAATTAACGTCCTTTTTCCCCTACAAATAGAGCTTTCTTTTGGTGGTATTTGATCACCTCTGCGGTTTTTATTTTTTGCGCTATAAACAAAAATAGAGCGACAATTTTGAAAAAAAAAATATATTTTTATTTGTTGCTATAATAAATAGCTCAATTTTTTTTTTTTACGTTTTTTTTTTTATCCTCAGTCTAGGCCGATACGTATTCTACATATTTTTAGTAAAAAAAAAATCGCAATAAGCGACTGGTTTGCGCAAAAGTTATAGCGCCTACAAAATAAGGGACAGAATTATTATTTTTTTTTTTTTTTTTTTTACTAGAAATGGCGGCGATCTGCGATTTTTATTGGGACTGCGACGTTATGGCGGACACATCGGACACTTTTGACACATTTTTGGCGCCATTCACATTTATACTGCAATCAGTGCTATAAATATGCACTAATTACTGTATAATTTTTTTTTTTACTAGAAATGGCGGCGATCTGCGATTTTTATTGGGACTGCAACGTTATGGCGGACACATCGGACACTTTTGACACATTTTTGGCACCATTCACATTAATACTGCAATCAGTGCTATAAATATGCACTAATTACTGTATAAATGTGACTGGCAGGGAAGGGGTTAACACTAGGGGGTGAGGAAGGGGTCAAATGTGTACCCTAATTAGTGTTCTAACTGTGGGGGAAGGGGGGTGACTGGGGGGGGTGACCGATCTGTGTCTCTATGTACAAGAGACACAGATCCTTCTCCTCTCTCCCCTGACAGCACCGCTGTCTGCGAGAGCCGGGAATGAGAGATGATCTCATATGTAAACATATGAGATCATCTCTCATTGGCCGCACAGATCGCCTAGGAAACGGCCGCTCCGATTGGCCGTTCACGGCGATCTGTGACTGGCTGTGTCCAAGGGACACGGCCAGCACAGCAGTTCCCCGCTGCGCGCTCGGGAGCGCGCGCGGGGAACGTGCAAAGGGGCGGCCGTAAAAAGACGGCCTGTTAGAGATTGGGAGCCGCGCTGAGGCCGTACAAAGTCGTACGGCCATCAGCAAGTGGTTAAATTCTCTAATTTGTGTAAGTGAGATTGTACATCTATTTTTACTTCATCAACTATTTTCTAAGTCTGATGTGCATTGACCCAATTCACAAATTTCTTTAGATAAACTGCTTGTGATATGGTCGGATGTCTGTTTAAGTGCGTTCTGAAGCATCTTTTCAAATAGTTTTAATACGCTAGGATGTATGGAGTCTGCTTTCATATCCTGTGCAGAGTCATTATAATCATAAGCTGGCTGTGACTGCTGTTTCTGCTTAGCAGCTTGTGACTGTGTGAGGAGAAGGGGGCGGTGCCATTTTTGTTACAGCTCTGGGCTGAATGTCTTTTGTGTTCTTATTACTGCTCTTCAGGAGGGCACCCCAAGTACCATAGTTCTTTTCCTGTACCTCTGTGAAGGTTAATGAGTCGGGTTAAGTCAGGAACTGAGCCGCGTGGGCGCTTTATGAGGCTGAGATACGGAGCTTCAGCGGAACATGTCTGTCGCCGCAGACTCTGTGCATGCGCTCCCCTCCAACCAACTTTTTAATCAAAGTACACCGTTCTTCTGAATGACCCATTTTCAGAGAGAAATGCACTATACCCAGCATGTACAACATTTGCTGATTTCATCTTTAAATAAGGGCCACCCTTTTGACACCTGTTTTTTCCAGACTGAATGACCTCACTAATTGAACTCCACACTATTATTTTGAACGTGCCCCTTTCAATTAATGATTCAATTACACAGAATCAGCCGCATGCATTCCATGACTCTTGGGTCTGTTGGTTTTATTTTACTCTACTACACCTACAGGTAAATGATTTGCCATGTAGAAATATAATTTATACCAAAAAGAGTGATGTTGGACTGCTATTATTTTTAACACCAAAAAGAGTGATGTTGGACTGCTATTATTTTTAACACAACTGTAAAAATAGAAGATAGGTATTTTTATCATATTTATTATAATTTTTTTGTGAATCCTGTGTTACTTAGTGACCCCAGACAAACCTGTGTGGCCCAGTGACCCCAGAGTGTTAGGTGTCATCCAGTGACTCCAGGGATTCCCATGTCACTCAGTGTCTACAGAGCATCCGGGGTCACCCAATGACCTCAGAGCATTCTGTGTCTCCCAGTGACCCGGGGCGTCCTGTCACCCAGTAACCGTAGACCTTCTGGTGTCACTCAGTGGCCCCAGAGCATTCTAGTCACTCAGTGACCTCAGAGAAACCGGTGACACCCAGTGACTCCAGAGTGTTCTGTGTCAACCAGTAACCTCCTGTAGTGTTCTGTCTCACCAAGTCACCCCATATTCACTATTAGATTGTAAGCTCTTCTGAGCAGGGCCCTCTTAATCCTCTTGTATTTTATTGTATTATAACTGTATTGTCTCCCTTTTATATTGTAAAGCGCTGTGTAAACTGTTGGCACTATATAAATACTATTAAATAATAATATTCTGTGTCACCCACTGACCCCAGAGCATCTTTGGTCAACCTGTGACCCCAGGGAATCCCATATCACTCAGTGACCCCAAAGAGTTCAAATCTGGGGTTCATTATAATCAGACAGCTCTATATTGCCTGCCTGATGATTTCTAATGGTAGCCCTAAATATGGCTAATGATTAAGCATTTACTGAATTCGGGGTGGTATAGATAAACTAAAGTGGCCCTTTGGTGTAGAAAAGTTTGGACTAGTTATGTTTCACTTCTTGTCATTGAATGATTAATCTTGTTGTCATCTTTTTCTTTTCTTTTTTCTCTTTGTATCTTGTTCAGGTTGAGGCCCCTGATAGTGGTGATTCTTGATGTGGAAGACATCAGTGATTCTTGATGTGGAAGACAGCAGTGATTCTTGATGTGGAAGACAGCAGTGATTCTTGATGTGGAAGACAGCAGTGATTTTTGATGTAGAAGACAGCAGTGATTCTTGATGTGGAAGACAGCAGTGAGGATGGAAAGAGCACCTCAAACCTAAAAGCCAGACATAACTTGTGCTCAGAGTTTAGCATGAAAAATTGAAAGACCTTATAAAATTGAGTACTGTCCGTGATATTTTTTGCGCTAACATATAATTTTTCATGGACAAGCTTTTGGGGCGTGTCCCCGTCTTAAAGTTCCAAGCAGTACTGATTCACAAAAGTTTTAGCAGAAGGTAAAATGTTAAAACACAACAAAACAAAACAAAAAAAGGAAAAAGAAAAAGAAAAACATACAAATCAATGTGTATGGCAACTAATACACACTACTAGTTTACGCTAATAAAGCTATCAGCAAGTGAGATAAGACAGAGGGAAAGCTATAGACTAGGGATGACCCATTCGGTTTGCACCAGAACCTTCGAACAGACCGAACGTATGCGCGAACATTTAGAACCCCATTGACGTCAATGGGATTCGGACGTTCGAATTCAAAAGTGCTAATTTTAAAGCCTAATATGCAAGTTATTGTCGGAAAACTGGTTTGAGAACCCGGGTCTTGGCACAGGGAACATGTATCAATGGAAAAAAAAGTTTTAAAAACGGTTGTTTTTTCTGGAGCAGTGATTTTAATGATGCTTAAAGTGAAAAAAAAATGAAAAATTCCTTTAAATATCGTATCTGCTCGGTGTCTATAGTATGCCTGTGAGGTGGCACGTGTTTAGAACTGTCCCTGCACAAAATGAGATTACTATAAGAAAAAAGTCATTTAAAACTGCTTGCGGCTTTAATGTAATGGATATGGATGAAAATCATTGAGAAAAATAGAATGGGTTTCCCCCCACTCCCCCCAGGTCATTACAAGCCCCTTTGGCCCTATATACTTTAAAAAAGTACCAGTTCAAAATTACAAATAGATTCTACTTAACAACAAACCTACAGTGCCTGTCTTGTTTGCAACGCCTGTATAATGCTGTTCAAAGTATAGCTCCAGCCATGAAATCTATTTTTAAGCTTTTCTGAAAACATAGAGAAGGGTTATCACCCCTGTAAACATTTGTTTTGCTGTCTGTGTGCATCTGTTCAGAAGATTGCAATTCACTTTCCTGACACATTCATGGCAGCACACACTGGTTGTGACTCCGCCCCCACAACCTGACAGGATTGGTTAGCTATAAATTCGAAGAGGAGACACCCGGCATCATTCTCTTTTTTTATCCTCACCTGACAAGGACGTGGACGTACAGCTTGCCTCCTACCGCTATCGCCCCAGCAGGTTCAGCCTCTCCTGTTTGGAAGTCCCCCCTGTACAGTCTCTAATAGAGATTTATGGGGGGATCCCTGCTCTGGTGGTATCAGGGGCTAAATCCCGGCAAATTCCTGGCATCTACAAGCTCTAAATGAGCTTAGAACATTGGCAGTGGGTCTCCCTCTTTATCAGGTATTCTTGCCTAGCTGCATCCTGTATGCCTTTAAAACTAATTTTTTGTTTTAATCTTTATGTTTTTACCTTTGTCACTGGCAGGCTTGCTGGGCTGTGTTGTCCCATGCTCCCCCCCCACTCGCCGCGTCCCCCCGTCCGCTTTGCGCATGCGCGCAGCGTTCTGATGATGCTGCAGTCTCCCTCGCCCTCATCCAAAATGGCGATGGGACGCGTGCGGCGATACTGCGCATGCGCAATGACGTCATCAGCGCCGCGACGACGTCGCCGAATTTAAAAACTGCTTTTTTGTGTTATCCCTTTTTCAGGCTGCTGCTCTGCCGTTTTTTCTGGGAATTTCACCTCCAAGGTAACCAGCTCTTCTCCCCTTCCAGGCTTACCTCATCCTATTTATCCTACCTTTTTTTAACCACTCTTTTGCTTTCCTCCAGCTCCCATATCTGCTGCTGTCTGCTCACTCCATGGAACCCACTGCCCTAGCAGACCACTACCAACAAACGAGGTATGGAGGCCATCATTTGACGGGTAAGTACTGAAGAGAAAAAAGAGAGCCGGCCACTGAACACTGACTTTTTTTGCAGTCCCATCAGGCCTTTAGACGCAAGCCCACGGCGCAGGGAGAGATCCAGGCATGTATCAAGCAGGAGGTCCCACAAGATTCGGTCAAGATCATCCTCCCGTTAGCATCGATCAAGGCATAGCCGATCACGCCACAGCCGCTCCCGTCGCAGCCGGTCCCACCGCAAACGGTCTCCCTCATCGCACCGTGAACATTACCATGCCCGTCCTGCAGCAAACGCTTGCTGGGTATGCAGTACTACTGCAATGCCAGGGAAACTAGCCTGTCACTCATGCTTTAATGAAGCAACGAAGGAAAGGGAGACGGATGCTAGAGTCGCTTCTGACCGTACGAGAGAGCCGGCGCAGGAAGCAGCCTGGACCGTGGCCCCTGTGGCCTGTGATGACCCCACCCCCGGGCACCTCTTCAGCCTTCGGTCCGTATGCCCAGCCACCAGGAACCTTTCCCGATCTTGAAGAACAGGAGATGATGTCAGGGTTTGATTTTAGCTTGGTCGAACCCTTTGCACGCTCTGTTAAGGAGGCCATAGGCTGGGAAGAACCTGTGGCGGATCCACCGAAGGTTGGGAAATACTTTCCAGAGTTAAGGAGGGACCCCGAACTGTTCCCCTTCATTGAGGAATTGGAGGACCTCATCAAGGACGAGTGGGAAAAGCCAAACAAGCGGCCTGATCTGTCCAATAAACTCGCTAAGTTGTACCCTCTGAAGGAGTCTAAAGTTTCTTCCCTCATCAACGCCCCCATCATTGATTCATCCCTAATGCGGCTCTCCAGGCATGTCACGCTGCCTATAGAAGACGCGGTCTCGTTCCGAGATGTCCTCGACCGCAAGATTGATTTAGAGCTAAAGAAGGCATACTCTACGGCAGGGGAAGCATGCAGACCAGCCATTACCACGGCGGCTGTCGCCAGAGCCATTTCCACATGGGCAGCCAATGCTGAAAAGGTCCTCCTAGAAGGTACCGACCAGGGGGAGGTGATATTCACTTTACAGGAAATCAGACTGGCGGGCGACTTTGTGGCAGGGGCTTCAGTAGACGCCATTTGCTCCTCGGCTAGATCCATGTTAGCCTCAGTGATGGCCTGCAGAGCCTTATGGCTGACGCCCTGGGTCGCTGACACAGCATCAAAGTCAAATTGGTGCAAGATACCGTACGATGGCACAAACCTGTTCGGCGCTAAATTGGACTCAGCGATCTCCAAGGTCACTGGAGAAAAATTTGGGGCTTATTCCCTCGGACAGGAGGCCCAAGCCTCAGAAGGGTTCTACCTTCACGCGTAATCTGCCTGAGAGATACAGGGAGGCCAGAACCTATCGCCCCGGCAGGGAGTTTAGGAGAGATTGGAGAACTACTCGCCTTCCCTTTGCAAAGGCTCAGAAGACCAATGACATTACCGCGGGGGACCAACCAAAGTCTTTTTGAAGTTTTGCCTGCCCACCCAGCTTTTGCACAAGTTTGGTCAGAGCACATAAAGGACCCATGGAATCTTTCTACAATCGATCAAGGTCACAAGTGGAACTTTATGGGGGCCAACCCACCAAGATTCCATCTTCTCCGGACAAAAGGAAGCTTCTCGTTCAATATGTGTCAGAGCTGATTCTGAAGGGAGCAGTCGTAGAAGTTCCTTCGCACCAAAGGGGCAGGGGATTTTATTCCCCTCTATTTTTGGTCCGAAAGAAATCAGGGGACCTTCGGCCCGTTCTGGACCTCAAGCGACTCAACATGAATTCAGATAGAAGCTTTCAAAATGGAAAGTCTCCAGTCTATTCTTCTGGCAGTGAATCTAGGGGATTGGATGCTGTCAGTGGATCTTTCCGACGCCTACCTTCATGTGCCAATTCATCCTGCATTTCAGAAGTTTCTACGCTTTTCCATCAGCCAACATCACTTCCAATTCCGATGCCTACCGTTCGGCATCTCTTCGGCACCCAGGACGTTCACGAAGGTCCTCCTACCTCTCATAGCATTCCTCAGGGAGAAGGGGCTTCGGGTGCATCACTATCTGGACGATATCCTGCTTTTAGCAGCGAGCCAGGAGACTCTGCTCCTCCAGCGGGAGATTCTGATCTTTACCCTTCAGAGTTTCGGCTGGCTGATCAATTGGCGGAAGAGCAGCCTTCAACCTTCACAAGTGATGATATTCCTGGGGGCAGAGTTGGACACAGAACGGAACAAGGTACAGCTGCCCCTAGAGAAGGTGGGACCTTTAGTGCGGAAGGTACGGAAACCTACTGTCCTCCAAACTCGCGTCAGCCAGAACCTGCCTCAGCATACTGGGCTCGATGTCTTCAACTATTACCATGATACAGTGGTCCCAATGGAACATGAGAGCCTTCCAGAACATCTTTTTAAAACAGTGGGACGGAGCTTCAATGCACCAACACATCAGGATTCCCAGCCGAGTGAAACACGCTCTTTTGTGGTGGACTTATCCTCCCAACCTCAGGAGATCCAGACCTATAGTTCCTCCGAGTCCGGAGATCGTGACATCAGATGCCAGCGAGAAGGGCTGGGGGGCTCACTACCGGGACCAGACAGCCCAGGGACCGTGGCACTTCCCTGCTCGGGGCACAGTTTCAAACATACTGGAGCTCCGAGCTGCGTTCCAGGCCCTCTTAGCCTTCGCGCCTCTGCTACAGGAGAAGACCGTTCTAATCCGGATGGACAACAGGGTGGCGGTAGCTTATGTCCAGAGACAGGGTGGTACCCGAAGCCACACTCTACTAGAGGAAGTTCACCCCATAATGGAATGGGCACAGGCTCACCTATTAGACCTGAGAGCAGTGTACGTTCCAGCGGCACAGAACACGTTAGCCGACTTCCTGAGCAGTCGGCTACTCAAACAACGAGTGGTCTCTGAACCTCCGGGAGTTCTCCATTCTGACGGAGGCATGGGGGACTCCAGAGATCGACCTGGCGGCAACACCAGCAAATGCCAAATGCTCGAGGTTTCTTTCCAGAGTACCCTTTCCGACAGCGGAAGGGACAGATTGCCTTCTTCATCCATGGGACTTCAATCTGGGGTACATCTTTCCCCCAACTCCCTTGATAGCAAGGTTTCTATCCCGGGTCCGAAGGTCATCAGCCACAGTGATCGCAATAATACCATTCTTGCCAAGGAGACCGTGGTTCACGACTCTCCTACAGCTCAATACCCGACCTCCAATCCACCTACCGGTCTCAGCAGACCTCCTTCACCAAGGTCAGCTCCTCCATCCGGCTCCAGACAGACTCCACTTGACAGCCTGGAGGTTGAGAGGGCTAGACTAATGCCCCGTACACACCATCACTTTATGTGATGAAAAAAAACGACATTTTCTGTGAAGTAAAAAACGACGTTTTTGAAACTTCAATTTTCAAAGACGAAGTTGCCTACACACCATAGTTTTTCTCACAATGTTCTAGCAAAGCGAGGTTACGTCCTCACCACTTTTTCCATTGAAGCTCGCTTCTGGGCATGCGCGGGTGTAAAAACGTCTTTTAAAACGACGTTTTTTGCTACACACGGTCAATTTATGTGAAGTAAAAAACGACGTTTTGAAAAACGACACATAAAATTGAAGCATGCTTCAATTTTTTTTGGTCGTTTTTTACAAGACATAAAACGACGTTTTCCCCCACACACGGTCAATTAAAGTGACGATTTTAAAAATTTCGTTTTTTTTCATCACATAAAGTGATGGTGTGTACGGGGCATTAGGGAACAAGGATGTTCCCAGGCAGTTATAGTAACCTTAATGCAGGCCAGGAAGGTCACCACGAACACTGTCTATACCAGAGTTTGGGAAGGATTCACCCACTTGGCGCAACTCAGAGGTTGGAATCACGTCTCGCCGGATCCTTACCAAGTCCTAGAATTCCTGCAAACGGGAATTGACAAGGGCCTGAGCTCAAGCACCCTAAAGGTACAGATCTCTGCTCTGTCTGCAAAAACGGGCACTAGATGGGCCCTGCACCCTTTGATAATCCAGTTCATGAAGGCATGTATTGAAATCAGACCTCCCAGGAGACCATCCTTTCCGGCTTGGGATCTTTCAGTGGTTCTAGAGGCACTATCCAATCCACCCTTCTTTCCACTCAGCTCAATCTCCTTATGGGACCTGACCCTAAAGTTGTCCTTCCTCATTGCCATTGCTTCGGCTAGGAGAGTGTCGGAGTTACAAGCTCTCATGTCATGCTCTCATGTCAACCTCCCCAAGGTTGCTTCGGCCTTCCATTACGGCCAGGACATTGTCTTACCATGCCTTTCTAACGAAGAGGGTGAACCTCATGCCTTGGACATTAAGTCCACAATTTCCAACTACCTGTCGGCCACTATCCACCTTCGGTCAACGGACGCCCTCCTGATTATACCTCACGGAGCCAGACGAGGCCAAGCAGCCACCTCCCGGACCATCGCCTCTTGGCTAGTTAAGGCTATTGAAAAAGCATATTCCACTCAACAGCTGGAGATCCCAGAAGGCATCAAGGCGCACTCGACCAGGGCAGTGGCAACCTCTTGGGCAGCATATTGTGGAGTTTCTTCAGAAGCCATCTGCAGAGCAGCAACCTGGTCTTCCAGGCATACCTTTATCACCCACTACAGGGTGGACGCCGCTCTTGGCTACTTCTGAGTTTGGCAGATCTATCTTCAGGGCCAATTCTTCGGCTCTAGAGGAATAAAATACTTTTGCATTGAACCCTCCTGACTAGCGAGTTATTTCCCAGTGTGTGCTGCCATGAATGCGTCAGAAAAACGGAAAATTGTATACTCACCTTTCCGTAATTTTCCTTTCCTGACGCATCTTCATGGCAGCACACAACTGTCCACCCTGCTGTTCAATGATGATATTTACGGAGAATGATGCCGGGTGTCTCCTCTTCGAATTTATAGCTAACCAATCCTGTCAGGTTGTGGGGGCGGAGTCACAACCAGTGTGTGCTGCCATGAAGATGCGTCAGGAAAGGAAAATTACGGAAAGGTGAGTATACAATTTTCCGTTTTCTGCCCCAATGGCAAATGATGTTTTGAATTTTTTTTTTTTTTTTGTGAAACAAGGATTGGTGATAAAGCATCAGTGGACAGGAGACACCTCTTACAGAAGAGAATTTCCCTTCCTAGGGGTAGATTTCATCTCACTTCCTGTTGTCTCATTCCGTTTGCAAGTAGGAGTCAATTTTAAGTTTGATGTTTGAAAGTAGGGGCCTGCAACACTGTAAGCCCACAACACTGTAAGCCCTCACAGTTAGTCTTGGTGGGCGCTGGAACACCCTGCTGTGTGAACTATTATATCAAGAATTGTAATTACATGCCATTATTGAACAGTGGTAGAAAAATTGGGCCTTTGGTGCTGGCGCTGGTGCCACAACTCTGTAAGCCCTCACAGTTACTCTTGGTGGTCCCAGGAATGGGCCCTGCTGTGAAATATTAGATTAAGAATTGTAATTACATGTCCCTGTTGAACAGGGGCAGAAAAATGAGGCCTTTGTTGGTGGTGGTGGCTTTGGGGGCTTACAGAGTTGTGGCACCAGCACCACCACCAACAGAGGCCCAATTTTTCTGCCCCTGTTCAAGAATTGTAATTACATGTCCCTGTTGATCTAATATTTCACAGCAGGGTTCATTCCTGTGACCACCAAGAGTAACTGTGAGGGCTTACAGAGTTGTGGCACCAGCACCGTTACCGTGCAGAGGACAAAGGCAGTACACACACTACGTAGCTTTAGATGCAAACTGCAGAGGACATGGGCATTACACACCACGTAGCTTTATGTGCAAACTGCAGAGGACAAAGGCAGTACACACTGAGTAGCTTTAGATGCAAACTACAGAGGACAAAGGCAGTACACACACCACGTAGCTTTATGGTGCACACTGCAGAGGACACAGGCAGTACACACTACGTAGCTTTAGGTGCAAACTGCAGAGGACACGGCAGTACACACCAAGTAGCTTTAGGTGCAAACTGCAGAGGACACGGGCAGTACACACCAAGTAGCTTTAGGTGCAAACTACAGAGGACACTGAGTACCCTGAGCCTGGGTGAGAGAGGATGAGGAGGATGAGGATGGCTTGGTCATCCATTCTACCAAGTCTTCGGCATGTTGCGGCTCAACGCGGCCAGCTAGCTAAAACAAGGACGAGCGTGTCCAACGGCCACGTGCTGATGAGGATGCACCGTGTGCACGACCAGCACTGCTGCCTCTAGACGCAGAGCCTGCTTGCCCTCGTGAATCTCTGCCTCTCCTTGTTGTCCTTCCAGACATACTAATGACTTGCAGAGGACAAAGGCAGTACACCTTTGAAAAAAATTTACGTCGTTTGCGTAAGTCGTTAGCGAATAGGGCTGGACGTCATTTACGTTCACGTCGAAACCAATACGTCCTTGCAGCGTACTTTGGAGCAATGCACACTGGGATATTCGACGGACGGCGCATGCGCCGTTCGTAAAATACGTCAAATACGCTGGGTCACAGTGTATTTACATAAAACACGCCCACATCATCCCCATTTGAATTAGGCGGGCTTACGCCGGACCAAATACGTTACGCCGCTGTAACTAAGGGCGCAAGTTATTTCTGAATACGGAACTAGCGCCCAAATTTACGGCGGCGTAACGTATCTCAGATACGTTACGTCGCCACATAGATAGACCATTCTATCTGAATCCAGCCCCAGGAATGTAATGCAATTTAAGTTCTGGGCATTCAAACAAAATTAAGTAGTTAAATATTTTTGTATAGAAATGTTAGCTACAACAAGGTCTTTTATTTACTTGATATCTAGGAATTGTTGCTAAAACATTCTTTTTCACATTTCTTTTTTGTATTATTATTGTTATTTTTTTATTCATTTTTTTTATCACTTGCAGTACTCGACATGCTTTGTTATTGATGCCTCCAATGTGATGATAGCTTTTGTTGCCAACTTCATTCCTAAACTAGCTATAGCCAGACGGGTAGAAAAAAAACATATTCTTCCATCCATACAATCATGGTATATATACGACTCCACTCCACTAAGGCATTGTTTTTTGACAGCAAGGCTCCTCTGCTGTCAGAATACACTGATCAGTGGTTTCAGTCGCTGATCAAGCACATTTTTATAACATTCCATTTCAACAAAACAGGCAGAATTTCAATCCATCTTTGGCAAGCTTTGGACAGTTTATGAAAACCTCAGGAGCAGTGGCGGCCTGTCCATGCGGTGCGCAAGGGCGCCGCCCCCCCCTAATCCATGCGTCTGGCCCCTAATCTACACGCATAGATTTCAATGGTGTTTTTTTTTTTTAGTACATGATTAGAGCTTGAGGCTCTAATTGGCTTCCAGAAAGGGTGGGCTTGAGGTGCAGGACCAACTTCCTGTTCGACTAGGAGGAGAGGCAACGGCCCCCGGAGCGAGGAGTAGCAGCAAGAAGCAGCAGCTCTACACCAGATCGCCGCCTTCCTGCCCCTCTCCCTTGGGGGGGTGTTGGGATCGGCACCTTCCTGTCCAATCCATCTCCCACAGGGGAGGGGCAGTGTATCATGGTCTTACCGTCCATTTCCCGTGTGCGCACGGGGGGGGTGGCGTTAGTGTGCCCCCCTAATACCTAAATCATAAAACAATCCAGTGATGTACATGAGAGCCTTGGCTTTCTGGGGACTCTCCCACTTTATTGGCTGAGACCTTTGGTCTCCCATTGGCTCCTGCTGCTGTCAAACACAACCAGTGAGCCAATGAGGAGAGAGATGGGTGGGGACACGCAGAGCAGTGGCTCGTGAGAGAGCCTGCCCGGGTTCCCCCATAGCAAGCTGCTTGGTCTGGGGGCAGGAGGGAGAGGCCAGGACCCCAGGACCCAAGAAGAGGAAGATTGGGGTTGCTCTATGTAAAACCACTGCACATAGCAGGTAAGTATAAAATGTTTGTTAAATTGCATTGAATATTACTTTAAATAAAATAATTGTTATAGATACCCCAGATGAAAACTAGTATTTAACTCATGCAGCAAGAATGGAGTGCCACTAAAAATATTGGCCCAGATTCACGTCCAGCGGCGTATCTCTGCAGCGGCGTAACGTATCCGATTTACGTTATGCCGCCGCAACTTAGACGGGCAAGTGCTGTATTCTTAAAGCACTTGCTCCATAAGTTGCGGCGGCGTAGCGTAAATTGGCCGGCGTAAGCCCGCCTAATTCAAATTTGGATCAGGGGGGCGTGTTTTATGTAAATGCACTGTGACCCGACGTGATTGACGTTTTTCCCGAACAGCGCATGCGCCGTCTGTGGAATTTCCCAGTGTGCATTGCTCCAAAGTACGCCGCAAGGACGTCATTGGTTTCGACGTGAACGTAAATGACGTCCAGCCCCATTCACGGACGACTTACGCAAACTATGTAACTTTTTCAAATTTCGACGCGGGAACGACGGCCATACTTAACATTGTTATGCCGCACTTATGCCACCATATAGCAGGGGCAACTATACGCCGGGAAAAGCCTAACGTAAACGGCGTAACTTTACTGCGTCAGCCAGGCGTACGTTCGGGAATTCGCGTATCTAGCTAATTTGCATACTCGACGCGGAATTCGACGGAAGCGCCACCTAGCGGCCAGCCTAAAAATGCAGTTACGATCCAACGGCGTAAGAGACTTACGCCTGTCGGATCTAACAGATATCTATGCGTTACTGATTCTAAGAATCAGGCGCATAGATACGACGGCGCAAAGCAGAGATACGACGGCGTATCTGGAGATACACGGTCGTATCTCCACTGAGAATCCGGGCCATTGTCTTCTTTTTTTAACCTTAAAGTCACCTGCCTATCTATTAACGTAGAACACATTCAAATAATAATAATAACTGTCTTGTTTTATGTAATATATTATGAAGTTAACAGGACAATTGTGTCTTTTTAATCACCTCCTGCCAGGCCACTACTTATAAACGGCTGGGCAGATGCCATAGGGTGGAGAGACGGGCGGATGATGTTATGATGTGTTTAAATAAGAAAAAAAAAACGTACCTGCTCTGTGCAATGATATTGCATAGAAAAGTCCCTTTTTTCCTTCTCTGGAAGACCCACCAGCACTGTATGCTTCTCCTTCTTCTGGGTGCCTCCTTAGCAAGCCAGATGCTAAGGAAGCACCCATGCTTGCACACGTGCTCCTGAGCCGGGTTGTGTGCATCCATAGACACACACAGCTCGTGAAAACCATGCCCCCACTCCCTCCTCACAGGATCTTGTCTGACAGCCTGTGGCTCCTGTGAGACTAGGAAGTGAGGGGAGTGGTGCTGTAGCCGAGACAGTGCTGGAGCAGTGACATGAGTGAGGCAATCGTTTAGGGATGGGGGTGGGTGGGACAAGTAGTGGGGGGTTTCTTACCTTAATGCAGAAACACCATAGGATACACATTTTAAACTTATAATAGAGATATTAAAAAATAAATAGAAATCTCAATAGTCTATTACCTTTTATAGTACATACTTGTTTTCAGCATGAACAAGTCTGTGGGCCATATTCCCGTAGTTTTTGGGCGGGCGTCACGTAAGCCATTTACACTCCGCCGCTCCAACCTACAGGAGCAAGTGCTGTATTCCCCAAACACTTGCTCCGTAGTTTGGGGCGGTGTGGTGTAAATGGCCCGGCGTATGGCCGCGTAAATCCAAGGGGGCGGCTTGTATTTAAATTAAGCGCACCCCTGATTCTAACGAACTGCGCATGCGCCGGGCTTAAAATAGCCCAGTGCGCATGCTCCAGTTCTCGGTGTAAAACGTCAATGACGCCGACGTGTGCGTCATTGACGTAAAGTCGTATTCGCGGACGACTTAGTAAAACGATGTACCCGACGGGAAAACACGACGCGGACCCGACGCCATACTTAACATGGCCTACGTGGGACTGGCGTAAGGTTACCCCTCATATAGCAGGGGTAACCTTACGCCTACGCAAACGACGTTAGCGACGGTTTACGCGACGCAAACGGTGTATCAGGCTCATTTGCATAAACAAATGAGACCTGAACGTAAACGCCACCTAGCGGCCGGCGGAGTAATTACATTTAGGATCCGACAGTGTAAGTGTCTTACACTAGTCGGATCCTAGCCTAAATCCGGCGTATATTGTTTTGTGAATACAAAACAATGATACGCCGGCGGGAATTTCGAATTACGCCGGTGTATCAGTAGATACACCGGCGTAACTTGTTTAAGAATATGGCCCTGTATGATTATCTTTAGATTCCATTTGGAGTTGGTATATACATATTCAATCTGTAATGCATTTTTCTATCAATTCATTTTCTTTGGTTACACAGGACTTGAAAGCAAAAGGTTGCTCCTGCCTGCCCTAAATACTCTGTAGGTCCAAACGAATCCAGCCTGCAGGATATGAGCTGATATGATCCTGCTATTGGGCAGTTGTAATGACACTGATCTGTAGGTCAAAGACTATAGTTATCCAGCCTATGCATGTAAAGCCAAACTTTTTTTAAGAAGCCCTATCTGGTTTAATTGCCATCCAAGGCCTACCTTTTGTCGCTTCTTCCCAGAAGTAAGAAAAATGCCCACAAACAGCATGAAAATCTGACCGTTCTATCCTTCCCCTGAATTTTTATTTTTATTTTTGTCTCTGTTGCGGTCATATATTTTATTTCCCCTCCTCCTGCCTGGTAAAATGTTGTCAACAGGACAGATAGTGTGTATATTTCTCTAACAGAACCCTGGAAAGCAGTAAAAAACAACTCTATAAAAGCTAAGAAAAAAGTCTTATTTTGACATGTACTATGTAACGCTCACCCCCGAAGGAGCCGCTGGTTGATTGTGGGATCGGCCTTCTAAGTTACCCTGGCGGTGTCTAGGGGTGCATTTGTGAGAACAGCGGTAGTGAGCGAAGGTCCAGACAGCCACAAAAAGGTTTTTCACTGCTTTATTGTCCAGGCCAAACATGGCCAACATCAACATGTATTGGGAAGGTCGGTATCAGGCCTGGATATTAAATGGAGCAGTCAATACTGCTCTGTATAGTACCAACTTTTGTAACTCGTCGCCACTCTACTTGGAGGGGGTGAAGTGCCCCCGGACAGACCCCTATAATAGGCCTGGCAGCCGAAACGTCACTCTGAACTAGCTGGGAGGAACAGGTCTCTCTCACAGACCCGGCTCTAGGGCCTCTGTCACAGGCCAAATTTTAATAAAGGACTTAGGTGAATAGAGAGAGCGAATCCTCCCAGTTGACTTTTCCTATATAGGCCCCCAGATGACAGCAAGCATACCTGTCAGTGGTCCGGACGCCCGATCCCAGACTGGGATTCTCTCAACAGGCCATGGAACCCAGTGAAACACTGGCGGGGTCCATGGATGCACGTACCCTGAAGGTTGATACCGCACCTGGAACGGGGAGCCCGCAAAGATTTTAAACACATGACCCCTGTCTCAGATATACTCTCCCCCAGCATGCCCCGTGAGGGAAAACTCCTCCAATTGGCTGCTGGGGAAACTTGCTCTGCCAGAACCCCTCTGGCGCCAACTGCCGGCAAGGGGTGGTATTGCACCCCTTGACCACAGACTGACCCAGTGGACATTTCTGGGATGACAGAAAGTCCCAAATTTAGACAAATCACGAATGGGAGCAAAGTAACTCTCCCATTCTCACCAACTTTAGCAGTGGTGCCCATGCTGAAAGCAAGGGGGCGCTACAACTATAAAGGCATATATCACATATTTCTTCTATAACAAACATAAATATTTGGTCATTGAATAACCACCATACCAACATTTCAGTTCTGGTCTCTGGGACACCCACGGTCTGGTAAGTAGACAGGGTCTGGGTGAGACACAGAACAGACCTGAGGCAGTTTGGCTGACCCAAACCCCACCTCTAATTACATAAAGACTGCCCACTTGTGGTCCCTGAGATTAATGTGTAGCAACTCCAATAAGAGTGACACTGTGGGGTTGATTTACTAAAACTGGAGAGTGCAAAATATGGTGCAGCTGTGCATGGTAGCCAATTAGCTTCTAATTCCAGCTTGACCAATTAAACATTGACAAAGAAACCTGGAAGCGGATTGGTTTCTTTGCAGAGCTGCATGAGATTTTTACCTCTCCAATTTTAGTAAATCAACCCCTGTGATTCTGGGATATCTCCCAGACTCTGCATCATCGGCTGAGGTTCTAAATGTGGCGCTGTCTCTGCAAATCCAGAACAATGGGCATCTATGCTAAAAAAGGGTCTATAGCAGGGGTCTCCAAACTTTCCAAACAGGGGGCCAGTTTACTGTCTCTAAGACATTGGGGGGGCCGGACTGTGGCCATTGGGAGTAGAAAAGGGCCCAACATCAGTGGGAGGAATTGTACCCCCATCATTGGTGTCCTTTTGCCCAATTGTTGGTGTCATTGGGAGGAATTGTGCCCCATTGTTGGTGTAATTGTGAGGAATTGTGCCCCCCTCAATGGTCTTAGTGTGTGTAGGGGGCAATTAATGTTGGTATTAGTGGATGAAATGCCTCAAGGGCCTGATAAAAGCAAGCAAAGGGCCGCAGTTTGGAGACCACTGGTCTATAGTGACATTTGATATTGTTGTGGATAATAATTAGTGTAGAACTACTCGTTGAAACACAATGTCTGTTGCAACTTACATTTTCAGATTCATCAGCTCTACAAAGTTCTTGTATTTTCACATGTAAATAATGCAGTTCATTAAGAGATCTCTTATCAGTACAGGCGCTACTCACTTAACAACCAGGTTCCGTTCCAGCAACCAGGTTGTTAAACAAATAGGTTGCTAAATGAGGAGCCACAAGTAATCAATATTAATAAGAATCCTTAACTACTGTACTGTATTATGAAAAACATGTCTAAACCAACTCAATAACATGGTTTTAATTAATATTTTTGTTTTCTGTACGTATGCAAACAACAAAAATCCTGTACTGTACAATACAATGATGTACAGTGCCCAAAGAGCTGGTCGTAAGTCTGAGTGAGCGGTCGTTAAATCAGTAAGTTGTGGGGGCGTGTCCTGGCTATGGAGGAGTGAGGACGTGTGTGTCTGCTGCTCCGTTCCACTGCCGCACGATATCACAGCTACGAGTGTGGGACCTCCGACGAACACCTCCTAGGATGTCATACAGGAACCGGGCATCCTCGCAGCCCCCCCGGGTGGACCGCACAAAGCAGGGACAGCTGGATTCCTTCCTCACGGAGCCAAATAGGAGCGGCCGCGAGACCTCCAAGATGGCGCCGGCCGGGAAATCACAGCATGCAGCGCAGGCTTCACAGGCCGCCACGTCTCGGTCCCAGCTACAGGCATGCTCCCCTGTGCCTTCCCCGTCGCTGGTGAGTGACCCGACGGCCCCGATTTCCCCGAGCTCGCCCTCCTCACTCCTAGGCCTGTCAGAGGGGCCTGACCCTCTGGAGGACGCGGACATCAGACGCCATATTTGGGCCCTCCCTACCAAAGCAGATTTGGAGCGCTTTGCGGATCGGGTCGAGAGGGCCCTGAAGGAAGACGTAGCCCAGCTCAAGGCTGACACTACCCACTTAGGCAACAGGGTGGAAACCCTGGAACAAAAGCTGGAGGATGTGCTTCCAGTTATCTCCCAGCTACAAGAGACATGCTCCGCTCAGAGTCACCAGATAGAGGCCCTGTTGTGCCATTTAGATGACATGGAGAATCGCAGTCGCAGGGCGAATATCCGGATACGGGCCTACCTGAAGCGACGAGCGCCAGGGACATTGTCCCTACCCTGGAGGATATATTTAAAGACATCTTGGGCCTGCCTACCACTGCTGTGGTGGAGATTGACCGAGCGCACAGGGCTCTCAAGCCCCCGTCCCAAGACGTGAAAAACCCGCGCAATGTCATATGCAAACTCCATAAATATACGCTTAAGGACCGTATCATGCAAAAAAAGCGGGGTAAATCCCACTATGATTTTGACGGTGCGCACTTGTCCTTTTACCAAGACATTTCCAGGCGCACTCTCATGCAGCGTTACTGCGGCCTCTCCTGGTAGCCTTACAAGAAGCAGGCCTGTCATACCGATGGGGTTTCCCCTTTTATCTGCAGGCCACTAAGGAGGGCAGAACTGTGACCCTTCGCACGAAAGATGATCTACCGCACTTCTTATCTTCCCTCGACCTGGACCCGGTGGATTTCCCGGACTGGAGGACCTCTTCGGCTCTTCCCGCTATCTCCCTTCCACCCTCGGGCCCTTGGCAGACGGCCAAGCGCAGGAACCGCAGAAGAGGACGTGGACAGCTCATCTCTGAATCCTCACAAGGCCCTGCTCCGGTCGGAGACTGAAGGACTTTTGTGCATAGGCTCGCTATACAGCCTCTTCCTCTCCTTCTTTTTTATTTTTTTACATCTCCGGCTGGAGATGCTGGAAGATTCCTGACATTGGCACACTGACGCCCGCCTACCACAGACCTGGCGTTGCTTGTGCCCTTAGTACCTGCTTCACTAGTGATTTTACGACTCCCTGCCCGTCTCACCCTCACCACCCCACGTCTGACGCGGTGGACGATGGCGGATGCCCCCCCTCTCCCTCTTTCCATGTTGGCCACGCTCCCCCAGTAGGCCACCCTCTCATTTTGGGTACTGATCCCCATTGGGATCTTGGACTGGGGTCCGAGCCCCCCTTCCGTAAGGATTGGGGTCCCGGACAGGGTCCATAGTGATTCCGTTAGACTGTTTGGCCTAGGCCATCTTGTCATGTTTCCTATGTTTTTACGTTTTTTTGATGCTTGTTTTTTTATCTCCCTCCTACTCTTTTCTATACCCCCCTTTTTTTCTTCTTCTCCCTCCTCCCTCCCTCGTCTCTCCCCCCTCTCTCCTCTTCCTAGGTGCGTCTTACTGCTCTGCCTTCCACACCGGGTGCCTCGCAATGATCAGCAACTCCGTTCTCTCCGACTCTATAGGAGCTTACCTGCAGGGTGGCCATAGGTAATGTTCGAGGCCTGTGCTCTCCTCACAAACGTAGCAAGCTTTGGGGGGAGTTGAAGCGGTTGAAGGCGCAGGTGGTGTTCCTACAGGAGACCCACTTCACGCCACGGTCACTACCCAGGCTCCCTAAACATTTATTTAGCCAGTGGTTTCTTAGCACGTCTCCGACCCCTAAGTCCAGAGGTACAGCTATTGCCATACACCGGTCGTGCCCCTTTCAGCCCACTGATACCCTGATTGACCCTCTGGGTCGCTATGTGTTCCTGAAGGGCACCCTAGCGGGACATGTATACACATTAGCGTCCATCTACGCCCCTAACACAAATCAGTTGGGTTTCCTCGATTCTACACTGGAACGATTGGGTGACTTTAGAGAGGGCTTCCTGATCTTGGGGGGAGACTTCAATGTCAGCCCTGACCCCTTGCTGGACACATCCCACGCTAGACCAACGCATTCTCATGCGTTCCTGAAGCATTTCCGCAAATCCCTTCAGTCCCTCCTGCTGACAGATAGTTGGCGCTTGCTACACCCCACTGACCGTGACTTTAGCTACTACTCCAAGGTGCACGACGTTTATACCCGCATAGACCACCTATATGTGGATCGGAACACCCTGGAACTCCTGCAATCTGCCTCTATAGGCTCGATCACCATCTCAGATCACGCGCCGGTCTCTGTCGTCTTTGCTCTTCCCTCGGGATCGCGACGCTCCTGGACATGGCGGCTCAATGATAACTTGCTAGACAATACGGGGGTGGTGGGCGAAGTCTCGGATACCATGTCCCATTACTTCTCTGAAAACTCTACAGGTGATGTGAGTGAGGGCACGTTGTGGGAGGCCCATAAGGCCGTGGTTAGAGGGGCATTGATCTCTCAGGGGTCCCGGTTGAAACGGGAACGCATGGCGGATTTTCACAGGGTGTACACCGCCCTCCAGAAGGCTGAACTCCACCATAAGGCGACGGGGGGACCAGAGGCACTGAGTAACTTGACTGAGCTGCGGGAACTGCTCCTGCGCCTTTTGGATAGACAGACGCACAAACGATTCCGCTATATGTCCCATAAGTTCTATGAACATGGGAACAAATGCGAGCGCTACGAAGTCGGACTGCGCAGATGCATGTCCATAAGCTGTACTCCCCTTCGGGGGAGCCGACGGTGCTGTCCTCTAAAATTGCTGCGGGCTTTCGTGACTACTACGCCACTTTATATGACTTGAACCCTGGACTCCCCCCCCTCGGCGTGGGACACCAAGCGTCGGGCGATTCGGGACTACTTGACCTCGTCGGGTCTCCCTTCACTCACGGACGATCAGTCCTCAACTTTAGAACAACCAATTACCCTGTCTGAGCTTAGACTGACAATTAAGTCGTTACCCAATGGGAAGAGCCCGGGACCAGATGGGTTCACTAAGGCCTACTATGCGACATTTCTCTCCCACTTAGAGGCACCCTTGTTGAGTTACTTCAACTCTATAGCAGAGGGCAAAACAATTCCCCCGGAGGCATTATTAGCTCACATCACGGTAATTCCGAAAGAGGGCAAGGACCCCGCCGCTCCACAGAGCTACCGCCCTATTTCCCTCCTCAACCTGGACGTGAAGATACTAGCAAAAATTTTGGCTAATAGGCTCAAACATCTGTTGCCCGGACTTGTGCACCTTGATCAGACAGGCTTTATCCCAGGCAGGGAGGCCAGGGACAACTCCCTGAGAGCGATTCAGCTTATTCACTGGGCCCGCTCCCGCACAGACCCCCAGCCCTACCTTGTCTTATCAACCGATGCCGAAAAGGCATTTGACCGGGTTGATTGGTCATACCTGCGGGAGGTGCTTAGCCATTTAGGCCTGGGACCCCGCATGTGTGCTTCCATCTTAGCCCTTTACTCTGATCCATGTGCACAGGTGAGGGTGAACGGTACCCTTTCTTCCCGCTTCCCCATCAGGAACGGCACGAGACAGGGCTGTCCTCTCTCACCCCTTCTTTTTGCTCTGGTGCTAGAGCCTTTGCTCCGCACTGTTAGGGCAAATGGTGATATTAAGGGTCTGCAGGTCGGGAATGCGGAGCATAAGCTTTCGGCTTATGCTGATGATGTTCTTTTCCACCTAGAGAACCCCCTGATTTCGTTGCCGAATCTGTTGAAGGAACTTAAACACTTCGGAACCCTATCCAACTTTAAAATAAATTATGGGAAATCTGAGATCCTCCCCATTAACTTGTCACCGGACCTAGCGAAGAGACTTAAAGACGCCTTCCCATTTTCATGGGCCAAGACATCCCTGCGCTACCTAGGTGTACAGCTCACAGATAGATATGATGCCTTATACAATGCCAATTTCCCCCCCCTGCTGGCCGCAATTAAGGCAGACCTTTCCCAATGGACTCGCACTGCCTTCACCTGGCTGGGCCGGGTGAACGTAGTGAAAATGAACGTTTTGCCCCGCATCCTTTTTTACCTTCAGATGCTTCCGATTCGATTGCCCAGGTTGTTCTTTGACCGCCTCTCTAGCATGCTAACTGAGTTCGTTTGGAATGCACGTAAGCCCCGAATAGCTCTTAAGATGCTGAAATGCTCTAAGACGGAGGGGGGATTGGGATTCCCTGACGTTAGGCGATATTACAGAGCGGTAGCTCTTCAGAGGATACTCAACTGGCGTTTCCATACTCACTCGAAGCTCTGGGTGTCTCTGGAGAAATGTCTTGCGGGACGGAACCTATCATACGCACCATGGTTACAGCGGGAACATAGGGGACTTTCAGAGACGACTTCCCCATTGACGAAGCACGTGCTTGCGGTCTGGGACAGAATGAATGCTGCGCTTAAGTTGTCTCCCCCTGTGTCGCCGCTGGCCCCATTGGGTGGCTTCCTTTGGTTCCCTCCGGGAGAGCAAATGGCCTTCTTTGAACCATGGCTAGATGATGGAAACACCAGTTGCGGGAAACTTATAAAGGATGGAAAACTCCTGGCTTATGAGGCCCTCCCTATGGGACTACACGGCCCACAAATGAATTTCTGGCGCTATAGGCAGCTGCACCACTTTTTTGAGAAACAGGGCCATGGGATCAGGGACCCCTCCTCTCTTACCCCGTTTGAAAGTCTTTTTGCTAGTGAGGATCCTACCCCCCACTTGGTATCGGAGCTGTACCGCCTGCTGGGGTCTGCTGCCCCTCTGCCTACACCTGCTTATATACGGAGATGGGAGAGGGACCTGGATCAGGTCCTGACGGAAACACAATTGACCCATCTCTACCGCCTCACTCATACTTCCTCAGTAGACTCTAAAACTCAAGAGACAAATTTTAAAATATTGTCTCGCTGGTATCGTGTGCCGGCGGACATGGCGTGCATTTACCCTACTGAATCCGGGTTGAGCTGGCGCGGGTGTGGGCACAGGGGCACGCTCCTCCATGTTTGGTGGGATTGCCCCTTGATTGTACCCTTCTGGGCAGACGTTAGGGATCAGATACTGATGATCACGGGGATTGATATCCCCCTCTCTCCGGTGCACTTCCTTCTCCATGTCCGGACAGTCCCTCTAAGTCAGTATAAGAAAAGTGTTATACCACATCTACTTAACGCAGCCAGGCGGCTGCTTCCAACTTACTGGAAGCAGTCCAAAGTTCCTGGTCGTGAGGACTGGACGCGGGTGGTGAGTGCCATCGGAGAGGCTGAGAGGTGGGTGGCGACCTGTCGCGACCGTAGTGAACAGCATACGGCCATTTGGGCACCGTGGACGGACTACGTCTCGGACCCCAACTTAATTCCCAGTAGCCTAGATGTCGCCCTGCTGGAACTCGCGGAGCCCTCCCTTAAGGCCCGCAGGCTGCAGGCTCTCGCTGGTGGAGAGGCTGAGCCCCTTGGTAGTTAGACGAGGAGGTGGTCGGTCGATGATGGAACTTTGGACTGGAGTGATGCGCCCGGTGTGGAAGTGGACGTGCCCTTAGCTGGCTTTTGAGGTACGCACTGCTTTTCTCTCCCCCCTTTCTTATCCCCCCCTTCTTCCTTTTTTTTTCCTTTCCTTTCTTTTCCCTACCCCTTCTCATCTTCCCCCCTTCTTCGCTCTCTCTAAGCCTCTCATTTACTACTCAGTTTCTGGGACCTCTCCCTTTTCCCCCCTCTCTTACGCTTCAGTCTTGTTTCTTTTCCTAATTTTTGTGTTATTTGCCAGTGGGACTGTAATGCCTGTGTATGTTGGATATGCTGTGAGGTTAACCGAAAACCGCCACTGGACCGTGATTAAAACCACGGCCTCGCCTAAGTGCCTTGGCTGGCCCCATGGCCCTGGCCCTCTGGCTCACCCGGGGGTGACGGGTGGTAGTTGGAGGCCTCAGTGCCCCCCCCCCTCCGCCCTGGGTGTGAGCGACGGATCTGGGTCCGGGCCTTGCGGCCTCTTAGTCCCCCTATTGTTCTTAGCTTCTTGCAATGGCACATATATGAACTCCCTGCCTGGCTCGTCCCCGGGTTTTGAGAGTTCGGCGGACACCTTAGCTTTTTCCCTCCGAGGCTCCATTTTGTGGTTGTTTGCCTCCATACCCTCTTAGAAGGCCGCCCACATGGCTACCTTACTGCCCCGGGGCTGACGCGGCTGCTGGTGCCCTTTTGGGTGGTGGCCGCCGTGGTGGTCCCCGGGTTTACAATTGCGTTTAATAAAGCTGTTGATAGATGCATATACATTATGATTTGACCGAGGTAACCTTGGCTGTTCGACGGTCCTGCGAGGCCGGATTTCGATATGTAAAATCCCGTTGGACGTGTCTGTCCTATACCTTGTATGCCTTCCTTCCCCCCCCCCCCCCTTTTTATTTTCTGTTCCTTTTTATTCCTTCAATAAATACTGATTATACAAAAAAAATCAGTAAGTTGTTAAACGAGGAGAGTCTATATAGGGACTGTCTTATATAGTCAATAGTGATGTGCATTTTGGTAAACTTTTTGATGTATGAGTTGATGCAACAACAAAAGTTGCCCTTTTGGCTGGCCACTCATATAGTACTTTTAAAGGATCATAGTTTTGCAATGCTTTTTGTGTACTAATAAGTTAAGTGCCTCTATTGTATTTGGATAACTCTGGTGACTTTGACCAGTATCCATTTAGTTTATATTGAGTTAATGTTTATGGAAGGATTTTCTATTTTCTCTTAGTGGGCCCTGAGGACAGGGTTGATGACCATTGCCATAGAGTACCGAAAGAATAAAAAACACACTAACAGGCCAGGTTTTATGTATTACCTTGGGGAAATGCAGACTGGAATACTGCAATCACTGAGCAGCAAATGATATCACCTGTGATGTATTTCAGTTATCTTGCAAACCTGGCCTGTTAGTGGGCCCTGAGGACAGGGTTGATGACCACTGCTCTATGGGACATTTCTGACACTTTTGAGACTTCTGTTCATTGAGATTTTGCAAACTTTGCACTGGGGTTCTATGAAAGCATTTGAAAGATTAAATGTATATATGTGCCAACCTACCCATTTCTCAGGGGGCTTAACCTGCCCCTACCCTTGTGTGATAATGTAAAAGAAGAAAATAAAAAAAAAAAAAAAAAAAATTATAAAAACCTCCACCACCAACTACCAGAGGTAGCTATCAGGCCTTCCCTTTATATACATTCGTGTGCTCAGCCCTCCTACCCCTTACCCACCACCACAAAAAAAAAAAAAAAAAAAGGGGAGAGGGGGGGAGGAGGAGATACATGGGGGAGAGAGAGGGCCATCAGGAGGGATCTGCCTCATCTATACCCCCCCTGCCCACCCGCCCCCCCCTCCCTAAACTTCCTCCATCCCTCCCACACCTCCTCCTGTCCCCTCCTAGAGCCTCTATGGAACGCCCACATCTCCTCCATCCTTCTAATTCTGTCCACTTCACGGAACCATTCCTCTATGGTAGGCGCCTCTTTTTTCTTCCAATTCCTAGGGATAAGAATCTTAGCTCCATTTAATAGATGCTGAACCATAGACCCTCTATATTTACTCCTGGTCATTTCTGAATTATGAAATAGGCATTCCCATGGGTCTTGTTTCACCTCGTATCCACTGATCTCCTTTATCTGTGCCAACACCTCCCTCCAATACTCCTGAATCAGAGGGCATTGCCACCATATGTGGGCATGAGATCCCTCCATCCCACACTCCCTCCAACACAGGGGTGACATCCCTTTATCTATCTTATGCATTTTTGTTGGAACAAAATACCACTTACAGAGAAGCTTATAATTCATTTCCTTAACCTTAGCGTCCATAGACGTGGAGTGGACATATTCAAGTATCTTCCTTTTTTTTTTTTTATACAGATTGTTTGATTCAATTCTACCTCCCAGTTTTCAACTGCCCTTAGTGCCTCCAGCTTGCCGTTAGGTGTCAAAATCTTATAAATATTAGAGAGTCCCTGCTTTCCTATTCCTCCCCGAAGGGTGCATTTTTCCCACTGGTTTAAATCATTTGGGGCTCGTATTGGTTTCGGCAGAGTATTTATAAAGTGTTTAATTTGCCTATATCTCCAGGTGTCTCCTGGAAGTACTCCATATCTTTCTCGTAATTCTATTAGGGAACACAAACCTTCACCCTTCATCAAGTCCCCAAGTTTTAATACTTCCGACGTTCCCCATCTCTGATATAAACCTCCTTCTCTACCTGGTTTAAAATAATCAGTACCTGTAAGGGGCATCAAAGGACTATTATATAACCATTCTTCCCTTTTACATATTCTATCATAGATTTTATATGTTTCCTTATATAAATGAAGGGGAGGGAGGAGAATAGCTTCACTCTATCACTTGGGAAGATAAATTTTAATGCAAATAAGTGGCGCACTAGGTGAGTCACAGTTTAAAAAGGGGAGGGGTAAAAATAATTTATATATTTATGTATTTTTTTTTTGAGGCTGGTAGGTAAGGGGTAGGAGGGTTAAGCACACAAATGTATATAAAGGGAAGGCTTGATAGCTTCCTTTGGTAGGTGGTATTGGAGGTTTTTTATAATATATATATATATTTTTTTCTCTTTTATTACTACACAGGGGTAGGGGCAGGTTAAGCCCCCTGAGAAATGGGAAGGTTGGCACACATATATAAAAGAAGGGGAGGGAGGAGAATTGTTCCCTCTATCACTTAGGAAGATACATTTTAATTCAAATAAGTGGCGCACTAGGGGAGTCACAGTTTAAAAAGGGGATTAAAATAATTTTTTTTTTTTTTTTTTTTTTTTTTTTTTAGTAGACATCACTTAGAAACTTAACTTCTAATTTAATTAAGTTAAGCACAGGGTGTCCCTGATGAAGGGGATGATTTCTTTTAGTTATAGTAAAAAACGGGGAGGGCTTCTTTTTTTTTTTTTTTTTCTTTCCTCTCTTTCTTTCTTCTCTCTCTCTTCTCTTTTTATTTCTCTATTTCTCTCCGTCCTCTCTTTTCTCCTCTGTCTACTCTCCTGTTCTTTCCAGGGGGACTTGCATCAGGGATTCTGTCGTGTCAGACTGTGTATCTCCCAGGGAGGTTGCCCTTGTGTATCTGGGTGAAGCGGGAGATGGGGATAGGGAAGGGTCTAGGGAGCGAAAGAAGGGGCACTATATCCTGACCAAAATAAAGGGACTGTAAGGAGACCATGTATGTGTTGTGACATGTTTGTTAGTATATATTGTGTAAGAATGTTATGTCAATAATAGTTGTTTGTCAATGAAAATTATATAATAAAAATTTTAAATGGAGAAAGATTAAATGTACAACTGTACAAAAAAAAGAAACTTGAAGCGCACACAACCTGATATTATGCAAGATGACTGTGATTTTAGATATCAGCTAACATCCACCTGCAGCCATAGCTTCAATTTATAAAACAAACAAAGTTCAGTGCTTAAAGTGTATATTACATTATAGTAAAATCTCTTAGGCCTTGTACACACGAGAGGATTTCCGCTGGAAACGGTCCGCCGGACCGTTTCCAGCGGATAAATCCTCTGGCGGATTTTGATCTGATGGCTGTACACACCATCAGATCAAAATCCCAGCGGAATACATCCGCCGTGACGTGCTGCGATGGTGACGCGGCGACGTGCGCGACCCTGGAAGGTAAATACTTCCACGCATGGGTCGAATCATTACGACGCATGTGAGGGATGGGAGCGGACGGAATGATCCGGTGAGTCTGTACAGACGACCGGATCAGTCCGCTAGACTGGATTCCAGCGGATAGATTTCTTAGCATGCTAAGAAATTTTTATCCGCTGGGAATCCGTCGGCTGGATTTTTATCCGCTGGGAAATGTCCGCTCGGACGTACACACGACCGGATCTATCTGCTGGAACTGATCCGCGGATCAATCCCAGCAGATCGATCCGGTCGTGTGTACGGGGCCTTAGAGATAAATACTATATTGTGTACAATACCCCAACAAAGGGGCAGATTCACAGACAATTGGACAGGCGCAGCGTATCAGAGATACGCTACGCCGCCGTATCTTACCTGGCGTAAATTCGAATCCAGGAAGAATTTGCGCCGTAAGTTACGGCGGCGTAGTGTTTTTCTGGTGGCGTATTTGAAATTGGGCGGGTTGGGGGCGGGTTTCATTTAAATGAAGCTCGTCCCCACGCCGAATGAAATGTGCATGCGTCGTTCCTAAATTTCCCGCCGTGCATTGCGCTAAATGACGTCGCAACAACGTAATTTTTTTAACTTAGACGTGACTTACGTCCATCCCTATTCACGGACGACTTACGCAAAAAAAAAATTCAAATTTTGACGCGGGAACGACGGCCATACTTTAACATGGCAAGTCTATCTATACGCCACAAAATAGCAGCTTTAACTATACGCCGGAAAAAGCCGACTACAGACGACGTAAGAGAATGCGTCGACCGCGCGTGCGTTCGTGGATCGTCGGAAAAAGCTCATTTGCATACCCGACGCGGAAAACAACGCGAACTCCACCCAGCGGATGCCGAAGTATTGCCTCTGCGATCCGAAGGCGTACAAAGCCGTACGCCTGTCGGATCTTACCCAGATGCCGTCGTATCTTGGTTTGAGGATTCAAACGAAAGATACGACGCATGAAATTTGAAAGTACGTCGGCGTATCAGTAGATACGCCGGCGTACTTGCTCTGTGAATCTGCCCCAAAAAGTCTATAAAAAGTTAAATAAATAAAGTCCTCTGAAGTAGGAAGAATCCAGTATGTGATGAAGAGGGTGCTATTGGTCCACCACCCTTATGCATTCACCAGAATTCAATGATATAAATGCATGTAGTATGTAGATAATCTTTAGTATAGCAAGTAGATTATGCGCAAAAAAGTTTATCAGAGCATTGTTATAGGAGGCAGCATAGTCAATCTAAAAAGTTGAAATCAGTAAAAAATTCCAGCTGTTTGGGGTGGTGATGGGGGATGTGCGGGTATGTTAGGATGGGAGTATGCACACAGGGCTGCCGTCAATAAGGAACAGAAACCATGTTCCAATATAGCAAACAAACAAGGAGAGAGGCGCCTCTGGGTGCAGTACTTAAAACAGTTTAAAAATGAAATTGAAATGAAAAAAACCACAAGTGAAAAGAAGCCACTCACATTTTGGTGGTCAATCGAAAACGTGTGGAGTCAATTTTTCAGGAGGGTAGGTAGGTATCATCTGGCGGTGTCTTTTCCCTTTGTCCCTGGTACAGCGCTCTGGGATGCAGGGGATCTGTCCTTCTGCCGCTGGTGGAATTTGTGATTTTCGGCGGTGGGCAGGGGGATCCTGTGCTGGCGCTGCGAGCCGTGTGTGCCGATGGACGCGCTGCTCGTCCATCGGCACACACGGCTCACAGCGCCAGCACAGGATCCCCCTGCCCACCGCTGAAAATCACAAATTCCACCAGCGGCAGAAGGACAGATCCCCTGCATCCCAGAGCGCTGTACCAGGGACAAAGGGAAAAGACACCGCCAGATGATACCTACCTACCCTCCTGAAAAATTGACTCCACACGTTTTCGATTGACCACCAAAATGTGAGTGGCATCTTTTCACTTGTGGTTTTTTTCATTTCAATTTCATTTTTAAACTGTTTTAAGTACTGCACCCAGAGGCGCCTCTCTCCTTGTTTGTTTGTTAGATAATCTTTAGTATCCACCATGTTTCCAGGTTCGGCTAGCTGGTGGGACCCTCTGGCACCCACTTATTGTTTTTATTTTTTACATCTCTTCAACTAACCTCATAATTGGTCACTTTCAGACTATTATGCTAACCTCAAGTAGGGTATTTAAAGCTAAGGAGTTTATGGTTAATATTCAAAAGTTTACAAACTACCTTCTCCAGAATGAATCATATCTGTATATTTTAACTTTGCGCTGCTTAACCAGTTTAATAACTTTTTTTCCCCCACACTTATCAACATATACAGGATGCTCTTAGAGGCTCATCCATCATTGTCAGTTTTTTAATCAAATACATATGTTGCTGGTTGTATTAATGCATAATAATCATATCTTTGTGCAGAAAAACAAAATGCCAAATTAATTTGCATGATGTGTTGGTGCTGAGGCAAAATAGAAGATGCGGTTTCCCAGGATTGTACACCAACATAGAAAATCACAAAACAAATAAACCCAATAAGAGTAAAGCCCCTCTAATACTTTTCACCCATGTAGGGCTTAAACATAGAAGCCTTACACGGATTAAACATGATATAGGGGCTTTCCTGATGGGTGGAGAGCCAGCTTTTCATTTGTTTTGTGATTCACTGTATTGGTGTGCAATCATGGGAAACATTTGTGGCTTTATGGATATGATACAGTATATTTGTGGGCTTGAAGTGCTCTTATGAGTGGCTTTGCACCCAACAGCAGTGTTTGAACAAGCTGGTACATCGGACCAGAGCATATGAGCGGTGCTGCTTTTTATTTGGTTTATGCCTACCTAACTTAATAAAAAAAAAAATAATTTGTTTATGTGCACACAAATATTATAATGTATGTGTGTGTGACAGGAGTCACTTTGGGCAGTGGGCTTGTGGAACCCATATTACCTTGGAGAGCACTGGAAGCACCTTGTCCAACTCCCCCAGCCCCTTCTATGTGTAAGTTACCCTGTGTCTATTAGAGGAACAGGGTGGCCTGAGAACCCCAGTCTGATCTGTACTAATCGGACTCACTTTACAACCACACTGGAATGTTGTGTGTATATCTATATCTATATAGATATACACTGTTCAAAAAAATTAAAGGAACACTTTTGAATCAGAACTCCTGGGAGATAAGGTAAGGTAGCAGAGGGGGAGGGTGTATACAGAGGGGGTTGTTAATCAGTTTAAGCTGCTTTGCTGTTAATTGAAATTAACAACAGGTGCACTAGATGGGCAACAATGAGACAACCTCCAAAACAGGAATGGATTTTCAGGTGGAGGTGTCTGACATTTTTTTCCCTACTCATCTTTTCTGACAGTTTTTCACTAGTTTTGCATTTGGCTAGGGTCAGTGTAACTACTGGTAGCACAAGGCGATACTTGGACTCTATAAGGGTTGAACAGGCAGTCCAACTCCTCCAGGATGGCACATCAATACGTGTCATTGCCAGAAGGTTTGCTGTGTCTCCCAGCACAGTCTCAAGAGTATGGAGGAGATTCTAGGAGACAGGCAGTTACTCTAGGAGAGCTGGACAGAGCCGTAGAAGGTTCTTAACCCATCAGCAGGACCTTTATCTGCTCCTTTGTGCAAGGAGGAACCAGATGAGCACTGCCAGAGCCCTACAAAATGACCTCCAGTATGCCACTGGTGTGAATGTCTCTGACCAAACAATCAGAAACAGACTTCATGGGGGTGGCCTGAGGGCCCACCGTCCTCTAGTGTGCTCTGTGCTCACTGCTGGACACTGTGGAGCTGAATTGGCATTTTCCATTGAACACCAAAATTGGCAGGTCCGCCACTGGTGCCCAATGCTTTTCATAGATGAGAGCAGGTTCACGTGACAGACGTGAAAGGGTCTGGAGAAGCCGCAGAGAACTTTATGCTGCCTGTAACATCGTTCAGCATGACCGGTTTGGTGGTGGGTCAGTAATGATCTGGGGAGGCATATCCATGGAGGGACACACAGACCTCTACAGGCTACACAATGGCACCCTGACTGCCATTAGGTATCGGGATGAAATCCTTGGACCCATTGTCAGACATCTGTATTGAGATTTCTTTATAATTCTTTCAAATCAATGTGCAGCAGGCTTACATATTCAGTCTACAGTAAGAATGATTTTTTTTCAAAAGCCTAAGGCCCCTTTCACATGGGCTTTCCTATTAGGTCTGGCTGCCAGTTTTTCAGACGGACCTGATAGGGCACTCTATTCACCCCTATGGAGCAGGTCTGGGCTCTCTTTGTCTGGGACTATCAGGAACTATCAGCTGACAACTCTGCTGCATTGCCGTCTCTTTAGCGAGGATTTCAGAGTAACAGTGTGCTTTATCCATCTCCGCCCGCAGCTATGGATGCAGAGGTCTTATGGCGGATGCAGCAGGTGCTGACTGACCTTGATTATCCTATTTCTGCATGGGATGATCTTGGATGGAGGAATTTGTCTGGTCAGCAGCTGGATGAGGGTACAGGAGATGGAGCAGTTGGCTCATCTCTCCAGCCACAGACTACAGAATGTATAGATTTAATTAACCGTTCATGGGAGGATGTTTGGATTAAAAGTCACCTGCCAAAGTGTTGGCACTGGGCCCAAGTGCAGCCAATCTGTGCTCTTTTTTTTTAGCAATTCCAGAGACTTGATTTAATTGACATTTCTGCTGAGGAAGAACAGCGGTGAGCCTCCAGGGAGAGAATGAAATTGGCACCTCACGACTGCAGCTTGTTATAGGTGGATGGGACTACGGTCTCCACCTGTATTCTCCAGGGATGTTGGGCAATCGGCCCAGATCCCCAACAGCATTATGAAGTGAGCCCAGCCACCCTGTTTTCTTTCCAGTGGCTGAAAGGACTCCAGGGAGAAGGGCCCCAGGAGTGGATATGTTCTCTGAAAGGGTCAGAGGTTGGCTGGATGAGTAACAGTTCCTCTGTTATACGTTACTCAACAGAAAACCTCACGGGATTACCTGTCAGGAATAATGTGTTGAATTTTGGGTCAGGTATCGTATGTGCATTTTTTTTATAACTATATGATATTTTTATATGCAATAAAACGGAAAATTTATTACCAAATACTTACCGTAATTTTCCTTTCCTGATAGACTCCATGGCAGACTACGTGTGGGTTAACCCCGCCTCCTCTCCTACTATAGGACCCCCTACCCATAAATTTGAGCTCACCTTGCTGGATGGTGTTCCGTAACTAGCCGACTCTTAGTCCAATCTCATATTATAGCTCATGGGTGGGAACTCCGTCTGCCATGGAGTCTATCAGGAAAGGAAAATTACGGTAAGTATTTGGTAATAAATTTTCCGTTTTCCTGACAGACTCCATGGCAGACTACGTGTGGGAAATAACTAGCCAATCCACACGGGAGGGTATGCTGAACAAAAATATTTTAATTTCTCCGGTCAACTTAGACCAAAATTAACAGAAGACAGGGAAGCAGGCTCTACACAATAGTGAGACATGAAAGTGTTGATCGAAGACCACGAGGCTGCCTTGCATATCACATCAGGAGCCACATGTCAAGCCGCTGCCCATGAGGTCGCCATGCCTCTGGTGGAATGAGCCGTCACCGCCTCTGGAGGAGCCAAACCCTTTGCCCTGTAAGCTTGCTGAATAGCTTGAACAATCCAGGCCGCTATCGTTCTTGAAGAAGCACGTTTTCCTCTATTGCTGCCAGAATGTAGTAAGAACAGATGATTGGAACATCTGAAAGATGAAGTGACTCTTAAGTATTCTCTCAGAGTTTCACCCACATCCAAAGGATGTACTTCCGTGGATTCTGGAGACTTGAAAGTAGGAAGCACTATCTCTTGGTTTTCGTGAAACACGGAGGTAACTTTTGGCTTGGATCCAAGCATGGGAATAAGAACCACCCGGTCTGGAAAGAAAGTCAGAAAAGGTTCCTGACATCCCAAGAAGCTTATTTCTGACACCCTTTTAGCCGAAGTGATGGCCACTAGGAAGGCCAGTTTAATTGGCAAGTCCTTAACTGAAAGATCTTTGTTGTTGAGAGTTGACAAAGCATCAAGGACGAATGGAAGATCCCATTTGGGGAACCTAGGTTTCCTCTGAGGCCTGAGTCTTGAAGCCCCACGAAAGAACTGCCGTATCAGTGGGTGAGTTGCCCATGAAGTTCCTGAGAATGCTGATAAAGCTGAAACTTGCACCCTGAGAGAACTGATGGATAACGGAAGGTCCAGGCCAAACTGGAGAAAACTGAGAATGTCTTGTACCCCCGGATCTCTGTATGATCTTCCTGCAGAAGTAGAGAAGTTAACGAACCTAGTCCATATTCTACTGTAGATTCTGTTGGTATTAGGCTTTCTGGAACTCATGAGGGTGGAAATGACTCTCGAGGCACACCCTAGAGACTCTAGCCTCTCCCTTTCAAGAACCAGACCATCAGTCTCAGTATCGCTGGACAGGGGTGCAGGGTCGCCCCCTGAGAGAGAAGGTCCGGTCTGAGGGGGAGAGGCAACGGGTCCCGGAAGCTCATCTGGATCAGGAGGGGAAACCACGGCCTGCTCGGCCAGTAGGGTGCTATTGTCACCACTTCGATCGTCTCCAATTGAAGCCTCTGGAGGAATTTCAGGATGATCGGAGGAGGAGGAAAGGCATACGCCCTGCTGAAGTTCCACTGGCTCGTTAAGGCATCTATTCCGAAGGCCTGACTGCAACGGACTCGAGTGTAGTACTTGTTGAGTTTGTGGTTGCAGGGAGATGCAAACAGATCCACCTCGAGATCGATTCCCAATGACAGGATCCATTTGAAGGTCTGTGGATGCAGTGACCACTCGTTGTTGTCTAAACTGTTGCGAGATAAGAAGTCCGCCTGAGTGTTCTGCTCCCCTGGAATAAAGACCGCTGACAGATTGAGCAGGTTCTTCTGCGCCCAGGTCAGGATGGGCTCGACCTCTTGGAGGAGAGCGGAACTCCGAGTGCCCCCTTGTCTCTTCACATACGCCACGGCCGTGGTGTTGTCCATCCTGAGTAAAACGGATTTCCCTTACAGGAGATGAGAGAAAGACTGAAGGGCACACCATGCCGCACGAAGCTCTAGAACATTCGACCCTGGAACGTGGAGTCGCGCATCCCACTTCCCTTGTGCCAGTTCTTGACCACAATGGGCCCCCCAGCCCGCATTGCTGGCATCTGAAGTGACAGGCAACCATTGGATGGGGACAAGTGAGTGGCATGTCCGTAGGTTTTTGCGTTGGAGCCACCAAAGAAGACTGTTCTTCATCAATAGAGTAATCCGAATCCACTGATTCATGTCTTCCGACTTCCATTGTTGAAGGAAGCCCGCTTGGAAGGGACGAAGCCTCCACATCGCCCATTTGACCATAGGGGCTGTTGCCACCATTGTGCCGATTATCTTCAGACACTGCGAAGCTCTCAGGTGTGAAGAATCCAGGGCTAGGGAGATTCTTTCCCGAATGACCAGAATCTTTTCCTCTGGAAGAGAGATCGTATTTTCTATGGTGTCGAACTGAGCTCCGAGATAAATTAGGCACTGTGTTGGTTCTAATTGGCTTTTCTCTCGGTTTAGGAGCCATCCGAATTCCAAAAGTGTGGAGATTACTTGTTCCTTGTGGACTAGAAGTAGTTGCTTGTCTTGAGATAGAACTAGCAGGTCGTCCAGGTAGTGGTACAGTCGCACACCTTTCGTTCTGATAAGGGACACTACTGCCAACAGGACTTTGGAAAAAACTCTTGGAGAGGTCGTCAGACCGAATGGAAGGCATACAAACTGTAGGTGCTCTTGACCAACCTGCAAACGAAGGAACTTGTGGAAATTTCCCGCCACTGGAACATGGAAGTAAGCGTCCTTTAAATCTATAGAGATTAACCAGTCGCCCGGTTGGACTATCTTCTGGATGGTCGAAAGTGACTCCATTTTGAATTTTTCGTGCCTTATGAACTTGTTGAGGAACGTAAGGTCTATCACCGGGCGCCAAGAGCCGTTCTTTTTTTGAACCAAAAAAACAGGAGAGTATACTCCCTGGAATTCCTCTTCCCTCGGAACGGGCACTACTGCTCCTTGATTTTTCAGCGTGTCTATGTAGGATTGTAGAATTTGTCGTTTTTCTTCCGACCTTGATAGTGTCGTGGACATTGGTCTGTGAGGAGGAATTCTGATGAAGGACCAAGTGTGGCCTGTGGAGACCGTTTTGATGGTCCAATAATCCGTGATCGAGGCCACCCAGACGTGCCGGAACTGATGTAAGCGAGCCTCTACCCGACCCGCCTGGGCGGGCCCAATCTCAAAAAGATTTTGTTGGCTCGCGCCCACCAGAAGTTTGCTTGTTGGCGGACTTCTGAAAGGAAGACTGTCCTCGATTCCAGTTCCAGTTTCTCCTGAAATTTTGGCCTGGTCTATAGGAGCGAGCTTCCCTCGAGCGCTCTGTACTGCGCCTACGTCGAGGCCGTCTTTGGTTAAATGGGCGCCTGTCCTGGGGGAGGAACCCCGACTTCCCACCTGTGGCCTTAGAAATGGCATTATCCAATTTGTTACCGAACAATGATGCCCCTTCAAATGGAATTTTGCACCATGCCTGTTTAGAGGCTGGGTCAGCAAGCCAGGGGCGCAACCACAAGGCCCGCTTGGCCGTGACTGACGACAACATTGTTCTGGCCATCAGGCGAACAAGGTCAATCGATGCCTCCCCCAAAAAGGAGACTGCCATTTTAATCTCTTGAACTGCCGATCCTTGAGCTAGATCTTCTGACACTCCCTTCAGAACTGAGTCCACATTTTCAACCCAGGCTTCCATAGCTTTGGAGGTGACCGCCAGTGCCAAAGCTGGTTTGCAGGCCATTCCGGCCAAGTTATAGATCCTTTTAAGATCCTGATCTATTTTGCGCTCCAGGCCATCCTTAAAGGATACTGAATCTTCTAGCGGAAGAGTCACGTGTTTCGCTAGGCGCATTACTGCTGCATCCACAAGGGGAGCATTTTCCAAGTGTTTAATATCCTCAGCTTTGAAAGGATAAAGCCTCGATGTTTTATTTGACATTGAAACTTTTTTATCCCCTTTGCTCCATTCTTCCTCAAACACATCTTTCAGTTCAGAGGGAAGTGGAAAATTAGAACGTTCTTTTACTAATTGTTTGAACAGTTTCCTCTGTTTCTCTGGGGGAGCAGCAGTATCCTCCAGTTTTAGGGTCTCCTTGACCGCTTTAATTAATGGGGAGACTAAAGCGTAGTCAAAACCCACAGAGTAATCATCTCCCTCCGTCTCGCTGTGCGAGGAATCATGGGAGGCATCATGAGGCTGGAATTGGCCGGGATCCTCCTGGGCCTCGTCAGCCAAGGAGCCAGAAAAGGTGGTGGACTGGCTCCTCGTGTGGGAGGTGTCTAAATCTTTCATGGATTGTTGCACCACACGTTTGACAATAGACTCCAGATTTTGTTTTTCCGTCTCTTTCTCACCGACCGCTCGGGCGTAACATGGATCGCATAGCGACTTGCCCTCTGGGATACTGGTTTTACATCCCCAGCATGCTCTATAGTCAGAGCGACTATCGCGGTGGTGGTAGCGGTGACTAGAGGAGGAATGGGAACGTCTCCTATATCTAGAGGGGGAATGTGAGCGTCCCCTATGATGGTGAGACCCAGACGGGGTGTCTCGTCTGGATCTAGAGGCTGATTGATGACAGTCCCGTGGCCTGGCAAGGTCTCTATCTTGTGGCCAATGAACGGAATTAGTCGGGCTGTAGTGAAATAAACAGTATAGACAGAGGGAGGGGAAGAAAAGCAATAAACACCTTTAGCCATCCACATTGAAAATACAATATTATCCATCCCCCTCCCCCCTCCGCACATACCTTGTGCGGGAGGGCTGGCCACAAGGCGGTGAAGGATCCATAATGGAGGAGAAGAACAGCGATGCAATACCAGGAATAAAGACCGAATATCACTTAGGCTAAGGAAGTATAATGATAAATAAATAAATAAATGACATTTTTTTTTTTTTAAAGTAAAATCATTTAACATGTCCCCTTTAAGGGACTAAAATGCCATAGTCCCCCCCCCCCAGACAGGGCTTACCTTGCCCAAGTGATATGGACGCTCCGGGATGCCGCCGCTATTGCCCACCTGTATAGGGCACTTCAGCGGTTTAAAAACCCCCGCCGGAATGACGTCACGGCCGATCTCCGTGACGCGCATGCGCCGAGAAGACCAGCCTGACTGTGCCTGTGCGGCCTCTGACCCCTCCGCCGCACGCACGGAAACCAAGCCCCGCTTTCACCGCGGTTTCGCGCATGCGCGGACGTACGGCGACCCGGGAACCAGGAAGAGGGGAGACGTCCTGGAACGCAGAAGCGCTCCACACACACCAGGCCTAACAAACAATGTGGGGCAACAATTTGCAAAAAAGACAAACATACACACAAAAACGCTGCCATGGAGAAAAGAAAGGTAATTTTCTTCAGACCTGCCAGCCAGCTGCCCATCCATCCTGGTACACTGGGCCACATCCCTTCCACCATAGGGGTATAATCAGCCCAAATCCACTCGCCCGCTCTTAGCTGGGCCCTGGGAGCACCGCAGTCATGGTACCAACTCGGACAGGAATCCTGAAGTGCGCAGAATCGCATGATGAAGGTCCATGTGAGGAGGACAAAAAAGGAATACCATCCAGCAAGGTGAGCTCAAGTTTATGGGTAGGGGGTCCTATAGTAGGAGAGGAGGCGGGGTTAACCCACACGTAGTCTGCCATGGAGTCTGTCAGGAAAGCATTTTTTACAATACCTATGGTGTCCATGTTATCAGTACCGAGATAGTCCAATACAACCTTTCGCCATCCAAGTGATTACAGTATGGCCAGGCAGCATTAGCAACTGCCACCACATGTTCATTTTGTTTAATTCTCTCTTGGGAGGAGGAGATTAAGGGGGGGATATGATCAACATGTACAAATACATAAGGGGTCCATATAGTGAACTTGACCGTAAAGTGAAACACCCAACATTAACACAGAGGTCAAGGGGGCACTCTTTCTGCCTAGAGGAAAAGAGATTTCATCTCCAAATACAGAAAGATTTCTTCACAGTAAGAGCTGACAATGTGGAATAGACTCCCTCCAGAGGTGATTCTGGCCAGCTCAGTGGATTGCTTCAAGAAAGGCCTGGATACTTTCCTAAATGTACGTAATATAACTGAGTACTACAATTTATAGGTAAAATTGATCCAGGGAAAATCTGATTGCCTCTCAGGGATCAGGAAATTATTTTTTCCCCTGCTGTAGCAACTTGGATCATGCCTTTCGCCTTTCTCTGGATCAACTGTGGGTATAAGATTGGGCATATGGGATTGTATCATAATATTTAAAATGTTTATGGTTGAACTGGATGGACTCTTTTTTTCAACCTGACTATGTATGTAACATAGTGGTAGTCAGTTCCACCCATTATCTGCATCTTAAAATTTACGGAAACCACATACTGTTGATATTAGCTAGCCTTTTTGATGAAACCCTATCCAGATGTTGCATTTTTGCGCTGTTTCCAAATCAAACCAATTTGTGTATCTCTTCATCCTAGTCGATAAATCTAAGATAGATTAAACCAATAGAAATTCCTTCCCTCCAGTTTATGAATGAAACATGCAAGAGCTATTGTTCTTTTCAAATCTACTCATCTTTACATGCTGTGTTTCATATTGGTATGGTGATAAGTTTAACTAAATACAGAATTCCTAGAAACATACTTGTAGATATACATAATCAATTTGCCAAAAAAATGCCTACAGTAGCTGTTACTGGGATGGAACCCAGCCACTGGAAACTCACACCTGCTCAGAAAGAAAGAACAAATCTGAAGCTGATTTGTGTATAGTTTAGCAGCCTGTGCTAGAAAGCTATGAAAGCTATTAGTATGCTAGAGAAATAAATAAGTTGTACCTGATGAAAGGCAAATGTTTCAGAGAATCAAAGGACCCCACTTTGATTTTTGTTATAGATTTCAAGAATTTATATAACCTTGTATGTTTCTATAAAAGCAACTAAAAGGAAAATGTTTGCTCCAATCGCATTTTCCAAAAATCCTACTATAAAAACGGCCATATACCTGTAGTAGGCTTGTTACATTGAGTATAGGTTCACACCGAGTGTGGGATTTCATTCCTGCATGTCAGTCCCGATTTCGGGGACGATTTCAGAGACATCTGTGTGGAGTTCTGCATAGATATCAATGGAAATCACACCCCAAAATCAACAAAAGTAGTACAGCAGCTACTTTTGGAAATCGGTGTGGCTCTGCAAATGCGGCGTCGCCCCAATTAGGACGGTCCCATTACCGGCAATTGCTGCCAATTTGACATGTCAAGTCGCACCAATGTGAACCAGGACTAAAGGACATCTGTATTGAGATTGATTTGAAAAAATTATAAAGAAATGTGCAGCAGGCTTACATATTCAGTCTACAGTAAGAATGATTTTTTTTCAAAAGCCTAAGGCACCTTTCATATGGGCTTTCCTATTAGGTCTGGCTGTCAGTTTTTCAGACGGACCAGATAGGACACTCTATTCACCCCTATGGGGCAGCAGATGTCAGCAGTGACATACCCGCTGCTATCCAATCCAATCCTGTCCACCAAATCCAGATGGTTGGTGACCTTATTTTCCATCCGTCTGGTGGATCGGACAAAAACAGACAGAAAAACCCTTTTCATCCGATCTTCCCATAGAGGTGATCAGGACTCTGAGAGGTTCATCTTGGCACAGTGAGCAGAGATGAACCTGTCATCCGCCTACTCAGCGGATCGATCCCCCGCTGAGCAAGCGGAGTCCGTCAAACGGACAAGCCCGTGTGAAAGAAGCCTTATGGCAAATATTTCCACAATTTAGTCGATGAATCTGTAAGCCCCACAAAAAGTAATCATGACAGACAATCTATCTGATAAGATGAATGAAATTGCGGTCCCGAAATGCAAAGGAATGATCTAATTTGTACCTTTAACACTTGAATAAGTCCATTATGAGACCACTTATGCCTCCCCAGAGGTGCCATGTTAGCGATTATGCCCTGGCTGCTAGCCAAGTGAAAGAATCTTTCTAATCACTAAAATACCCTCAGCTTTGTCTCCAGAACTAAGCTGTCTACACATAATACAAATGTTTTTGTTCAATTTCCTTTAAAATTGTATGCTATTAGACAGGCCCTTGTACTACATAGTTGATGGTAAATCTAAAGTGTTTAGGTTTGACTTCATATTTTATGGTTTTGGTAAATCTAAAGGATAATTGTTCAAGAAAATTGTATACTGTGTAGCCAGCTTACAATTCTACAGAGCATGTGCATTCAGACCCAGTTAGGGCTAGGTCAACAAGTGTCTGCTATTTTTCTTGTGGAATAAAATGACTATGGACTCCATTCACACTTGTGTGACTTGTCTTGCAACATTTGACATCAAACTTGCATGACATGTCATTTCCCATGATAACCATTCATATACAGAGAAAGGAATATATGGACAGCCGCACTCCAAAGTCTTAAAAAGACGTGCCCTTTAACTAAGTTAATGCGAAACGCGTCAGATGTTTTTCCCACTGTATGCTGGTTCCTGTAGTGCATTTTTCTTTTTTACCCAATAAAGGGCACTTCTTTTTAAGACGTTGGAGTGCGGCTGTCCATATATTCCTTTCTCTGCATATCCTGCGCATTGCCGGCACCCGTTGGTTCTTGAGTGGACAGTGATTACCTTGTGCTCACCTGGAGCGGCAGCTTCCTTACCATAACCATTCATATACTTAAAGTTGCAGCAACTTCAAAGCAGATCATGCTATAGACTTCAATGTTAACCCTCAGAAGTTGCATGAAAGTTGTAACTGAATGTTTGACCAGTCATAATGGTCAACTGTTGCAAGTTGTATCCAAGTTGCATCCATCCAAAGTTGCATCAAAGTTGCATCAACGTTGCATTCCAAAGTCGGCGCAACTTTGGAGTTGTACAAGTGTGAATGGAGCCTAGGGGTTTGTAGTGTGCATAGAGAAGTGTATGTGACCACAACAAACGTGCACTGCTCATTACAAACAAGTGAAAGTGAGAAAAGTAGAGGTTTAGCAGCTTTACGAGGAGGCAGAAAATTAGATGACAGGGCCATTAAGGAAGAGTCTCAAAAAATAATCCATGCACATCCATGCTTAACACAAGTTACTGTTCGTATCTAATAAATTTGCTAATTAACCTTTTCACTGACAGAGCTTTGTTTTCATTTTTTGCACAAATATTTAAAAAATATTTTAAGCCTGAAGATTGTAAAAACCCCAAAAACATTACATATTGTCTGAAAGCAGGCACCCTAGAGAATAAAATAGTGGTTGTTTTATTTTTTTTATGTTATACAATATTATCGCAAAGGTTTAGGAAAGCCACAATTTCAGTAAAAATGAACTAAAGATAATTTTAGGGCACGAAAAGACAATTATATACCATTTGATGAATAATTGGGTAATTTAAAAGATGAGGTTGCAACGAGTAAATAGATACCCAACATGTCAAACCTTTAATTTAAGTGTGCATGTGAAATTTTGACACACTTTAGTACCCTATATTTTCAATAGACAACAATTTAAAAGCCCCCTACAGGTCATAAGTTTAGTTCTGTGGAGGAGGTCTGGTGCTAGAAATATTGCTCTCAATTCGGCGTACGTGGCAATATGTAACATGTATCGCAATTGACGTTTTTACGCATTGTTGCCCCTGACATGTGTGTTTACATTCGTTGTGCGAGCATGTGGGGGTAGGGGCCTCAAAAACAATTTGGTGGTGGGGGGGGGGGATTTTAGGTAATCTTGAGTGTAACTTATTAAAAGAAATTTAGAAATTGTACAGAATCTAACTTTTTTCATCACATAGGGACAAAACGTTTCTGTGATGATTATTTGGTAACAGGATATTTTTTTAATGAGACATCCAGAGTCTAAAAAGGTGGTCGCCAGATTGCTTCCATCTGACAGCCAGAAGTTAGCTTGTTAAATATTGACATACAGGTAACACGGTTTTGAATATCTATTGTTTGCATTTCTCATAATTCCATCACTAAAACAGAAAGAGTAAGTACAAAAGGAGCGCCAATGGTTTTATTAGGGTGTGACCACTGCTTTTTCAAGAGTGTCATGGTAGCTCAAACAGTTATGTGCTTAGTTTATATTTAGATAAAAGCACTGTAGATCATCCTGAATATTTAACACTGACTCAGAAAAAGAGTATATTAATAACACGAGTAGTTAGGCAGAAAGTAGTGTGAAAGGTTACTGCAGCATACTACAATTTTACAATTTTTTATACTAAAGGGATGCTAATCCCAAACTCTTAAGCCATGTACACACGCTCGGTTTTCTCGGCGGTAAAAAGTCCACCGAGAAAACCGAGGGGAAACCTGAGAACCTGCTCAGTAAGTTTCCTCGTGTACAAACGGCCGGGTTTCCCGTCGGGAAAACTTTGGGGAGAGCTTTGGCTGGGAATCCCGGCCATGTGTATACTCCCTCGCAGTGTTTCCCCATAGGAAAACTGGCGGGTTTAAAACAGACGGGAATCAGGGTGATTATAAAAAAATAGAAATAGAAAATAGAGAGCAGATTCTCTATTTTCCCGCCAGGATTCCCGGCAGTTTTCCTGACAGGAAACACACGGCCGGGATTCCAGGCCAAAAGCTCTCCCCACAGTTTTCCCAACGGGAAACCCAGCCATGTGTACGGGGCTTCAAAGTGGTATTAAACCCAAAACAAAAAATGTAATATATTACAGCTGACCAATGCATATATGTTGTGGCTGAATCAGTTTTCTTTTATAAGTTTTTTTTTCCATTTGTTTTCACCTGGTGATCTGGTCAGTAACACATTTCCAATTATGAGAGAGCCTACACTCCGGAAGAAGGAACAACACACCTTTGGAGAGCGTTCTTTGAATCTTGCTTTGGCAGATATTATGGACCCCATTGTTGATTTGGTCGATGAAGCTGGTCACGTTGAAGAGGGAAAGCAGGTTGAGGAAGTTGGAGGAGACGTTGGTGTTGCTTGGGTGGAACTTAAATTAAACCAACTTTAACACATTGGTGTTGCTACTGGGCACATCTCTTCACAACATGTCACAATCCGTGATGCATGTTTACTTTTGGCTACCATGTATGGGGATCTTCACAACTTTAGTTAGCATTTGCTATATGAATGTATCTGTCTTGTATTTACAGTGCACTATTTACAGTATATTCTATAGCAGTGTTTCTCAAGCTTTTTCCAATCAAGGCACCCTTTTGCAAACTAGAACTGACTAGTATTTCCAATGTTTCACTTCTCCCTTCAGTTTTTCTCCATCGCTCAGCTTATGTGACCCCAACACTAACGGAGAGGGGGATATAAGGATGCTGTGCAGGCGACTGTCATTCTCCATATCAACTGATCATGCCATTGGTCATTAGGATGCTGACAGCTAAAAGGTTGCCTTTTAATAACACAAAGCCACAGGTTTTAATTGTGCACCATTACAGACTTTCTCCACATTCAGGCTTGTATACAATTTTTGGGCAATTTTTAGGCATTTTGCCAAGCCACCACTTGTGCTGTAGGAACATTTTGTAATTTCACACGTTACCGCACTGCACCTAGTGAAAGTCCTAAAATGTAGTTTGCATGGCAGGTGTAACTGGCCAGTAGGTTATAAATTCCCCCAATCCCCCCCTGCTAGCACTAACCCCCCCCCCCAAATCTCCCCTCCTAGTACAAATCCCCCCTCCCTGCACAAATCCTCCCTCTTAAAGCCCCCTCTTTGCACTTGCCACAGCTAAATTACACACAGCCTGGTACTGGCCGATTATTATAGATGTCCCTTCTGTGTACAAAGGAATGGGAGAGATCACATCCGCAATCCTCTTGGCTCTCACCTCATCTATGTTGTTCTCTGCATGTTTTCCCGCAAACTGAAAGCTGTGCAAGCTGCCTGACATGCCCTTAGCAACCGATGACGTCATTGGTTGGTGGAACGTGGGCGGACGGCTTGCATAGTTTTTTGATTTTCCGCCAAATTTACAGAGAACAACATAGAGAAGGAGAGAGCCAGGAGCAGTGATGGGACAAGGTCATCGAGCAGCCAGGGCAAAGATGTCAAATGGCGCCAAACCCAAGGTAAATAGACTGTGCACTTTGCAAAGTGCAGTTGCACTCTGCAAGAGCAGTTGCCCCAGAGCTTAGTAAATGAGGTAAAGATTCAAGGTGCAAAAAATACTTAATCACATGTAAGGAAAATACAAAAACATAATTTTTGCTTTTACATAGTTGGATGATGAACGTCAGTAGAGCTCCCACTCATTGCAAAAGCAGTTGCTCCAGAGCTTAGTAAAAGTCCACAGTTTATTTGCCTTTAGTAAATCAACCCCTATGTGTCAACAAAAATCCCCTCCCTTAACACGATAGGTTAGTCTGATGAAAACGGTCTGATGGATTTTTCCATCAGTAATCCGATGAAGCTGACTCATGATCAGTCGTGCCTACACACCATCAGTTAAAAAAACGATCGTGTCAGAACGCGGTGACGTAAAACACAACAACGTGCTGAAAAAAATGAAGTTCAATGCTTCCAAGAATGCGTCGATTCTGAGCATGCATGGATTTTTAACCGATGGACGTACCCACAGACGATTGTTTTTTTCTATAGGTTTTTTATCCATCAGATAATTTTAAGACAAGTTCCTATTTTTTTAACCTATGGATAAATAACCGATGGTGCCCACACACAATCAGTTTGGTCTGATGAAAACGGTCCATCAAACCGTTTTCATCAGACTAACCTATTGTGTGTACGCAGCATCAGCCTCCAAAAAATTGAGCACTAATCCGGATTCTTATCCCCAAGCATAAACTCACTTTGCAAGCCAAAATTCTCCCCAATCAAAAGTTCCCCCTCTTCCAGTTCCTTCCGCTGAAATCCCAAACCCTGCACATATATTTGTCCCCATTATCATAGCACAAATCCTCTACACCTCAAACTTCCCCTCTGAGAGATTGGAAGGGGGTGGAATGATTTGTACTCAATTTCTCCTTCTAGCAAAAATCACCCAATCATCCCTACTAGCCCAAATGCCCTCCTTCAAATCCCCCTTTATAACACAAACCCCCTTCCTAGTACAACCCCCCCCTCCTTTAGCATAAATAACACAAATCGACCCCCCCCCAAGTTAACCTCCTAAAATAAATTGCCACTGTCACCCCCAAATTTCCTCCTTCTGGTAAAAATCCCCCCCTCAATCTCCTCTCCAACCCCTCTCCCAGTATTAATCCTTTTCTCCCTCCTCCTAGCACAAATACTCTCAGGCCTCGTACACACGACCAAGTTTCTCGGCAAAAACCAGCAAGAAACTTGCTGGGAGATTTTTTTTGCCAAGGAAACTGGTCGTGTGTACATTTTCGTCGTGGAAACTGTCGAGAAACTCGACGAGCCAAAAAGAGAGCATGTTCTCTATTTCTTTGACGGGAATGGAGAAAATTGGCTTGTCGAGTTCCTCGACAGCCTAACAAGGAACTCGACGAGCAAAACGATGTGTTTCGCCCGTCAAGTTCCTCGGCCGTGTGTACGAGGCTTCAACCTTAGCACAAATGTTTGTTACTCTGAAGCTGCTGTCAGTAGACCTGCTAGCTTGTAGGTAGGAACTCTCCATGCAGCGCCCCCCACCTCACATAATACCACTGCACCCAGGGCAGCTTCCCCTCCTGCTCACCCCTTGTCCTGGCCCTGGCTGAGAGGATGCCAAATGCTATCTCTCTCACTCCTTATAGATTTTCACTGTTAACTTCTTTGTACAATAATCGGTCAGTACCTGGGCTGTGTGTAATTTTGCTGCAGCAACCCGGTTGAGAAACCCTGCTCTAGAAGGAAAAGTCTTTTGGCAGAATAACAATATCTAGCCACAGTACAAAATATTCATTACCACTGTACCACAAGCAAGAGTCTCACAAACACATACTGTAAAAAACCTCTGCATAATGACTATTAAAAAAATGAAACTCTTTGACCTTGATTGCTAAGTAGGTCTCAACTATTTCAATAAACAACTGTGCAGACCATGAACACTGGGCTCGAGTATATACTGTGCAATACAGCATACAGGGTGCAAAGGCCCAGACCTAATAACCCAAAGTGTACAGAGATCAGTAGTATGTTACACACAAAGAGCAGGGGTCAGGAGTACACAAAGTGTAGAGATCGGGAGTATGTGATGAAAAGAGTCCAGGGGGCATAAGTATAAAACACACAAAGTGCAGAGCAAGGTTGTATGTAATGAGGAGAGTACAGGGAACATAAGTACAGCATTCATAAGGTGCAAGGGACAGTAGTGACCCAAATGTGAATCTCTTACTTATTGATAGAAAGTATTTGGACAAGTAAGTAACTGAGAAATGAGCTTATCACTATGCTGTTTCTCCTTTCACTGTCCTGTCACAGGCTGAGGCAGGTCCAGGTCAATCTGGCCTCAGAGGAAGTTGGTTTATTGACACTGGTCATCAGACTGAGGACATCTAGTGGCAGAAAATGTATTGTGGAGGAAATCTTTGGACTGAAGGTGAATATTGCAACAACATCTGGTTATTTTATCTTTTATCTCTTCTGAGCTATTCTGTTATTGTTATTTTTAACTGGAGCTGACAGAAAAGCCAATTTCCAGGCAAAATGGTTATTTGCATTGACAAGAATGTGGAAGAGTAACATTTTCACAGGCTTTTATTTTGTTTTTTTATATTTTAATATTTTATTGGGTTTTATATTGCACATACATGATAAACCACAAAAGAACAGAGAAAAACAGCACATTTCTCACCCACATAGAAATTTACTTAGCCATACTAACCCCTGGTTTTCCAACTCCATCTCCCCAGCCCCCCCCCCCCTCCCTCATTACTATCCTACCCTCCCCAAAAACCCCTTCAACCTCATACCATAATCTTGATTTCACCATATTTCTTTGTTAACTTGAACTTTCTCCATGCTTCCCACCTCTCTAAGAACCCCTCTCTTGTATCTTCGTAGAAATGTCTTAGATTTTCCATATTGTGTATCTCTTCTATTTTATCTAAATATTCGCCTATCTTTGGGCTTTCTACTTCCTTCCAATTTTTAGGGATCAAACTTTTTGCGGCATTGATCATGTGTACTATCATTGAGTTTTTATATTCCTTTATCGGAATATCTACTCCATGAAATAAACATGTCCAAGTTCCTCAAGTATGGCTATCTTGGTGATCTCTTTAATATAGCTTAGTACTTCCTTCCAATAGCTCGCTATCTTGGGGCACCACCACCATATGTGAGCCATAGTTCTCACCTGACCACACCTCCGCCAACACTCCATTGTTTGTCCGATTTGGTATTTCCCTAGAGCATCAGGCGTTCTATACCACCTAGATAGACATTTATAGTTCATTTCTATCATCTTGTAGTTAACTGTTGATCCATGTACAAGTTTTAAGATTCTTCCCACTTCTTGATTCCTTCCTCGTTTCCCCAGTTCCTTCTCCCAATTTTTTATGCATGTTGGTACCTCCAACTCCTCCACTTCTCTCAAAATGTTATATATTCAGGATATATTCCCCCAAGTTTTTTCCATATTACATAGATGCTCAATTGATGTTAAGTTCTGTCCTCTTAGCGGGTGAGGGAGCGTGTTGATGAAATGCTTAACCACTTAAGACCCGGACCAAAATGCAGCTAAATGACCTTGCCACTTTTTCGCGGTCGTGCGACGTGGCTCCCCAAAAAAATTGGCGTCCTTTTTTTCCCACAAATAGAGCTTTCTTTTGGTGGTATTTGATCACCTCTGCGGTTTTTATTTTTTGCGCTATAAACAAAAATAGAGCGAAAATTTAGAAAAAAATGCAATATTTTTTACTTTTTGCTATAATAAATATCCCCCAAAAATATATATATAAAAAAATTTCCTCAGTTTAGGCCGATACGTATTCTTCTACCTATTTTTCGCAATAAGCGTTTATCGGTTGGTTTACGCAAAATTTATAGCGTTTACAAAATAGGGGATAGTTTTATTGCATTTTTATAAAAAAAAATGTTTTACTACTAATGGCGGCGATCAGTGATTTTTTTTTCGTGACTGCGACATTATGGCGGACACTTCAGACAATTTTGACACATTTTTGGGACCATTGTCATTTTCACAGCTGTGAACTAGTACAGGATGTACCTGTACGTACATGTGCCCAGCCGTGCCATTCTGCCGACGTATATGTGCAGGAGGCGGTCCTTAAGTGGTTAAGCTGGAAGTATACCGCCACTCATTTAAATCCATCAAATCCTTTTTATTTTTTAATTCCTGTATGGTACATATTTTTCCCCCTTGCATTATATCCCGTAATTGTGCGTTTTCTTTTTTTATCCAACTCCCTCCCATTAAGTTTTTCCCTGTTGTAAAATAGTTGTTTTCCTTTAATGCTATTAATGGTGAGTTGTATTTCCATTTATTTTACTTATACACATTATCCCACGTTTTAAATACGATCAGTGTAAGTGTATGTGTGTTATCACCCAGTGACCTATATTGTGGAGGTGTCCATATGTCCCTTCCTAATTGTGTGTTGGCCATCTCGTGTTCTATATTAACCCATCTTTTTTCATTTGATATTTTCGCCCATTCTACCACCTGTGTTAACAATACTGCCTCATAATATTTTTGAAAATCAGGTTCACTCAATCCCCCTTGATTTTTTTCTTTCTGCAGTGTCGTCAGTACTATTCTAGGTTTCCTATTGTGCCATATTAGTTTTGTGATGAGTGTTTTTAATACCCTAAAGCAGCCCTCAAAATTTCCACTCGCCTACTAGCATTTGGCGAGTGGATTTAAGCTGGGGGCGAGTGATGACAGGGCTGCATGACCAATCTCCCTCCAATCTGTGCCTACACTTAGAGTCCCGATGAGATTGGCGGCCGAAGAGGAAAGGTGCATGCTCGGGAAAAGTAGTCTGGTGAGCCGCGCACAGGCAGAGCAGTACACAGGTGCTCTCCTTGCAATTCTCATTAAGAGATGGGACCTAACAGTATGACCTCTCTGAGCCTGCCCCCCTCCCCCGGGCCCCGACCAATGTAGCTGGAGAGCAGAAAGTAATGAGTGAGGTGGAGGATTGCAAAAATTACCACTCTGGTGCAGCGCTCACTGAAAGTTGCCCTGACATGAGAATGGTAGCCTTCTAGTTTGTGCAGTTTTCTTCTCCTTGTGCTCTATGTAAGTGTCCAGTTTAGCCTGAGCACTGTGAACAAACTGGTCTCAATGTGTGCTGTGCGCTGTCAGTGTGCGCTGTGCTATGGTGTCAATGGCTGTGCAGTTGTGTGGATCTCAGTGCTGGATTGTACTCCCTCCCACTGTGCTGCAGCTCCTCTCCTCTCTGCCAGCCTGAATAAAAGGGGGAAGTGGGGACATGCAAGCGTGGAGCTGCACACACAGGCTCCTGATGATGAGATGAATGGGAGAGAGAGAGAGGATGGATGGGAGTTGCAGAGGAGACAGCAAGAGAATGGGGAAGAGACCCAGTTCTAGTGCCCTGTCCCTCTGGTCTGCCCCCAGTGCCCTGTCCCTCTGGTCTGTCTCCAGTGCCCTGTCCCTCTGGTCTGCCCCCAGTTCCCTGTCCCTCTGGTCTGCCCCCAGTGCCCTGTCCCTCTGGCCTGCCCCCAGTGCCCTGTCCCTCTGGTCTGCCTCCAGTGCCCTGTCCTATTTTGTTAAAGTTGTTGTTGGTAATATTTAATTTTGTAACTTGATTCTGCATAAAACATTGTCATTCCATGAGATAATCTACAAGGGCATGTTTAAGGGTGCAATTAGGCGCAGGGCAGTGTATGGATTAGGTGGGGCAACTGGTGGCGAGTAACTCTTGAGGCCTGGCTAGTAGCTCAGGACTTGAAATTTTGAGCCCTGCCCTAAAGTATGCTGGGGGTATAAACAGGCTTTTATTTTGTGACCTCAGTGGTGAGATTTTCCATAATTTCCTATTACTATTATGCCCCTACAAAAATTCAGGGAATGCGGGCATATTCAGGACAGGAAGACACAGGCAGCAATTAAAACAATGCCAGAAGTTTTATGTCTGCATCACTGTACTGAAAATGTTCATCCTGGCGTCAAGAAGGAATTGTGGAAAAACCTTGTGCAATCCTTTACTATAGATATATATTATATAATTAGCAATTTTACACCACACCTCTAAACTGGTTGCAGGCACAAGAGTTGTAGTATTATGAGCAGCATATTTTCACCTAGGAAAAAACGTAACCTAGTATAAGTGTGATTGCAGAGAAGTGATTGTTACTAGACTGGGCACACATATGGCAGAATTGGAAAATCCTTATTTGTGCAAAAAAAAAATTATCTGTCTCTTCCTTTTTTCTGTGTCCCTGATACTTTGTCTGAAGCAGACAACAGATGGACATTGTCGAAGGCTGTTCATGACTGTGGCTATTTCAGAAAGCAGAAGTTATTTTGTAAAAATTGTATATTGCTAGTTGCATATTGCATTTAAGCTTCTATTATTCCTATTATGAACAGACCTATAAGTGAGTAATGAACAGACCTATAAGTGAGTATTTTTAAAGTGTTTTCACACACGATTTGTACTTCTTTCACACATTTTTTAAAATTAGAAAAAATGTGTAAATCTTGGGAGAAAGTTGCCTGCAGCTTAAATAGTCATTGGTTCTCAACTCCTGTCCTCAGGACTCACTAACAGGCCAGGTTTGCAAGATAACTGAAATATATCACAAGTGATATAATTTGCTGCTCATTGATTGCAATATTGTAGTCTGCATTTCCCCCAGGTAATATTTAAAATCTGGTCTGTTAGTAGGTCCAGAGGACAGGAGTTGGGAACCACTAAAAGAAAATTGGCCTAAAAAAAGTTTTTTTTTCTAAGTAGACTTTTGTCCTCTAAATAGAAGAAATAGGCAAATGACCTGATACAACTGAATGACACTAGAAGTCTGAGTCAACAAACTTTGGCAATATGGGAACATTGGAAGTTTGTGCTCATTTGGCAGCACTGATGATACTCTGTAACAGCAAAAGGAGAAAAGCATGAAAATTGCATGTTATGCTAATAGAACATCTGTGCAAAAGGCAGCTGTGTACATTTCATTCAGCTGCCAGAAACACTCACTTTAAGCAGAGTTCATATTTTAAAGATCAATTTAGCATGAATCTGTTCAATGAAATGTGATGATTATAAGAAATGAATTCTTATTTCAGACTATGCATTCATATGATACACTTGGAGATAGCTAAACAGCACAAGGAGCTCCTTGTAATACAGTGCAAAAGAGCAAAAAAAAAAATGAAAGCCTGACTCAACCAAAAGTATAATTTTCATAAGTGGAATCTAGTGAGCTCAGTCAGCCCCAGGTCTCCATTAAGACCTGAGTACTCCTCATCTTCCTATCACGGCTCCTAAATCTGTTCCTGTCTTTATTTTAATGCTGCCTTCTCTCTACACTACCTTGCAGAAATTATTTCCTTTGAAAAGTAAATACCACATACTGTATTTTTTTTTATGAAACAGAAAAAGCGAGAGATCGCCCCACCCACACCCTCTCAACTGACAGAGCAAGATGTGTATTGTGATACAGGAAAAAATGGGCTGAGTTATATGCTACATTCTCTGAATCATTTCATTTAATTTTGTTCTGTGTGTGACATATTCAAGACTGACCCAGTTTGTATATTATATTTAGGGTTGAGGGGGCAGCAAAATCAGAATCCCCAGTCACTTGCTGGGGATTCCGATTTTTTAAATATCTGACTTCTGTTCCCCCAGCAGGCAAACTAAAACCTCCAAGCTGCACCCGGTAAGAGAAAGTGCATCATGGAAATTCTAATGTGCATGCTGTTTAGTAGACTGCTGTCAGAGAAAGCACAGAGATTGCAGTAGGTAGGTGGGGCAGTGGGCATGTCCCACTGTCAAAGCAGATCTGCAAAGATGAAAAGGAGGACAGAGGGGTGGGCAGATCCCATGTGTGTGCAGATAGGGGGCTCAGCCCTGCTGTCTGGCAGGTATACATTGTCAAGGATGACAATGTATGCCTGGCTGTGAGGGTGGGTTAGGCTGAGGTTGCCAGCCGAGGGCCTCAGTGGAGGAGAAGGTCATGGTGGGGGAGACCCGGTCTGCATTGATGTCATGATGTCTATGATGTTGTCTGATGATTTTTACCTTCAATAAAGTCTTTACTTTTGCTTCAAACCTGTGATTGCGGTCAAACCTTTTCCTGTTCCAGTGGCTCCTACCTGACCTGCCTGCCTGGGACACAAGCGGCAGGGTCTGGGTGTGTGGTAATCAGGGGGTATCTTGGGAGGTGGAATACAATCAGAAGGGCATGCACTGGGGTATGTGTATGGGATGATTTCCGCTGGTGTAGGTGGGATATACTATAGGGTATATATTGGGATAGAGTGTATCCTCTGCGGTTTGTATATTGGGATGGCGATCATCCAGAACCTGCAGCAGCCTTAGAGCGCCAGGGTGGGGGATCGGTAAAATCCAAATTCCCAGCCACTTGCTGAGGTTTTGGATTTTTAAAATACCAGTCTTCCATTCCCTAATGCTGCACCCTCTCTCCTACCAAGTGCAGCATGGAAGTTTTTGTTTCCCTTACCTGCCAGCTGCCCATAGACAGTGAGGGAGGCTAGGGAAGTGAGGGAATGCATAAATCCGCCCCCTTATCGGTAAAGCATATGCCAACTGGTGGTGGGCTGCTGCATTGTGGAGGGGAGGGGGTGGCAGGAGGACCAGCCTCTATGAGAGAAGCACTTTGTTCCCCAAAGTAGGCAAGGATCCATTGTTCTGTGAACAGGGGCAGACTGACAACTCATGGGGCCCCAGGGGAATAGAAGATTATGGGGCCCCCGGGTTTACAGATGGCCGTCACGCCAGGAGTAAGTAACAAACAAAACAACATTTAGAGTACAACAGTCAGGATGAGCTCCACGCTCACATCAGAGTGCTCCCTTACAACAAAGTCCCAACATTCTCCATATACATCACAGTCCACAGAGTGCCACCCTATGGCAGAGCCCCCCAGAGTGCCACCCTATGACAGAGCCCCCCAGAGTGCCACCCTACTGAAGACGCCCCCAGTGTGCCACCCTACGGCAGTGGCCCCCAGTGTGCCACCCTACGGCAGAGCCCCCCAGTATGCCACCCTACGGCAGAGCCCCCCTACGGGAGAGGCCTACGGCAGAGCCCCCCTACGGGAGAGGCCCCCAGTGTGCCACCCTACGGCAGAGCCCCCCAATGTGCCACCCTACGGTAGAGCCCCCCAGTGTGCCACCCTACGGCAATACCCACCCCGTATGCCACCCTACGGCAATACCCACCCCGTATGCCACCCTACGGCAATACCCCCCAGTGTGCCACCCTACGGCAGAACCCCCCCAGTGTGCCACCTTCAATCAGTGTCCCCTTACTCACACATTTGTACCTTAGTGCTTGGTGTGGCAGGCAGCTGTCAGGAAAAGGCTTTTAATTAGAAAAAATCCACTTGTTGCCGCCTCTGAACTGCACAAGTGAGTCGTAGATCCAGCGGAAATAGTGAACTGCTGTGGTTGGCCTCCGATTGGGCGGCAGGGCATGTAAATTAAAGGCCATGCTTGATGTGTGCCATGATGTCACTGCACAGGTGTGCACCCAGCCCTGCCCTGCTGCCTGATCTGAGGTCGAGCTCTGCAGTGCACCAATCAGATGACTCCAAATGGCAACAAGTGCATTTTTTACGGGCATGGGATTGTTAGATCGACTTCTGTTGACCAGCAGTGGGCACACATGAAACATACAGTATACTCACACATGCACAATATACATACACATATAGACACACAGTATACATACACACGCATACAGTATACATACAGTATATATACACACACACACACACACTATACATACAGTATATATATACGGTATATACACACACACTATACATACAGTATACACACTATACATACAGTATATACACACACTATACAGACAGTATATACACACACTATACAGACAGTATATACACACACTATACAGACAGTATACGCACACACTAGGCAGTATACACACACACTATACAGACAGTGGGCCATATTCTCAGTAGAGTTACGACGGAGTATCTCAGGAAACTCCGTCGTATCTCTCTTTTTTGACCCGCGTATCTATGCGAGTGATTCCTAGAATCATTTTCGCATAGATACGCTGAAGATCCGACATGTGTAAGTCACTTACACTGTTGGATCTTAAATGTAATTCGCCGCCGGCCGCTAGGTGGCGTTTACGTTCAGGTCTCATTTGTTTATGCAAATGAGCCTGATACGCCGATTCACGAACGAAATCGCGTCGCGTAACCGTCGCTTACGTCGTTTGCGTAAGCGTAAGGTTACCCCTGCTATATGCCATGTTAAGTATGGCGTCGGGTCCGCGTCGTCTTTTCCCGTCGGGTACGTCGTTTTCCTAAGTCGTTCTTGAGTACGACTTTACGTCAATGACGCACACGTCGGCGTCATTGACGTTTTCCGCCGAGAACTGGAGCATGCGCACTGGGCTATTTTTAGCCCGGCGCATGCGCAGTTCGATCGAAACAGGGGCGCGCTTAATTTAAATATAAGCCGCCCCCTTTGAAATACGTGGGGATACGCCGGGCCTTTTACACTACGCCTCCGCAAACTACGGAGCAAGTGCTTGAGGAATACGGCACTTGCTCCAGTAAGTTGCGGCGGCGTAGTGTAAATAGCTTACGCGATGCCGCCGCAGAAAGTACGAGAATATGGCCCAGTATACACACACACACTATACAGACAGTATACACACAGGCCCAGATTCTCAAAGGCGTTACGACGGCGCAACACCATTAGCGCCGTCGTAACACCTCATCTGGCCCCGGGTATCTATGCGACTGATTCTCAGAATCAGTTGCGCATAGGTACCCATTAGATCTGACAAGCGTAAGGCTGTTACGCTGTCAGATCTTAAAAGTAATTTTTTTTCCCGCCGCTAGGTGTCACATCGTCGCTTTTCCCCGTCGTCTATGCAAATGAGGTAAGTACGGCGATTCCCGAACATACGCGAGATCGACGCAGCGAATTAACGTCGTTTGCGTAGCGTACCCGACGCGTAAGGTTGCCCCTGCTAATTAGCAGGCGCAACCAATGTTAACGATGGCCGTCGTTCCCGCGTCGAATTCAACAAAAATTACGTCGTTTGCGTAAGACATCCGTGAATGGCGCTGGACGCCATTTACGTATACATCTAGGCAAATGACGTCGGGGCGACGTCATTTAGCGCAATGCACGTCGGGTAATTTACCCGACGGAGCATGCGCAGTACGCTCGGCGCGGGAGCGCGCCTAATTTAAATGGTGCCCGCCCCATTTGAATTGGGCGGGCTTGCGACGAGGAATCTAACGCTACACCGCCGCAAGTTTACAGGTAAGTGTTCTGAGAATCAGGATGTAAACCTGTAGACCTGCGGCGGTGTAACGTAGATCTCATATATTACGCTGCCCAGGAGCAGCGCGAATGTATGAGAATCTGCCCCACAGTATATACACACTATGGCCCGGATTCACAGACATCGGCGCATATTTATGCCGCCGTAGCGTATCTCTTTTACGCTACGCCGGCGCAGTGCAGAGAGGCATGCATTGCATTCAGCAATCCATTGCTCACCAAGATGAGCCAGCGTAGCATATTTTCGAAGACGCAGGCCAGCGTAAGTGTAAGTGGGCGTGACCCCATGCAAATGATGGTCCCAGCGTGGCGCAGTGGTTTGCGTCCGGCGTATATCAAACGGCGCATGCCGTGACATGGACGTATGTCCCGTACCCCTCTGCGCATGCTCACAACTACGCCCGGCGTAACCCCTAAGTTACGCCGGCCCACTGCTTACGCCCAGAGCATAAATACGCCAAGACATGCGCAAAAGTACACCAGCAGCTTATCTTCCGTGGTGCAGGTACTTTTGCATTCTGAGTGATGTCTGCTCCTGTGACTGAGAGGGAGAGGAGGAAAATAAAAATGTTGCCTAAGGAGAGGGCGATCCTGATCTCTGCCATCTCAAGGTATGATGTGTACCTCCATGGCGCTCAGAGTGGCATGACCAGTAAGCTCAGGAAGGAAGAGATACTCCAAGAGGTCACCCTGGAGGTCAATGCCATTGGCCATGAGAGAAGGACCTCTAAGGACATCTCAAAGAAAATAAATGACCTGCGTCGTCAGGTCAGAGATAAGCTGGCCAAGGTGAAGAGGCACGCCAAGGGCACGGGAGGCGGACCAGCCAGTACTGTCAGGCTGACTGCCGATGAGGAGGTGATCGCCAGATGTCTGGAGCGGGATCAGGTGGAGGGGCTGGAGGGCTTTGACTCCAGTGAACAGGCTTTGAGGACAGGTAAGTGTTTTTTATCCCCAAGTGAACATGTGACAAGTGTGTGGGTCCACCAACATGTGAATGCTTTGTGTCATCCACAGATGTGCTGGAGGGAGCAGGGCCATTGTCTGCTGCTGGACGACCCACGCCATCCCCGGAGGAGTGTGCCCACACCTCTCCTCTAGAGGAAGTTGAGGAGGATGTTGATCTGGAGGAATGTCTCTACCTCTAGGATAATAACATATTGCCTGTTACCTCTGAGACCTCCACCCCCATCAGGGTAAGCCCCTCAAGCGCCTCCCCATACAGACGGAAACAAGCCTCTCCAGCCCCCAGGAAGGCTTTGCGGAAGACAAGGGGTGTACCCGAATCCCTACATGAAGGGCTTGCGAGGGATCAGGCCCGCCAGACGCAACACATGGGAGACATTTCCAGCGACCTCCATCGTGTGGCAGACAGCCTGGTCGCCTTTGTTGGGTCCTCGGCCAAGACCCAGGCTTTGTTTGTGCGACCAAACCTAGTCCCTCAATGCTATACATCACCAGATGGTAGCAGGGGGTCCCTCTCCATCTGGGGACCAGGGATCTGGGGACGTTCAGGCCACCGGGCACAAGGCCTGGCCCTCAAGAGGGCAAATGACTCTCTGGACGTTGGCAGCTCAGAGTATGAGCGTTATTTTTTTTTTGGAGTGTCGTGCATAGATGTATGTGCCGTCCTCCATTAGGGGCATGCCATGTCGGCCAATGGCATGATCCCTTTTATTTTTTTGTAGTCACTGCACACAGTCAGTAGCGCAGGCTACAGTGTGACTGGTGTGTGAATGTGTGGGTGACATTCCTGCCAGCAAGGTGTGTCACCTTGGGTCGTCAGGGAGAGGTTATCCCCACGACCGTGTGAATGTGGTATGAATGGACAGCAACACCATTGGGGCCTTGGCGTGGCGTTGCTGCTCCCAAGTCCCGTGGGGTGGACTTGGGCTAAACCAATGTGAAGTGGATGTGGTGTGTGTGAGCTAGGGACCTCAGATGGCAAGTCCCCTTTTTTTTATTTTTTAGAAAAAAATATGTTTTTTATTTTTTTTTTATTTTTTTTTTTATTCTTTTTAGTTCCTTTTTTATATATATTTTTCTTTATTTCGTCTTTCTCAATTCGCGGCAGGACCCCCCCCCCCCCAGGCCCATGCCTGAAGCTGTGTAAGGGGCCCCATAATTCGAAGAAAGGAAACAATCGCTAAAAGTAGTAATTGATGGTCGGACTTTGAGGCAAGGCGGAAGTATATATAAAAAATATATTTATTACAGAATAGAAAATAGTACAACAATAATGAAAAAATAATATATAAAAACCATATAAATTAGATAAATGAATATGGACAAAATCCTTTGAAGTCGCCTACGCGTTTCCCTGTTGGGCTTCCTCAGGACGAGACAAAAAGGGATTTTTGACAATGTACAGATATTATTTCATAATCTGAAACAATATATATTCCATTAGCACAATATTACAGTATCTTTAATGATTTTCAAAACATAAGAATAAAACATGTGCGTATTCATCACATATTTACGTCGCCTAGAGCACCATAGCGGCTATATCCATCCAGAATATTTGAAGCATTCCACAGAGGTATATAGACATATCAGAAAGATTTTTTATAGGGGTTCCAATTGTGTCATAATAATGTGTCGACCATCTATTGGGTAAGAAAATACAGGAGATGTATAAAACTGTAAAAACAGCTACAGGCAAAAGGGTTATATGGCCATTGCAAAAAATGGAAGGGTGTGTGGGGGATAGGAGGAAAGGGACAGGGAAACAAGAGAAAGAAGGAAAGGAGAGGGGAGGAAAAGGAGGGGAAATAGACAGAAAGGGAGATGGAAGGGAACGGAAAGGGAAAGAAAAGGTGGAAAGGGTAGAAAAGGCGAGGGGGGGGGAAAGAAGGGGGGGAGAAAGGGGAAGGGTATAGGTGACGGGAGAAACATACCGATAGCAGGGATCAATTGCACCTGCAATAAGATTCCGTGGTGTCAAGGGGAGAAAAAACAGTGTATAAGGCATTGCCAAATATTCGGCAGAAAGTAAGCCCAATCTGCAAAAGATGCACTCACCAAAAGGTGTAGATGAAGACACACATAGATGTATTGTGCATCAAAAAGTTGTAAGCACTAAGTGGCTTTAAAGTTGAAAGAACGGTATTGTAACACAGTGATAAAACATAGGGACGCAGGTTCAGTCAAAGTATGTATATAAAAAGCAGGTTAGTACCTAAAATTCCATAAATGGAGTTAGAGCTGGGGCGGTTCACACTGTATCAGAGCGAGACTCCAAATACAATTTGGATGGTCATCAGCATGGGATAATATAGTCCAGAGAGCCAGCAGCTCCCGAAGGAGCAAAAATAAATAGAAACAAATTAACTGAGCCAGGCAAAATCCCAAGGACAAAAAGAAAAAGAAGAAAATATTAGCAGATGGTTACTTACTTATAGTCCGATACAGATGCATATGCCCCAGTGTAATAGCTGTCCCTGTCCATAACAGGAGTATATCATCGATATACCGGAACCACCCTAACACAAAATAAAGTAAATTGTCGGGTTCTTCGCAGGCAAAAAGTTCACGTTCCCACCCCCCCAGGTACAGGTTCGCATAGGACGGCGGCCCTGTCTGGCATGTTGGCATACAGATGTGTTGTCCTGCAAATGTGGTTGCTCAGCTCGTCCGTAACGGTGCTGCTGAAGCTGCTGTCCAGCTGACCTGTGCACGTCTGGTGCTGAGTTACACCCTCATTTGCATATTTGAATACAAAATCAATGGGAGCACCACATGCGTCCAGAGTAAATATGCACCCATGATACGTCGGTCGGATGAAGCCTATTTTCAGGCGTATCTAGTTTTGTGGGCACGCCGCATAGATATGACGGCGCATATTTACACTTACGTGGCGTATCTCGAGATACGTCGGCGTAAGTGCTTTGTGAATCCGGGCCTATACATATGGTATACACACTATACATACAGGGCCAGATCCACAAAAACCTGGCGCAACTTAAAAAATCCCATTTAAGTTACACTGCCTTAAAATTTCTACCTAAGTGCCCGATCCACAAAGCACTTACCTAGAAATTTCAGGCCGTGCAACTTAAATTCCGCCAGCGCAAGGCTTTCCTATGCACGTGGTGGGTGCACGTGGGTAGGCAATCACCACGTGGGTACCTGCCGGAGCATGATGGGACGGTGATGCCTATATAAATGGGATGCAAGGCGCGCTTCCATCATTGCAGTGACAAGAGGCGACGAGTCAACATCGGAAGAAGGGAGAAGAAGAACCTGACGTTACAGAAGACCGCGATGGCTGCCTGCTAGTAATTGAGCTAACACACGAAGATAGCAGGCAGCCAGCGCTGAAGGAGAAGGCACCGGACAGCTGCAGAAGAACCGGGGTGCGCCGAGTCAACAGCGGAGAGCGGCGAAGATAGAAGAAGACCCCCGGAGAGCGGAGAAGACCCCCCCCGGAGAGCGGAAGAAGAAGCCCCCCCCCGGAGAGTGGAAGAAGACCCCCGGAGAGTGGAAGAAGAAGCCCCCCCTGGTATTAGAGCTAATAAAGAAGACAGGGGGGCCTCCGGAGCAGACTAATAAATTATTTTAAAAACCCTTGTGTTGTGTGTTTAATAACTTTAACTTTTTGCCTCCAGGTGAATGGGTAGGGGTACGATGTACCCCATATCCATTCACTTAGGGTGGGGGGCCGGTATCTGGGGGCCCCCTTATTTGAGGGGACTCCCAGATTCCAATAAGCCCCCGCCCGCAAACCCCGACAACCAATGGCAAGGGTTGTCGGGAAGAGGTCCTGTCCTCATCAACATGGGGACAGGGTGCTCTGGGGTGGGGGGGCCCGCAGTGCGCCCCCCTGCCCCAGAGCACCCAACCCCCCCATGTTGAGGGCATGCGGCCTGGCACGGCTCAGGAGGGGGGGGCGCTCGCTCGTCCCCACTCCCTTTCCTGACCGGCCGGGTAGCGTGCTTTGGATACGGGTCTGGTATGGATTGTAGGGGGACCCCCTACGTCGATTTTTCGGCGTAGGGGGGTCTCCTTACAACCCATACCAGACCTAAGGGCCTGGTATGCTCCTGGGGGGGGAACCCATGCCGGTTTTGATTTTACAAATTGCCGTGGAGTTCTCCCTCAGGAATGCATACCAAATGCCGTCGCTTGAATGGGCTTTTACATGGTGTTACTAGTTTACACTTTGTAAAACCAGCCCTAATTTTACACTTGCAAACTAAAACTTACGGCGAAAAAACGAAGCTGAAAAGCTTTGTGGATCGCCCTAAGTGCTAATTTGCATACTAGAAGCGGCATTTCGACTCGAAATGCCCCCAGCGGCGGATGCGGTACTGCATCCTAAGATTCGGCAGTGTAATTCAATTACACATGCCGGATCTTCTGCCTAACTTTGGAAAACTGCTTCTGTGGATCAGCTCCAAAGTTAGGACCAGGGATACGATGGAGTAACAGCAGTTACTCCATCGTATCTCTTTTGTGGATCTGGCCCACAGTATATACACACACTATACATTATACATACAGTATATACACACACACTATACATACAGAAGATACACACACACTATACATACAATATATACACACACAGAATATACACACACACTATACATACAGTGTATATACACACACTATACATACAGTGTATATATACACACACATTATATACACATACAATATACATACAGTATATACACACAGTATACATACAGTATATACACACACACTATACATACAGTATATATACACACACTATACATACAGTATATATACACACACTATACATACAGTATATATACACACACTATACATACAGAATATACACACACACACTATACATATAGTATATATACACACACACACTATACATACAATATATACACACACAGAATATACACACACACTATACATACAGTATATATACACACACAATACAGTATATACATTATACACACATCAGCATTTTTCACCCATAAATCAGCCTGATTGAACACACTGCTGCCCCCATCTCCTGACATGCTGGGACTTGTAGTGCCCCAGCAGCTGACAGACACATTAGTTGGTAATACATGAGAGAAAGTAGTACTTTTGAATAAGGAAGTAGCAAAGTCACATGATTGACTGACTAGAAATATATATGCTTTGGCTGGTAAAACAGTTATGTATATTTAGCAGTTCCACTTTAACTGTGGCTTAGTCCTAAATCCTCATGAAACTAAATTTTATTATCCCAATTTATTATATTTAGCTGGTCACATGTCGGTCATCGTAAAAAGTTTCCATTTTGTAAGCAGAAGAAAAACAGCAACCTGCAATCTGTAAACCTTCTGCAAACATTTGTAAACAACTAATTTGACATTCAACACCCAGAGATTAAATAAATCCTTTTATAATTCTAGGGATTAAGCAGAGACTGAATTTAGCAAAATATTTATGTTGCACACTGTGCTATGGGTGGATACATTTTGACAAAAACTAGAAAATAATTAACTCTACTTTGTCAAATGTCTTGACTGCTTCTCTCAAAAGCCATAAAATAAGCACTTATTTAAAGTTTTAGGCTGCATTTTATTTGCGATAATTAGTTATGGAATATAGCATGAACAGGTAACAACTATAAAAATATATATATTTTTTGTCATTTCTAAATTAACTGATCAACACAAAATAAAAATACTTGTATTAAACCTATAGGAATTGCTACATGCTTAACTTTGCTATTCCTAAAATCCCAACATCCAAAAATTATATATGTTGCTTGGACTTTTATAAGCACTTGATGGACAAATATATTATTGCAAATTTAAAATCACAAATTGTATATTATTTAATGGCCTGTTTTGCAATATTGTTGTAGTCCATCATGAACAATTTGTGATATAATATACCATCACATTCACCTTCTATTACATAGGTCACAAACTCGCTTGCTTCAAAATAGCCAAACTGATATGGAGGTTTCAGACACTTGTCTTCCTCAGGGGTACATATGTTTAGAACACATGTTCCTAAAACATAAAAATTATTCATTAAGCTTTTCTTACATTAATTACATACAGTGGTGGAAATAATTATTTGATCCCCTGCAGATATTGTAAGTTTGCCCAATTAGGCCCAATACAGACGAGCGGACTGTCCGCTGAAAACGGTCCGCGGACCGTTTTAAGCGGACATGTCCGCCCGGAGATTTCGGTCTGATGGTTGTACACACCATCAGACAGAAACCTGCGCGGACAGACAGCGCGGTGACGTGGCCGCGGTGTCGCCGCGACGATGACGCGGCAACGTGCGCAACCCTGGAAGGTCAATGCTTCCACGCATGCGTCAAATCACTGGAGACTGTCTAGGCCACTTCATGACCTTAATGTACATCTTCTTAAGCCACTCCTTTGTTGCCTTGGCGGTATGTTTTGGGTCATTGTCATGCTGAAAGACCAATCCATGATCCATCTTCAGTGTTCTGGCTGAAGGAAGAAGGTTCTCATCCAAGATTTTACAATACATGCCCCATCTATTGGAGTATCAATGCGGCAAACTCGGCCTGTAGCTTTAGCAGAGAAACCACCCCAAAGCATAATGTTTCCACCTCTGTGCTTGACTGTAGGAACCAACAAGGGTTTTTCCACCAAGTACCAAGTCACGTTTTGCTTGGGGATCAAATATAAATTTAGTCATAGTTTAGTGAGTAAAATAAGTAACATTTGTATAATGTGTTTTTTCTGGATTTTTTTGTTGATATTCTGTCTCTATCATTTAAAATACACCTATGACAAAAAATTATAGACCCTTGATTTCTTTGTAAATGGGCAGACTCGCAAAATCTGCAGAATATCAAATAATTATTTACCCCACAGTACATGTTATAAGTACCACAGGTGATATTAGCTATATAGATTAAAGGATGTAAACTGGTGCCTTAATATGACCCATACCAAAATACACAAAATACCTGGACCCCGGATGATAGTCACTGTCACTAGTGTGTCTGCCTTCTGCCAGGTCTGGTGTTTATGGCTGGGACATTAAATGGCGGCGTCTTCTCCTGGGTTGACGACATGCCATTGGTGCATGCTCATGATGTGCATGACGTGGTGGTGCTGTGACATTATTGGCACATGCATGCATTGTGTGCAATGTGGTGACATCACAGGCATGCCAGCAATGATTTTGCTCGTACCCCGAAAGCAGTAGGGATTGCATACAATTCCCCCAATATTACCACAGTTTGGATTTATTTTTCCTTGTGGTCAGTCTAAATTAATGGGCTGGATATCACCGCCTCATACTGGGGATATATATAGTAGCTTAATCCTAAAGTGAGGATTGATATGACTGGAATACCCTTGAAAGGCTGACAGACCAGAGACATAGTGAGTGAGTGAGCGAATAACATATAACGCTACAAATGCGAACTGAATCGCCTCAAGGTGCTTGGCATCCATTTTCCTTCTATTTAGCCTTCAGAAAAGGTGGGTCTTGAGTTTTTTTCTGAAGGCCTGGTGATTCTCTTCTGTTTGTAAATGAGTTGGTAATGAGTTCCACAGTCAAGGTCCTTGGACTGCAAATCTTCGCTCTCCTTTGCTCTTGTAACGGGCCTTGGGGATTTGTAGTAGATTTTGGTTGGCTGATCGGAGAACGCGATTGGGGGTGTGGTATTTTATTTTCTCACATAGATATTGGAGGGCGATGCCTTGTACACACTTGTGCATCAGGCAGAGGGCCTTGAATGTGATTCGGTCCTTGACGGGCAGCCAATGGAGGGACCTCAGGGTGGGGGAAATTGATTCCCAGGGTTTTTTGCCTGTTTCCAGTCGCACTGCCGTGTTCTGGATGACTTGCAAACGGGCAATCTGGTATTTTGGGAGACCTAGCTACAGGGAGTATCAGAAGACAAGATTCTCCTTCGTCAGCTGCTTCGAGAGCATCATCCCATATTTTGAGAAGTGCTGTTTCCGTGCCGTGACCTTGCCGGAAACCCGATTGTAGTGGGTCCAGTAGTTTATCGGTGTCTAAATACTGTTGTGATCATTTAAGGAAGGCATGGTGCCGGCCTCCCTAAAACAAGGCGTAATAAAACCCATTTTTTACAACTTTTTCCATGACCTTGGAGAAGACGCTGAGACCTGTTATAGGTCGACGGTGGTCTGGGTTCTTTGGGTCGAGATTTGTTTTTTTTTATATGGGTTTTATTACGCCTTGTTTTAGGGAGGCCGGCACCATGCCTTTCTTAAATGATTGATTTATGAGGTGCGAGATCGCGGGTGCCAATGTCTTGGCACATTCTTTCAGCAGTTTTTGTGGGAATGATGTCATTTGGAGCTGTACTGTCCCGCAGGCTACTGATGATATTTTTGGTGGTATCGATGGAAATGGGCTGGAGTTTAAATTTTATAGATTGAGTTATATTTATAATATCGTCACCTTTTTTGTTTTGTGGGGACAGGGTTGGTGGTTTTATTTTGCTGAGTTGTTTCACGGATATTTTTGATTTTGTTAATGAAATAATCTGATAATTCATTGCAAAAATCTTGAGCATCATGATTCGGAGCCTCTAGGCATGCTGGATTCATGTTTTGGGCGACTAAATTGAAGAGCTCACGGGGACGATTCAGGGATTTTGCAAGGATGATTGAGAAGTGTTCTTTTTTTTGCTTTGAAGATTTCTTTATGATATTTCTTCATGATTGATTTGTAGATTTTGTGGGTTTCAGTAGTTGGGTTTCTTCTCCAGGTGCCTTCTGCTCTTCTGCGTTCTTGCTTCAATAGTGTGAGAGCATCATTGAACCAGCCGCAGTTGTTTTTTTGGATGAGCATTCTGCGTTTCGGAGTGATTTTGTCTGTAGTAAAGCTTTGTTAATGGAATTGAGTAATTCCACTGACGATTGATTTTGGTTTATTGTTGTTATTTTATTTGCTAATGTGGTTTTGAAGAGTTCTGAGTGGAGTTTCTTCTGGGATCTTGTCCAGTGTGATGTTAACAGGTTTGTCGTTTTTTTAAGGATGGTATTGTTGATTATTTTGAAGTTGATTGCATGGTGATCTGTCCAGGGTAACGGTCTATTCTCCATTATGTTAATATCTATATCCTGTTTGAAGATAAGATCAAGGGTGTGACCTGATAGATGCGTGGGTGCACCTTTCAGTTGCTGCAGACCTAGTCCTTCTAAATGGTCAATGCAGGTCTTAGCAATTGGGTCCTGTGGGAAATTAGCCCAGGGGTTGAAGTCTCCGAGTAGCAGGAGGTGTTTGGTGTTCAATGTATACGTCAAGATAAATTCCGTTAGTGATGCGAGGAGATGCGTCTTTGGTCCTGGTGGTCTGTAGCACAGCAAGATGTGAGCGGTGTCCTGGGGTGTTGTTTGTAGTTGCAGAGTAAGCGTTTCCATGAACGGCAATGAACTCTGTAAGTCAGGTTTGATGAGCGCGAGGTGAGACTTGTTTATCACTGCCAGGCCTCCTCTTTGGTAATTGAATGCAAATGGATTATTTGTGTGGGACAATTGATCTGGTCAATGTATTCCCATTGTTTAGAATTCAGTGTGGTGATATAAGTAATAGTAATATCTATAATTTATTTTTCGTATAGAATCCAGTCATTGTCATTATCAGCAACCATGGATTATCTGTATATGGAGTGTTTATAATGTGCGCCCTTCCTTCAGATAAACACTACTCAGCGCACAGGAAATAGCAATAAAGATGTTGGTGACCAGGGAAAATAGACACAATACAAGCAGCCGCTTATAAAAGATGCAACAATATAGGAAAACAGTAAACGTGAATGAATGTAAAAGACTAAAAAGTCCAAACAGTTCGATGTGTACTGTAGCAGCGCTGAATAATCAAAACGTGACTTCTGATTGAATACTATGGAACCATAGGTGTTCAATAATAGTGCAAATGAACAACAGCTGTGAAAGGTGTCTTCAATATCATGTGCTCCTTATCACCAAGGGAGTTGAATTTTCACCACGTGGGGGGATACTTTTCCCCTAATGGGGATGCACTCACCAGACCGAGGATAAAAAACAGCATGGGATACACAATCAGCCTTTGTCATTGGTCTTGCACACTCCACCACTCTGCTGGTTTAGATCTTGCCCGTGTACATATAAAGGAATAAACTCTGATAGTATAGTACTGTTTTCAAAAAGTTTATTAAGCAAATAAGCCCCCCCTTATAAAATGTGCGTACCACAATGTAAGATAAAACATGCATGTAAAGTACTGTGCCTGTCTCCTTTGGATGGATAAGAAAATGGCGCTCCGGCTCTGTTTCCCAGTTCCTGATCTCTGGAGGGTACAGTGTTTGGATCGTCCGATGCTGGCCACGCCCTGACGCGTTTCGTCATTGGCTGACTTCGTCTGAGGGCGTGGCTAACAGCACTCGGCGACCCATTATATAGCCAGAGGTATCAAACTCATTGATCGCCGTCATGGCGTCATTCCCGCGCATGCGCGATAATGCGCATGAGGCATCAGCCCATAGTAGGGCGGAAGTGGGAAGGCGGTGCTCTAGCAGGCATCAGATGCTGCTAAGGGTTGAATAGAGCACCGCCCTCTGGCTCAGCGTACTGGCATAGTTCCCGCGCATGCTCTATGGCACACGTGAGACAACTGCCAGGTCTTGGGCGGAAGTGAGACTTAATCTCAAACCGCGCAGCTACATACACGATTGCTGTCCACGGCAAAGAGGGACAGCCAATCAGTGATGTTGGGCGTCAGAGGTGCGCGCGCATCTCCAGACGGAGAACTGCAGGCCCGCCCACCCCTGTCTGATTGGACCAAACGGTCCATCGAGCCTCCAGCTGTCAGTACCTATATGTAAATGGACTATGATACCCCGCAGAGAGCATAGCCAGTGCAGGGTATCAATAGCTTCCATAATGATGGCATGAATGAAAACAACTGTGTTCTATGCTTAGATGGATATGGAAATACAAGTAAATTACATATCTCTGGGACTAGTACAGACCAGTCTAATTTAAGCATAAAGCAATGTTAAAAATAGTTATGTGGTGATAAGAACGGCAAAATGGCTAAAATAGACCTAAAACACTAAAACCAACAATCTGTGTATAGTGTATACATCCAGCATATAAAACCATTCTTAAAATCAATGTATAAAAAGAGGTATCTTAAAAACATAGTACCATCTAAAACCACATAGTAAGAACATAAATAATGAGAACTAAAACCACATAGTGGGAAAACCTTAATGTGGAAAGTATTGGCATATACATTGAATGAACTTGATACCAATACAATAAAGAATGGGCGACTTTTTGGAGGCCAAAAACTCCAAATCATATGAATATGAACCCTATTCTATGTAAAATGTATGTGGTTATGCATCGCTTATAAAGCAGTTAATGTCCAATTCAATGTTCATGCCTTTTGGGGCAAGCGATTCGGTCAAGAAAATCCATCTTGTTTCACTCTTTGATAGTTCTCTGACTCTGTGGCCTCCTCTCCAATTTTGCACTATGTGTTGGATTCCCCAAAATTGTAGCCCAGATGGATCCTGGTTATGCTTTAATTTGAAGTGTAGTGATACGTTGTGATCTTCATAACCTGACTTGATGTTATTGATGTGTTCCATCACATGTATTCTCATTTTTCTTTTTGTTCTTCCGATATAAATTAAATTGCATGGGCATTTTAATGCATATACAACATGGTCAGTGTTGCAGGTGATGAACTGATCAATGTCAAATTCTGTGTTGTTAACCGGGCATGTGAACTTTTCGATGCCTCTCATAATATGTGTAACTTCTCGGCATGGCTTGCATTTCCTGCATGCAAAGAAGCCATTTTGACTCCAAAAAGTCTTTGGTTTAGCGGGCGGATCCAATACCTTCTTAACAATCCGATCCCCATAGTTCGAGGCCTTTTTGTAGATAAATTCAGGCTTAGGTGGGAGTGAGGGTCCCAATTTTTTGTCCATCAGTAATATGTGCCAGTGTTTATTAAAAAATTCTTCCACTTCTTTATACTGGGCATGGAACTGGGATAAAAAGCCCCACTCTTTTGTATTGGTGGCAGGATCACCATCGGATTTTTTATTCTGTAAACATGTTTCCCTGGGTATCTGTTTTATTTCTTCCACCAATCTTCTCATTTTATCCGGATGGTAGCCTCTGGCTTCAAATCTGTCGGTTAAAATTTTAGATTGTGTGATAAAATTATCTGTCTCAGTGCAGTTTCGTTTCACCCTCATAATCTGCCCTTTGGGTATGTTTCTAATCCACAGTGGGTGATGTCCACTGGTGGTGGGGAGGTAACTGTTCCTGTCGGTGGGTTTGAAAAATACCCTTGTGGCTAATCCTTGTTCATGTCGGTATACAGTTACGTCTAAAAAGTTGATTTCAGAACTACTGTGTTCAGAGGTTAGCTTAATGTTTGTATTATTATCATTTAAAATGCTTAAAAAATCATTAAGAGAGTCAGTGGAGCCGGCCCAAATAAAAAACAAATCGTCAATGTATCGTTTATAAAAAATTAGTTCACTCCGTCTGTCTTTAAAAATCACCTTATCTTCCCATTCGGACATGAACAGATTTGCTATGCTCGGTGCAAATTTCGCGCCCATGGCAACTCCTCTTTTTTGGGAATAATATTTGCTGTCGTACCAGAAGAAATTATGGAATAGACAGAAATCCAGAGCATTACCAATAAAAACCTTTTGATTGTGTGGCAGATCGTCTCTTTGGCATAGAGCCCAATTAAGGGCCAACAGTGCATCATCATGTTGTATGATGGAGTAAAGAGACGATACATCTGCAGTTACAAGTAGTACAGGTGAGTCTGCTTCCAGTGTGATTTCTTGGAGGCTTAGCAAGAGATCCTTAGTATCCTTCAAATAAGATTTCGTTGTTCTTACACTCTTTTGCAGAAAGGTATCCAGATATTGTCCCATTCTGGAAGATACGGAGTCAATGCTGTTAACAATTGGCCTTGCAGGAGGGTTTAGGGGGTCTTTGTATATTTTTGGAAGAGTATAAATGGTTGGGACTTTGTTACTAGCTGGTGTCAGGTAGTTTTGTTCCTTCACTGTTTATACCCCTAATTTGGAGCCTTTTTTGACAAGTACCTGTAGCTGCTGTCTGTAAGCATGAGACGGATCCTGTTCCAATAGGCTATATGTGGACTTGTCTGCCAACATATCAGAGATTTGACCATGGTAAAAGGCTTTACTCAGGATCACTACTCCCCCTCCTTTATCCGCCGGTCTTATAATGATGTCTTTCCGTTTTTCTAACAAGAGTTTGGTACTAAGAGACCTAGACCACTTGAAACCCAAAAAGAACGTCAATGTAAAACACATACAAGAAGGAATTGATATGTTAGAAAAACGGAAAGACATCATTATAAGACCGGCGGATAAAGGAGGGGGAGTAGTGATCCTGAGTAAAGCCTTTTACCATGGTCAAATCTCTGATATGTTGGCAGACAAGTCCACATATAGCCTATTGGAACAGGATCTGTCTCATGCTTACAGACAGCAGCTACAGGTACTTGTCAAAAAAGGCTCCAAATTAGGGGTATTAACAGTGAAGGAACAAAACTACCTGACACCAGCTAGTAACAAAGTCCCAACCATTTATACTCTTCCAAAAATACACAAAGACCCCCTAAACCCTCCTGCAAGGCCAATTGTTAACAGCATTGACTCCGTATCTTCCAGAATGGGACAATATCTGGATACCTTTCTGCAAAAGAGTGTAAGAACAACGAAATCTTATTTGAAGGATACTAAGGATCTCTTGCTAAGCCTCCAAGAAATCACACTGGAAGCAGACTCACCTGTACTACTTGTAACTGCAGATGTATCGTCTCTTTACTCCATCATACAACATGATGATGCACCGTTGGCCCTTAATTGGGCTCTATGCCAAAGAGACGATCTGCCACACAATCAAAAGGTTTTTATTGGTAATGCTCTGGATTTCTGTCTATCCCATAATTTCTTCTGGTACGACAGCAAATATTATTCCCAAAAAAGAGGAGTTGCCATGGGCGCGAAATTTGCACCGAGCATAGCAAATCTGTTCATGTCCGAATGGGAAGATAAGGTGATTTTTAAAGACAGACGGAGTGAACTAATTTTTTATAAACGATACATTGACGATTTGTTTTTTATTTGGGCCGGCTCCACTGACTCTCTTAATGATTTTTTAAGCATTTTAAATGATAATAATAAAAACATTAAGCTAACCTCTGAACACAGTAGTTCTGAAATCAACTTTTTAGACGTAACTGTATACCGACATGAACAAGGATTAGCCACAAGGGTATTTTTCAAACCCACCGACAGGAACAGTTACCTCCCCACCACCAGTGGACATCACCCACTGTGGATTAGAAACATACCCAAAGGGCAGATTATGAGGGTGAAACGAAACTGCACTGAGACAGATAATTTTATCACACAATCTAAAATTTTAACCGACAGATTTGAAGCCAGAGGCTACCATCCGGATTAAAATGAGAAGATTGGTGGAAGAAATAAAACAGATACCCAGGGAAACATGTTTACAGAATAAAAAATCCGATGGTGATCCTGCCACCAATACAAAAGAGTGGGGCTTTTTATCCCAGTTCCATGCCCAGTATAAAGAAGTGGAAGAAATTTTTAATAAACACTGGCACATATTACTGATGGACAAAAAATTGGGACCCTCACTCCCACCTAAGCCTGAATTTATCTACAAAAAGGCCTCGAACTATGGGGATCGGATTGTTAAGAAGGTATTGGATCCGCCCGCTAAACCAAAGACTTTTTGGAGTCAAAATGGCTTCTTTGCATGCAGGAAATGCAAACCATGCCGAGAAGTTACACATATTATGAGAGGCATCGAAAAGTTCACATGCCCGGTTAACAACACAGAATTTGACATTGATCAGTTCATCACCTGCAACACTGACCATGTTGTATATGCATTAAAATGCCCATGCAATTTAATTTATATCGGAAGAACAAAAAGAAAAATGAGAATACGTGTGATGGAACACATCAATAACATCAAGTCAGGTTATGAAGATCACAACGTATCACTACACTTCAAATTAAAGCATAACCAGGATCCATCTGGGCTACAATTTTGGGGAATCCAACACATAGTGCAAAATTGGAGAGGAGGCCACAGAGTCAGAGAACTATCAAAGAGTGAAACAAGATGGATTTTCTTGACCGAATCGCTTGCCCCAAAAGGCATGAACATTGAATTGGACATTAACTGCTTTATAAGCGATGCATAACCACATACATTTTACATAGAATAGGGTTCATATTCATATGATTTGGAGTTTTTGGCCTCCAAAAAGTCGCCCATTCTTTATTGTATTGGTATCAAGTTCATTCAATGTATATGCCAATACTTTCCACATTAAGGTTTTCCCACTATGTGGTTTTAGTTCTCATTATTTATGTTCTTACTATGTGGTTTTAGATGGTACTATGTTTTTAAGATACCTCTTTTTATACATTGATTTTAAGAATGGTTTTATATGCTGGATGTATACACTATACACAGATTGTTGGTTTTAGTGTTTTAGTGTTTTAGGTCTATTTTAGCCATTTTGCCGTTCTTATCACCACATAACTATTTTTAACATTGCTTTATGCTTAAATTAGACTGGTCTGTACTAGTCCCAGAGATATGTAATTTACTTGTATTTCCATATCCATCTAAGCATAGAACACAGTTGTTTTCATTCATGCCATCATTATGGAAGCTATTGATACCCTGCACTGGCTATGCTCTCTGCGGGGTATCATAGTCCATTTACATATAGGTACTGACAGCTGGAGGCTCGATGGACCGTTTGGTCCAATCAGACAGGGGTGGGCGGGCCTGCAGTTCTCCGTCTGGAGATGCGCGCGCACCTCTGACGCCCAACATCACTGATTGGCTGTCCCTCTTTGCCGTGGACAGCAATCGTGTATGTAGCTGCGCGGTTTGAGATTAAGTCTCACTTCAGCCCAAGACCTGGCAGTTGTCTCACGTGTGCCATAGAGCATGCGCGGGAACTATGCCAGTACGCTGAGCCAGAGGGCGGTGCTCTATTCAACCCTTAGCAGCATCTGATGCCTGCTAGAGCACCGCCTTCCCACTTCCGCCCTACTATGGGCTGATGCCTCATGCGCATTATCGCGCATGCGCGGGAATGACGCCATGACGGCGATCAATGAGTTTGATACCTCTGGCTATATAATGGGTCGCCGAGTGCTGTTAGCCACGCCCTCAGACGAAGTCAGCCAATGACGAAACGCGTCAGGGCGTGGCCAGCATCGGACGATCCAAACACTGTACCCTCCAGAGATCAGGAACTGGGAAACAGAGCCGGAGCGCCATTTTCTTATCCATCCAAAGGAGACAGGCACAGTACTTTACATGCATGTTTTATCTTACATTGTGGTACGCACATTTTATAAGGGGGGGCTTATTTGCTTAATAAACTTTTTGAAAACAGTACTATACTATCAGAGTTTATTCCTTTATATGTACACGGGCAAGATCTAAACCAGCAGAGTGGTGGAGTGTGCAAGACCAATGACAAAGGCTGATTGTGTATCCCATGCTGTTTTTTATCCTCGGTCTGGTGAGTGCATCCCCATTAGGGGATAGTATCCCCCCACGTGGTGAAAATTCAACTCCCTTGGTGATAAGGAGCACATGATATTGAAGACACCTTTCACAGCTGTTGTTCATTTGCACCATTATTGAACACCTATGGTTCCATAGTATTCAATCAGAAGTCACGTTTTGATTATTCAGCGCTGCTACAGTACACATCGAACTGTTTGGACTTTTTAGTCTTTTACATTCAACCATGGATTATCGCCCAGGGTCGAGGGATTCAGTGTGTTCTGATATGGTTCACACTGTATGAAGGCACCAGTTAACATCTTTTAATCTAGATGGCTAATACCATCTGTGGTCTTTATATCATGTATGTACTTAATTTAACCCTTTCATGCCCAAGCCTTTTATTTTATGTCACACAATATTTGCACAGTGGTCTTTCAAATGCAAATGCAAATACACCAAGTACTGACCACCTCTTATAGTTGGACATCAGTGATTCTATGTGGTTCGTAGCATACTCTGATTTTTTTTATTGAACCCAATACATGTTATTATTTTATAAATAAACGTTCTATTTTTATATAAAAAAAAAATTCTTTAACCTGGGGCACTGTTATAATCTCAATCTCCCTGTTGCTGCTACTTTCTATATACTTCAGTGATCACTTCAGTCTCATCTTCAAAGATTGCAATCATGCATGCGTCTGTGATGCATATGCATATGCGGAAACAGCATCTTTAGTTAAGTATTCTTGTTATATAAGTATAACATTTATGTATATGTGTGATCTCTTTGCACGCATGGAATGCACCCCAAAATGTTAAATATCATTTTTCCAGAGTGAAGGCACTATAATACAGTAGGGGTGTTACTGTCTGGATCACCAGGAGAAATCAGATGGAGAAATCCTAAGAAAGAAAATAAATGCAGCCACCACATCTAATTATTAATAAGCTGCAATACAGCACATTTTTGTTTTTGGGCTTAATGCCTGATCTATCAGCCATGATGGAATTCTCTGATTGCCTCTAATTATTCAGACAAATATCAGCTTGTGTTGCAAAGCCACCATAAATTGAGTAATAAATGATTTGTTTTGATATAGCATTTACATTTATCAACTGATAGATTGTTGTTGTTTTTTAAAAGGGAACCTTTAGTGTTCCTTTAAAATATCAAAAATATAAACATGTTATACTTACCTCCACTGTGCAGCTTGTTTTGTACAGAGCGGCCCTGAACCTGGTCTTCTGGGGACCCTCGGTGGCTGTCTCGGCTCCTCCCCACAAGAACTAACCCCCTTCATGGGAGCTCTCTCTTATAGGAGCGCTCCAGTGATACAGTCGATGGCTATAGCCACTGACTGTATCACTCGGCCACGCCCCCTGGCACACCATGTTATTGGATGTGATTGACAGCAGCGCAATATAATGGCTGTGCTGCTATCAATCCATCCAATCTAGCCAATCAACGGCCAGACTGAGTGGCGAAGAGGACGTCGGGGGCGAGCGCAGAAGGTAAACGGGCTCAGGTAAGTAAAATAGGGGGGCGGGGGGGGGGGGTCATTGCCAGTTGTTGTTTTTTTACAAATCTTAGCATGTATAACCTTTTTTTAATAGATATTTCCCCTCATATACTGTCCTGGTGACAACGGTTTTACCAAACAGGAAATGAGGGATAATTTGCCACAGGGACACAAAGAAAATGTGTAGGGGAAAGCTAGAACCGCAGTCAACATTTATTCATGTCTGTGTACCTGCTTTAAAGTTTTCTTCCCATCTGGTAAAAAAAAGGGGTTACTGGAGCAGTAAGTATGGGAAATCTCTGACAGATCCAGGTAGCAGTAAATCATAGCAGGGGTTTTCACACCCAAAGGAAGACAAAGTCAAGATGTAGATGCTGGTAGGGAAGCGAGGGGAGGTTACTTCTACTTTAAGGCACACCAATTCCTTTCCTCATTGCAAAGAACATCACATCTAGGCACAAAGTGGAGGCAATCAGTCTGTCTCTATAGATTTTATAGTAGGATTTTGCAGCTTTAGTTTCCTATAAGAGATGAAGGGAATATTTGTCACAAGCAAATTTGTTAGACATTTCATCATACCGTTACTCCAACACATGTGAATGAGTCTCAACCTTGTTAATTCTGGATAAAATGACTTTTGGAATTGAATTTTTACCACAGGATGCAGGCTGTGAAACTGTGAAATAGCATTGCAATCAGTTTTATTACATATCAATCAAGCTGTAGTATACTGCTTTATATTTCTATGATTTTTACCTAATGTTTGAGTGATGTAAGGGTACAGGGCAAAACCTGAGCTTAATAGCATTACAAGATCAGTAAAATATTTCCCTGCTGCACATTATACTTACTACCCTTCATCTATTTTAACTCCTACACTGTGTTATTCAGTTTAGTTAAAGTAAACCTAAACGTTGTGAGTAAAAACAATTAAAATTAATGAGGAAACCTTAAGTAAATAAATAGGTGAATGAATGTGTATATAGATAAATAAATAAATTGATCATATGGCCGTAATAAATATCACACAGAGGCCAACATAGCATATGTTAACCAAACCAAGTGAAAAGGATGTATAAGTAATTGAAAGCAATCCCTTAAGGGTTAACCTGATACCATATGGCATTGATAGCAGTCCCAAATCAACATAAATGCAAAAAATATATATATAATGTCCACATCCAAAGTAAAGAGATGGAAAAGATGAAGAAGAATCCACCACCGGTTTCAGATTGAGGTTGGTTAAAGCGGTTGTTTTAAAGGAACTTTTCATTTTTTATTGCTTCACTTTAACCACTTCCAGCCCAAGGACGTCATATGACGTCCTTGACTTTCAGTGGGGATACCTGAATGATATCATTCAGATATCATTCTTTACTGCCAATGATTCTGTGCACCATAAGAATGATCATAGCGGCAGTTCCGCTGTTTGATCGTTCTTACAGGCGACGGGAGGGGACATCCCCCCTCCCGCCGCCATTCAGTGCTTCTCCGGACTCTCCCGGACCCAGAGAAAGAATAAGCCGCCACCAGGTGACGACCATAGAGATTTCTGGTGACAAATGGTCACCAGTCATCTCTATGACCGTCGGAGGCCCGGGCACAATGTTATGACGTCACGTCCGGGCCGCGGATGTAAACAAAGCCGTGATCGTAGCTGGTAAGCATCAGATCAGTGAATTTTTTTTCCCGATCTCATGCTTTCCAGCTTAGAAGAGAGATGTGGGGTCTTATTGACCCCGCATCTCTCCATAAAGAGGACCTGTCATGATATATTCCTATTACAAAGGATGTTTACATTCCTTATAATAGGGATACAAGTGATACAAAATTTACGTAAAATACAGTGTAAAAAAAAACTAAATAAAGTAAAAGAAAAACGCCCCTGTCCCCGGTAGCTTGCGCTTAGAAGCGAACACATACGTAAGTCCCGCCCACATCTGTAAACGCCGTTCAAAACAAATATGTGAGGTATTGCTGTGTTCGTTAGGGTGAGAGCTAAACTGGTAACCTATAAAAAAAATGTAAAACATCACCTATGGAGATTTTTATTCTCTATGATGTATTCTAAAATAAACATATATAATGTTTGGGGGTTCTGATTAATTTTCTATAAAAAATGATGATTTTTACATATAGGAGAGGTGTGCCAGAATAGGCTTGGTATGGAAGTGGTTAAGCATCATTAAAATCACTGCTCCTTTAAAAACAATATTTAAAAAAAGAAACAAAAATCTGCATTGGTACATGTCCCACAGGGCAGTAGCCAGGCCCTCATACCCTTTGTATGACCAATAACTTGCATATAAGCCTTGTCGACTTTAGATTTTTCATGGTCATGTCCCATAGCCTTCAGTGGGGTTCGCTGTTCGGGTCTGAACTTTTGTGAAGTTCGAGAGTTCTGGTGCGAACCAAACTGGTGGGTGTTCGGCCAATCTCTAGTCATGATTTGAGTTTGATGTGACTCAATAACATCAAGAATACCATAGTGACAGACAACTGTTTGAAAATAACTTTTTAACTGTGGCCTTAGCCGAGGCTTCTGACATGACAGGCCATGCTTCATATCATGCTAAGAATATGTAAACACACACCAAAACATACTCCTATTATTCACACTCTGAGAAAATAATCTATCTGGAGCCGCAAAAAGGGGAACTCAGGCTTGAGGGAGTGTCCAAAAGGGACCATCATTGTTTTACCTGAGTTGTGTCAAGCAAGATGGCAGCAAGAGGGCAGCAAAGGTAGCAAACCCTGGGGCAATCCATAGCTTACCTATGCAGGTGGCTATTACATCCTTGAAAATATGTCCTGGTCCATTTGTATTAAAAAAAAAAGTCTTGGTCCATATGCCAGTTGCACTGCTATAGGGAACAGAGCTCTGAGGAGACACCCTCAGGTTCTGCAGATCCACAGGCCCTCTCCTGCAGCTGTTTTTCCTTACCAGGTGCCTGGATCTGCAAACAGACTTAGGTGTTCTCATCCAAAAATATCAGAGACCCGTAACTCTGACTGTACCACTGCCAGTTCCGATGTGAGCTCAAGAGGTAAAAGAGCAGCTTGCTCCACTTCCCCGTCTGCCGCTGTGAGCTTTGGCAAGCTTTAATCAACCTCTCTATATTGGCCTGCATGCTTGACTAGATCCCGGAAACCCATCAGGCAGTATTTTTAGCCTTCCAGACCAAAAATCAGGTGCAATCCCAAAAGCATATCCACTGTCTGTGCAAACATTTCATCCTTTTAACCATACACATGCTGCTTTACCTACATATAATTAAGCTTCCTATGCTGACAACATTTTCCAAAGAAGTGTAATTACCAGCATGCATATTCCAAGTTCTAATTTTGGAAATCCCTCAGTGTAATATTGTAATCCACACAATAAGAGATTATTATACCAGTAAAATATTCTCAATTAAAGGCAAACCATATACATTATATATATATATATATATATATATATATATATATATATATATATATATATATATATATATATATATATATATATATATATATATAAACAGTGATTCAACCTTTGTTAACTCTACACAATCACATACATAATATTCTACCGGCTGACAAATTTCATCCTGAAAATCATGAAGATGAAAATGTATAGCACACACCGTGCACTATACTTTTGCACGTCCCCAACCCACCTTTCTTCATATTAATGAAGAGAAAACAGCCAGACAAAATAAAAAATACAGTCCAGAAGCTCCGTTAGCCACTTCCATGCCACCATAAGCATTCCTTTTATGGTGACATGGAAGTGGCTAACGGAGCTTCTGGACTTAGAAACTGTTAAAATTGGCACGTGTCTAAGACTTTTATTGCCTGAGTGTGGGGCCATTAAATTTAAATCATAGTCCAGAATAATGTCAGTAGCTTAATCTAGTAGCACCTTACATACAGCTACTGTATAGCCGGATGAACCTTTGATTATTGGCTCCAGATCACATAGAACAAAGTTGTCTTCTTAGAATATTTCAGAATGACTTACAATATTCTAATATAACAACTCAAGCTTCATGTTCAAACAAGCTCTTTAGTTTTAGAGAGATAACACGACAAACCGTTATATATTTTCCTGAAGTCACAACATACTATATACAACCAATACTGTAGAATATACAGACTTCTCTTTATGACTACAGTTTTCTTTTAAGGTTACCACTAGGGATGAGCCGAACACCCCCCCCCCCCCCGGCGCACACTTCAGTACGCACCAGAACATGCAAACAGAACAAGTTATTGCCATAAAAACTGTTTGGGGACCTAGGGTCCTGGCCCAGGGGACATGTATCAATACAAAAAAAAAAAAACGTTTTAAAAACTGCCATTTTTTCAGGAGCAGTGATTTTAAATGATGCTTAAACTGAAACAATAAAAATAAAATATTCCTTTAAATATTGTGCCTGGGGGTCCCCTTAGTCTGCCGGTAAAGTAGTGCATTTTCCCTGTGTTTATAACAGTACAGCAGCAAATGACATTTCTAAAGGAAAAAAATGTAATTCAAAACTTTTCGCGGCTGTAATGTATTGCCAGATCCCGGTAATATACATAAAAAATCATTGAAAAAAAAGCAGCTTGGGTTCCCCCCCCCCACTCCATTACCAGGCCCTTCATGTCTGGTATGGATATTAAGGGGAACTCCATGCCAAAGGATCACATTATCCATAACTACCTCCTCCCAGGTTTCTAGGGATTGAAAACCATCCCTTGAAGACTGCTGCGTGTTATCCTTGACATCCATGCTGACACAATACTCCTCCTTTTCTTCCTGTGTATTTGGTGGCCCCGCAGGAGTGCTATCTGGGTAAAGGTGGCCTTGACAGGAAAGGAAGTCCTCCTCTTACTCCTGCTGTTCTGCCTCAAGTGCCCTGTCCATGATTCCACAAAGCGTGTGCTCTAGCAGAAAGACTAGAGGGATAGTGCCACTGATGTATGCATTGTTGCTGCTCACCATCCTTGTGGTCTCCTGGTGACAGGACCGTGCATGCAGCCTTGATCAGTAGCCACTGGTGTGGCGAAAAGAGGCCAAGCTCCCCTGACCCTGTCCTGATGCCATACTCACACAGATACTCATTGATGGCCCTCTGCTGTGTGTACAGCTGCTGCAGCATTATCAACAATGAGTTCCACCTGGTAGGCATGTCACAAATAAGGCGGTTGGTGGGCAGGTTCCATTCCCTTTGAATGTCAGCCAGCCGAGCACTGGCATTGTCTTTTCCAGTGGAAATGATCTTCTGAGGCAGGCCAGAAAAATCTGTGGTCTTGTAAGCCAGGGTACCTGGTCAAGAGTACGCTGCACCACCACATTTAGGAGTTGTGCCTAACATGGAACATGGGTCAAATGTCCCTGTCGGAGGGCTGAGAGAAGGTTGGTGCCATTGTCGCATACAACCATTCCTGGCTGAACCTGGCATGGCATCAACCACCTCTGAGCCTGCCCCTGCAGAGCTGACAGAATATCTGCCCCAATGTGGCTCCTGTCCCCTAGGCAGACCAACTCATGCACCGCGTGGCATCTTTGAGCCTGACTGAACCAGCAGTGCTCAGTAATCGTTCAAGGGGCTATGCAAGCAAAGGACAAATCTGTAGAAGAGGCCATAGAGGAAGAAGAAGGAGGGGGTGGAGGAGAGAGCTGTGGCAGAAACACCAATAGCTCTTTGGAGGCATGGTGGTGAAACAAGCTCCCACAACACTGACTCCTGTCCTGCCTCCTTCCCAGCTGCCAGCAGGGTTACCCAGTGCGCCAAGTAGGAAAGGCAACATCCCTGCCCATCCCTGCTGGACCATCGGTCAGCGGTAATTATGAACCTTACTGCTGACCGCCCTGTCCATTGAGGCCAAAACATTGCCTTCCACATGCCAGTAGAGAGTCGGAATGGACTTACGTGAAAAGAAATGCTGTTTTGGAGCCTGCCACTGTGGTACAGCACATTCCACAAATTCACAAAAGGGGGCTGAGTCTACCAGCTTAAAAGGCAGCAGTTGCAGTGCTAGCAATTTGGCCAAGCTGGCATTTAGACACTGAGCATGTGGATGGCTGGGACCAAATTTATTTTTACGGTTCAGCAACTGGGGTAGGGAAATGTGCCTGCTGAAACTGGTGGTGTACTGCTAGTAGATTGGCTGCAAGTACTTGTGACACCTATTGCTATACCTTCATATCTCTCAGTGCAGGTTTTTGAGAGGACTGAAGGTATATTAGGGTTGGAGATTCCAAATGAGGAGCAAGGAGAGGTCTGCCTTTTTCTGTGATGTAGGTCTTTCAAGTGCTGCTGCCAACGGACTGCATGTCAGGTCGTCATATGTCTGGTCAAGCAGGTGGTGGCTGCTGTTTTGGCCATGCAGACATAGCAACAGTTCGATCTGCTGCAAAAGTGTTGAAAAAGGTCCACACCAAGGAACTTATTATAGTCAGCGGGGAGTCAGCAGCACCCTGCACCTGCACAGCGCTGCGGTGTAGTGCAACAGGGTGGCTGCCCTTAAGCTGCCCCCTGGAGGACATCCTGCCTTATTGGAGTTGTGCCTCCATCTCACTTTCTCTCTTCTCTTAGACCCCCTGCCTTTGGCCAAATATGTCTCTCTCTGCAGAGCGCGCTGTGATTGGCCAAAGCATGCAGGTCAGGTGCATGCATTGGCCAATCATTAGACGCTAATGCACTGCGATCTCACAGTGCATTATGGAGCGTTCTGTGGTACTCGAATTTCGAACACCCCATCATTTTCACTGTTCGGCAAATGGGCAGATACCTGATGTTTGAGTTGAATATCGAGCTCATCCCTAGTTACCACTATACTCTGAAATAATGTGTATGTTCCTTTTTCTAGTTCCACACATACTGCTTGGATAAAAAGTAAAAAACAAAATAACATATCAAGGAAAATCATCTGCCAGATAAAAAATTATAAAACAGTTTGCTGCAGGTGGCATCTATCCTAACATAGTTGTTGACAATACCCATTGTGCCATGGGTCATTTTGTTTATTACTCTCACACCATAGACCATACATCTAGTGTTTATCAGATCTTTAGATTTCATTTTTGTAGAAGTAAAAGTTCTAAATTATCCCACCCATCTAGACTCCATCAAGTATTATCTCATCCTAATCTAAAACAACCCCTTACCACAAACTTTACTCCCCCAACAAAAAAACTGTTTTACATTTCCTATAGAACCAAAGGTTGTCTAAACCAATCATAATATATATGTCATTAATAAAATTGTCAACATCATATCATATAAAAAATTGATACTCGAGTGATAATCTCAATGTCACACCATAATTTTAGTCACACAGATACTTTTCTTTGTAAGCTACTTTCACACTGGGGCGGAGGGGGGGGGCATTAGCGGTAAAGCGCTGCTAATTTTAGCGGCACTTTGCCGCTGTTAAAGCAGCACTTTTAACCCCTGCTAGGGTTAAAAGCATCTGCAAAGCGCCGCTGCCGAAGCACTTTGCAGGCGCTTTGAAATCAATGGGAACCGCTGCCAATGGCTGGGGCGATATACACCACTCCCGCACCACCTGAAAGTACACCGCCGAAGTGTAAAAGCTTTTGGGCTCGCACACTGGGGCTGCCGGGGAGGCATTTTCAGGCTCTTTACATTAGCTATTTTTAGCCCAAAAGTGCCTGAAAAACACCCCAGTGTGAAAGGGGTTTAAAGGAGGACGCTTTACCTTATAAAAACTATTTTACTTTTTAAATGCTTGTTAAGAATTTTTATCGAGCTTGTAATAAATTCAGTATCACACAACCCTTTCATTCAAATATAACTTAGCAAAGATACATTGGAATGGAATAACCACTTCATTTTACCATAATTGGAAAACAGACTCAAAATAACTGTGATCACATTAAGCCGACACATTTACATAATCCCTTTTAAAGGAAATAGAAAAACAAACTGTTATATGCATATGAAGGCATTGTATATATGTTTTCAAAAGTTATAATTGCATCACGTTTTCTATATTGTTATTCTTATAAATTTGTATTTTTTACACTGCATTCTTTATATAACAGAAAGGTACAACACATTCTCTTATGTTTTGTTCTAACTATGCCCTTCAGTGTTCACACACACACAAACAACCTGACAAGAGTTGGCTGCATATAAGAGATGGTCAGGGGCTGTGGAAAGGATACAGGAGATGGTCAGAGGCTGCAGACAGGATACAGGAGATGGTCAGAGGGGATGCTGACCAAACAATATTTACTCCACATATCAAAGGGGGAAGATAGTGACTCTGTGCTCTGTGTATGGCTAGGGGTCATTATCTGTCACTCTGAAAGACAGAAGCAGATCAAAGGCTTAATAGAAACGGCCAATCAAATTGCTCAGTCCTTCCGTGTATAGGAGTTATAACCTGGCGTTCAGTCTATTCATTCTCCTTGAATATGAAGGCACAGGTCTAGGAAAAATGGGACTCTGAAGGCTACTATTCTTTGTCATATTTACTCTGTTGGATTATGTCATCTGTTGCAAGTATAATAAAGCACATCTCTCTGGAAGAATTGGGTTGCTGCTGGAAATTACTCACATCATCATTATAATACCTAAATAATAATTATCTACCCACTATACTATACAACAACTACACTGTGGACATGGTAGTTCCCCCCCTCGGTCCCCCTTTATATTACCATACTTCTCTACATCAGTATCCTTCCTCTTGTGCCCCTTTCATTGTGCTGCTGCAGTGCACCATTCAGTGCACAATGCAGTTCACCTCCGCCTGCCCAGGGAAAGGATTGTTGGCTGCAGGCTGCCTGACTGTCTTTTAGACTGAATCACTCACTCTCAGTCTCATATACTCCCCCGGGCCAGGCCTGCTCTGTCCACTCCACCACAAGTCTCCTCCATCCATCTGCCCTCAGCTCCTGCTTTTTTAAAGTCTGGCAGTGCCGGCGGTGTGGCTGACATCATAATCACGTGGCGCCAGCAGGCAGAGGCAGCACTCGTGGATGGCATCTGATCTTCTCATCGATCATGCACAGTTCTGACCCAAGCCAGTCACCACCATTTTTTACTGCCACTTTTCTCCTATTATGGACATTTACGGGCAGGATAAAAGTGCCCTGTTTTTACAGGCTGTCCGTAAATCTACGGGCGATTGGCAACACTGATTTATGGACAGGAGAAAAGTGTCCTGTTTTTACAGGCAGCCTATAAATCTAAAAGCAGTTGGCAACACTGCTTGGAATATTGCCCAGTGGCCCAGTCTCCAAAGGGAGGGGATTATGCTGTGCTTTACTATGTCACAGTACATGTTGGTATTCATGGTTCCCTCAAAGAACTGTAGCCCATGACACTCCCAACACCATGTAGGCAAGACACACTTGTTTGTGTATTCCTCACCTAGTTGCCACCACACAAGCTTGACACCATCTGAACCAAATAAGCTTATCTTGGTCTCATCAGACCACAGGACATGGTTCCAGTAATCAATGTCCTTAGTCTGCTTGTCTTCAGCAAACTGTTTGCAGGCTTTCTTTCACCAAGATTTATTAGCATGTAATCCAACATATCAGGTCAGCATGAGGATGGTTACATAATGTAATAAACAAAGGACAAAAAAAAAAAAAAAAAAAAAAAATACATATGAGAAATGAGAAGAAAGACATGAACATTAAGAATATGCTGGTGCTAGCCTCAATGCTCCACGGGATGATTAGGGAGAAAAAGATTATGAGTCCAGGAGAGGCGTTTTAAGATGTCTCAGGGAGCATAAGGCATCTGTAAACAAAATTGTCCACATGTGTAACCCAGCTTATCCATATAAGAATTTTGATGAAAGGTTTCCCTGTCAATGTGGATGTACAGAAACTCAAAAATTAGGACTCCATTAATATATATATATTTTTTTTTAATCCAAGTTATGAAGTATAACCAATCCAATCAGGACTATCTCTGTCTGCCTGAAAAGCATATGCAATTAGTACATAAAGCATTATGAACTGAAAAGAAGAAAGCAACAAATAAGAAGAGAGAGAGTCTGAAAAGGAAAAGGAGAATAAGAAAGGAGAAGAGAAGAAGAAGAAGAAGAGAGTCCATGGGGTGTGAATCACAGGGGTCTTTAATTAGAAAGGAGCGTACTGTCAAACTGAGAAGGCTGAGTATACGTAATCCATGGCTGCCAAACTCTAAGAAAATTGTCATGCGTGTCTAACAAAATGGCTGTCAATTTCTCATTCACCATGACATCGTTCATACGATTCTTGACCGCCTTAAAACTGAGCAATTTTTAGCAATTGTCAACTTAGTTGCAGTAAAAAGATGTTGTGCCTGTAGCCTTTCCAGTCATAGCAATTCGGCAATAGGTTTGCCTAGAAGGGCTTCATAGGGGTCCCTTTTAAGATCAACATAAAAAAAATTCTGAATAAGAGCATAGACCCTGACCCATAACCTGTGCACCCTCGGGCATGACCACCAGATATGTGCCATAGAGCCTTCCTGTGAACATCCCTGAAAGCACTTTATAGGCATTCTCCAATATAAGGAAGTTTTTTTTTTTTTCATTTGGAAATGGCTATAGTTATAGCCTGCCAATCCTCTCGATCAAGCTACCTCCCCATTTATTTTTCTCACTGGAATGATAGGGTCTAAGTGGGGGCTTTCTTGCAGATATTATAGAGAAAAGGGAAAAGTTGCGCTACTAGTGAACAAATATAAAAATAGCAGCCTGCATCAACAATAGAACAATATTGTATACAAAAATAAAAGAAAACAATGCGGCGCTCGGAGTGTAATAGACACTATACTCCAATAACCTGTAAAAAGGTGAGTGTATTTAAATACCACTATGTGCATAAAAATGCATAGAAAATATTTCAAATAGATACAAATGTAAATGAGTGACCATATACATATAACAATGGACCAGACTGGAAGTGGAAAGTCCAAAGATAACCACAGTGGATGAGTGGAAAAAAATCTGCATATAGAAACAGGTGACATCATATGTGACCAGTGAGAGAGAGTCCTGTGAAACGGCTATGTTAAACATGTGAGGTGAGTCGCATCACTTCAGAGGATACAATCTCAATAGAAAGTCCACCATACAATCCAGTACCACACAGGAAATATAGAGAGAATGGATACTCTTACCGGACGTAGTGGACACGCTCACCAGCAGCGGTGTGTCTATCAGGCATATACGAGATCCTTGGAAAGGTGACGTCCATGGAAGGAGTGTAGAAAACTTCAAGGGAAATCGTAGTTATCCAGTGTCCTCACTCCTATGCGTCCAGGATGTGGTATATTGGGTATATTGGAAAGGGGGTTCCTCATGGAATGCAGTGGGAGAACAGATTCACATAGAGGGACATGAAAAAAATAAAAAGAGGCTCCACATAGTGCAATTAATCCCAATGGGAGATAAAAAAGCCTTTATTGGCATGGACAGAGTAAAAAAGGTAAAAAACATGGAAAGTACTGGCCCTATGAAGAGGCAGGTACAAGTGATCACAAAAGAATAAAAAAGCGTGGTGAACAAATAGCTGTGGCAGGCTATGTACCCGACATGTTTCGAGCGATGGCTCTTCAACTGGGGCATAAACCTGCTAAGCTGCACCACGCTGATATATATCATGCACAATTATGTCAAAACATCAAACAGCTGACATTGTAAAAAGACATCCTATGCGTTCAGCCAATTACGATTGGAGCACCTCCTATTGTCAGCCAGGACTAACAAATCACAGAGGAGCACATAGCATGCACGTCCTGCATAGGTCAGGGAAACCGTCAGTCCAAGTGCACCTGAGGGGCGTCTACGTCACCACGCTCACCCACGGTGACACATAGACATTGTAATACCTCCCCTTGTTTGCGTTCCAACCGGACGGTGGAAATCCGGACCAAGCGCAGGCGTGGGGCATGTCACAACGTCATCATGATAGTGCCCACTGTTATATCCTCTGTGTTGTGAGGGACACAAGACTCTGGGCTAGAACAATGGATGTTTATTCAGTACATGCCGTACACTGCAACATGCATCTCAGGACATTACATATCTCTCCTTCTTACATGTGGTCTCTCTAAGATGGCTACTATACCCCTTGACCCTTGTCATCACTGCTGGGTGGAGCCAGCCTTAAAGTGCCAGTACATGTGAAACCCTTCAGGTATAACACCTTCCATCCATCCCTAAAAAAAAACAAAAAAAAACAAAAAACACAACAAAACAATAACAGGCACAAAACATTCACTGATAGCTGTCCAATAACAGTCCTCCAAACACAGGAGAATTATGGGACTTCAAGCTTCCAGGAACCGTTGCAGGGTTAATATGTCATCGGATCACTTCCGTCGGCCCCGTTGAAAGTCTCGTAACCGCTCTTGCAACTGAAACCGGTCAGGAGGGCGACAGTGTCGTTGAGGCCGGGCATCCAGCGATTCGGGACCGGAGGAAACAGGGCTGGCCGGAATGGGTACCGGCAGGGCCAAGAAGGGATCTCCCAGCTCAGAGGGTAAACAGACCTCCGGACCAGAGCTGGAGGGCTCTGTTGGAGATGAGTTCAAAAGTTCAGAGTCCCCGCAATCATCAGTCTCCGTGCATCCTGATTCGCTGGGAGCAGATCCTTGAGACACTGGTGGTTCAGCCGGCATCAGGGATTCGGGCAGTTGAGAATGAGGACGCAGTTGGTCCGCATGACGTCTGCAAATGGAACCATCTTCCAGGCGGACCTTGTACATCTTGGGTCCCAAGGTCTCTGCAATGACAGCAGGAAGCCAACGGGTGTTGGAAGCCCCATAAGATCGGGCCCATACCTTTTGTTGGGCTGTGAATCGGGGGAGCTCATTGTGTTTGACCATCTTGTCTTGGGACTGTAGTACATGTTCCTGGACTGTTTGAGGGCGGAGCATATCTAAAACAGTCCATGGCTGCCGCCCCAGAAGGAGTTCTGCTGGAGTTTTCCCAGTGGTTGCATGTGGTGTTTTTCTGTAAGCAGAAAGGAAGGAGTCCAGCTGCTGGGGTGACAGGGACTGTTGTTTACTTGCAGCCACTGTAGCTTTGAAATAGCGTTTAAAAGTCTGCACAAACCGCTCTGCTTGACCATTTGTAGCCGGGTGGTAAGGTGCGGTCAACTTGTGCTTGATGTTGTGGGCAGTCAGGAAATGCTGAAACTCCTGACTGGTGAATTGTGCACCGTTGTCTGTGACGATTTCTCTGGGGTATCCAAACGTAGCAGCGAGATGTAACAGTATGGAAACCGTTGCCTTAGTCATTGGCTGAGTAACAGGAATGACCTCAGGCCACTTTGAATGGGCGTCCACTATGATCAAGAAGGTGTGTCCTCTGATCGGGCCTGCAAAGTCCAAGTGTAGGCGAAACCAAGGAACCGTGGGCCAAGTCCAGGGCTGGACGCACCCTCGAGGAGGGTCTCTTGCCGTTTGTGCACATCCAGCACAAGCATTCACATATGTTGTGATATCTGAGTCTAGGTTTGGCCACCACACATAGCCTCTGGCCTTTTGTTTCATACGTGTGCTCCCGGGATGACCAGTATGTAGCAAGTCCAGAATGTGTCTCCGGAGGGTCTGTGGAATGATCACTCGGTCTCCCCATAAAACACAGTTGCCAGCCACAGTTAATTCCATACGCCTACGGAAATAAGGTTCATACTCCTGTGTGACAGTTGCAGGCCAACCGGAACGTACCCAGGAGAGTATGGTTTTCAGAAAGGTATCCTTGTTTGTATGGGCTGCTATCTCCCCAGAAGACAAGAAGGACAGGCTGGTGTAACGACAACTCTTGACCGGTGGAGAAGAGTCCATGGACCTCCCTGTCAGTCGGGACATAGCGTCCGCATTAGCATTGGCATCATGACCACGATACTGAATTTTGTAGCTGTATGCCCCCAAGAATAGGGCATAGCGTTGGAGGCGGGCCGCAGTAGTCTGGGAGATGCCTTTGTCAGGGCTAAAGATCTGAAGGAGTGGTTTATGGTCCGTCAGTATGGTGAATTCCCTACCATACAGGTAAAGATGAAACTTCTTAATTGCCCATATCAGCGCAAGAGCCTCTTTGTCAATGTGTGAGTAATTGCTTTCTGCTTTTGTCAAAGACCTGGAGGCAAATGCCACTGGTTTTTCTGACCCATCTGGTAAGATGTGAGATAGTACCGCCCCCAGACCATAGGGTGAGGCATCACAAGCCAAGGTGAGAGGCTTCTGGAGGTCATAGTGCACGAGCATGCGTGACGCCAACAGCTTCCGCTTAGAAACTTCAAAAGCACGTTGGCATGCAGCCGACCAGTCCCATCTGGAGTGTTTCTCCAAAAGCTTGTTCAACGGAAACAAGGTGTGTGCCAGATCTGGCAGGAATTTGTGGTAATAGTTCAGCAAGCCAAGGTATGATCGCAGCTGCTGGACGTTGGTTGGGGCTGGAGCTTTGACTAAAGCATCAACCTTGGCTTCCGTGGTGTGTATACCTTCTGCATCCACAAGGTGGCCACAAAACTCCAATTTAGGCACCATGAATTGGCATTTTGCTAAGTTCACTTTCAGACCCTGTTCTTGGAGTCTCCCCAACACAAGCTCCACATTCTGCTTGTGTTCCTGGTCGGTCCGTCCTGTAATGAGCATGTCATCTAGCAGGCACTGAGTGAAAGGAATGTCCGCCAAAATCTCGTCCATTTTTCGTTGCCAAATGGCTGGGGCAGAGGCTACCCCAAACACCATCCGATTATATTGATACAGTCCCTTGTGGGTGTTGATGGTCAGAAACTTGCGGGAAGAAGGATGGACCTCAAATTGTAAATATGCTTGTTTGAGATCAAGCTTGGTGAACTTTTGACCTCCTGCAAGAGAGGCAAAAATGTCATCTACTCTGGGTAGGGGATACTGGTCTATTTCCAGTTGAGAGTTCAGTGCCATGCGGAAATCGCCACAAATGCGCAAGTCCCCATTCGATTTCTTTACCGGTACAACTGGTGATGCCCACTCACTGTGCTCTACCTTTGAGATGACACCTTGTTCCTCCAGCCGACTTAGTTCTGCTTCCACACCTGCTCGGAGTGCGAAAGGTACTGTCCGAGCTTTGAAGAACTTAGGCTGAGCGTTGGGTTTCAGCTTGAGTCTCACACAGTCATGCTTTATTTTTCCCAACTGGTCATCAAAAATCTTTGGGAACCGCTGCTTCAGGGACACCACCCATCCCTCATTATCTCCTAATGGAATGGTAACGGTGTTACAGGGACTTATGGCGATGTCTGGCATACCAAAGTGAGCAATCCAGTCTCTCCCAAAGAGAGGGGGTCCCCCATTTTCTAGGATATATAATGGCAGTCTCTTTGTCTGACCCTTGTACAATACCTTTACTTTTGCGTAACCCAGTGGGTGGAGTATCTGCTTTGAGTATGTCTGCAGTTTGATTGGTGTTGGGCGGACAGTTTTTCGGGTCTGAAGTTGTCTCCATTGTTTCTGGGTGATAACTGAAACTGCTGCTCCTGTGTCTACATCCATCCTGAGATTCTTTCCCTCAATGGTTACATCTACAGTCATTGCGGAGGGTGCTGAATGCATATGATGTATGTCTAACCTGTGGAGCACTTGCTCATCCTCTGACTCAGATGATGATGTATATCTTCCCACCATATATGTCTTAGTCTTGGGGTTCAGAGGTTGTTTATCTTGCACCTTCTTGCTACGACAAACTCGTTTCAGATGGCCAGTCCTACCGAAATTATGACAGGTCTGATCCTTAAACCGGCAGACTTTGTGGTCATGGTCTGTATTCCCACAATGGTAGCAAGCTGACTCCCGGCTTGGTGGGGGTCTGTAGTTCCAGTTTGCGACAGTTGGCTTGACTACTGTTCTGAAAACTTCCTGCTTCACCTCTTCCCTTCTGCTCTGGGGGTTCAATTCCTCTGTATCTTTCATAGCCATTTCCATCACTGAAGCTATCTCAATTGCCTTTGTAAGGGTAAGGTCTTTCTCTGTTAACAGTCTCTTTTGGGTCGACTCACAATTCAGTCCCATGACGAACTTATCTCTCAGTGCAGTAGGTAGGTAGTCCCCAAAAGAACAGGTAGAGGCTAGTCTGCGAAGGGCGAGCACATAAACTTTAATCTCTTCACCTGTCTGCTGCTGCCGCTGATAGAAGCGAAATCTTTCTGCAATTTCTAATGGTTTAGGCTGGAAGTGATCCTCTAGCAGTGTCAGCAGCTCTGCCAATGTCTTAGCTGCTGGTTTTACAGGGGAAAGCAGATCCCTCAGAGTGTCATATGTCTTGGCCCCAACCACTGTCAGAAACACTGCTACTTGCCTGTTGTCTGGGATGTCATTTGCACTGAAATACTGTTCCAGTCTCTCAACCCAGGAACTCCAGGATGTCTGTTCTCCATCAAACTCACTTAATGTCCCGATTAATGACATTTTCCTGCTGGGATCTGTGATTGCTTTTATCCAGGTGACAATCCACAATGTCTTTGTCTCTCTCTCAGACTGATAGACACTTTGTAAATCCCATCCTCGTCGCCACTGTTATATCCTCTGTGTTGTGAGGGACACAAGACTCTGGGCTGGAACAATGGATGTTTATTCAGTACAGGCCGTACACTACAACATGCATCTCAGGACATTACATATCTCTCCTTCTTACATGTGGTCTCTCTAAGATGGCTACTATACCCCTTGACCCTTGTCATCACTGCTGGGTGGAGCCAGCCTTAAAGTGCCAGTACATGTGAAACCCTTCAGGTATAACACCCACTGATGTCATCACGCCGCGCTCATTTGCGTTCCAAATGATAGACCACAGAACGTCTCCAGAACGTAGACAACGCAGGGTCAGGGCAAACAAAGCATGATGGTGATGGTATGAGCGAGCAATTAAGCCCCTAGTAAATATATACTTATGACCAGTACACAAAAACTTTGGATACATAAATAAACAGTAAATAAAGAAAAGATATTGAAATCACGAATAGATCGTAATAACAGTGATAAGGGTCATATATAAAACGACCTATGACAACAAATATACAATGGTAATAAAATAATGTAGCGCCCCCTTACTTAAAGTTAGTGGGAATGGGAGAGTTATTTTTGCTCCCATTCACAATTTGTCAAATTTGGGCTGCTGTCATTCCAGAAATGTCCTGTAGGTCAGCCTGCGCTCCAGGGGTGTTGTTTCCACCCCTGGGCGACAGGTGGCACTAGAGGGGTTCTGGCAGAGCCACTTTTCCCCAGCAGCCAATTATAGGAGTTTTCCCTCGCAGAGCATGCTGGGGAGGGGTATATCTGTGGCAGACGCCATCTTTATTGGTTCTTCCCGCGGGTTCCAGGTGCGGCATCCACCTTTAGGGTGCGCGCATCCAACGAACCCCGGCGATGGCCTTTCAGGCTGGGGTCAAATGCTACACGGAGCTCTATATTGCTGAGAGGGGCCGTAGTGACTTGCTGGGTCCCCCGTTTTACTGACAAGATCCCAGGCTGGGAGCCGTTCGATTTGGGGGTCGGCTTGAGGAGAACCGGAATGGGGAATTCTGACAGGTACGCTTTGCTGTCATCCGGTGACCTAAGCTTAAATCTACTGGGAGGATTCGCTCGATTCGTCCATTTAGATCATCCAAAGTAATAGGCCTGTGGAAGAGACCCTAGAGCTGGGTCTGTGAGAGAGGCCTGTTCCTCCCAGAAATCTAAAGTGACACTTCGGCTGCCAGGCTTGTGGCAGGAGTCTGTCCGGGGGTACTTCACCCACTCTGGCTAGAGTGGCGACGAACTGCAATTTGATACTACTGAGAGCAGGATTTCTCGGTTCATATCCAGGCCTGATACTGCAAAGTTCTCCCTTCTGTTTCATCAACCGTTTCTTCCTATTTGATGTCAATGTTGGCCGTGTTGGCCTGGAAATAAAGCATTGGAAAACCTTTATTCATTGTCTGGACATTCACTCACTACTCTGTTCTCCAACTGCACCCCTAGACAACACTAAGGTAACTCAATACGCCGATCCCAACAACAAACCAGCAGCTCCTGAGGGGGTAGTTCTACAATAATAAAACTGAATGGCCAATAATCATCAAAAAAGGGGAAAATAATATATACACAAGCATATATACTAACATTACAGCACATAAACACACAACTGCTAGATATTGGTCTTATGCCTTATTGATGAACGCATTGATATCCCAGTCGATGTTTAACCCATAAGGGGAAAAACATCTGAGCTGGTATATCCAATACATTTCAAGTTGGGAGACTCCCCGAACACGTGATTCTCCCCCCTCCAATGGGGGGTAAATTTATCAATCACTTCAAAACTTGTGCCTGCCGGGTTTTTGTGGTGATATTGCAAGTAGTGCCTGGGCACACTATGGTTAGTCTTTCCTTTCCTTATACTTGTAATGTGCTCATTGACCCTAATAGAGAAGGTACGTATTGTCCTGCCAACGTACTGCTTCTTGCACTGGCAGGTTAGGAGGTATACTACATAGCGTGTGGCACATGAGACAAATTATTTCATTTGATAAATGGTAGAAGTCACTGTGGACGTGAAACTTTCAATTTTTCTCTCTGTCAGAGCATTGTGAAGACACACATTGCATCTACGACAGGCATAAAACCCCTTGATTTCTGGAAAAAATGTAGGTTTAATGGGGGGATCCGATACATTAGGGGCCAGTTTGTTTCTGAGTGACATAGCTCCCCTAAAGACAACTCCGGCTTAGTCAGGAAGTACTGAGCCCAAAAGGGGGTCATTTTGAAGCACATTACAGTGACGGTTGAGAATGTTTTTTATTTGTTTGTGTTGTACAGAGTATTGAGTGGTAAAAGACCACTTGAACTTAGTATCGGGAATGCGTTTGGGTTGCTCTGAAATGATAGTATTCCTGTCCAGTTTTGAAACAGGATCTATTTCATCATCTATATTGGATGATGTATAGCCCTTCTCAATGAATCTAGATTTTAGAATGGTCGCTTGTTGATGGAAATCAGTTATATTAGTACAATTTCTCCTGATGCGTAATAGTTGACTGTATGGTACAGACTTGAACCATGAGCTATAATGGCAACTATCTGTAGGAATATACCCGTTGCGATCAGTCAGCTTAAAGAAGGTCGCAAGCCGCTGATCAGCAACGGATATTTCTAGATCCAAAAAATGGATCATAGTATGGCTCATCTCGTACGTCAAAACAATACCCATTTCATTATCGTTTAAGGTAAACATAAACTTGTGTAGTGACTTCTCATCACCCTGCCATAGGAGGAGGATGTTGTCTATATAATGAGCCCACAGCGCTAATTCAGGGAGGCTGTGTAATATTCTTGTGAATTTTAGGGAGGTAATACATGAGGGTGGGTCTACCGGGAGGCTGTGTAATATTCTTGTGAATTTTCGGGAGGTAATACATGAGGGTGACTTCAAGAGTAAAATTGCAGTCTTTTGGCCAGCATTTGGTTTGGTCTGTTTAATTTAGTGTACCACTTCTGACAAGACCAGCATAAGACGCGCTCAGCGCTATCAGCGAGACAGTGAGACAGAGGTCCAACTCTGAGTGGGCCTGATCCAAGAGTTTATGGTTAGCAGAGGTGGGAGATAGTTTAAACACGTTTGAAAGTACTTCTAGGCGGGTCTCTAAGTCTTGCTGCATTCCTGTTTACGTTTCAAAGCCAGCTATATGATGTGTCCCCTAAGAACTGCCTTGTATGCCCCCCAGAGAGTTACAGGAGATTAGACTGAACCTGTGTTAATGCAAAAATAGTCCACAGAGGCTTTCAGAATTTCAGCCTGAATCTCTTGGAGGGATAAGACCAAATCATTCAACCAGGGCGAGTGTTGAGGTTTTTCAAAAATGACCACAAAACAGGATCATGATCTGAAAATAGGGTGGCAAGGATGGAAGTAGAAACCACTAGGGGAAGATGTTTCCTCAGCATAAACACATGGTTTATTCTAGAGTGAGAATGATGGGGATGAAAATAATGTGTGTAGTCTTTACCCAGGGGATGAAATCCCCTCCAGAGGTCGACCAGATCATGGATTTGCAAAGACCAAACAAACTTCTTGGTGTCAGGAGAGGCGGCCACACATTCTGAAGGATATTTGTCCAGAGAAGGGTTCAAAGCCAGATTAGAGTCTCCTGCGAGAAGGAGAGTACCCTTTTGATGGGATGTTAGCAGGCTGCAGATATTGGTCAAAAAAGGTCCTGGGGCAAAGTTTGGATAATAATAAGCCATAATAGGGATTTCCGTATCTTGGATAGTACCTTGTAATAATAGATACCTACCATCTGGATCTGCTATCTGTTTAGTGCAACTAAAAGGAACTGATTTGCGGAAAGGCAATGTGCACCCCCTTTTGTTTGGTCGGAGCATTGGCCAAGAAAACCTGAGGATATTGAGCATCAAAATATTTAGGACAAGGAGCGGTTGAAAAATGTGTCTCTTGAAGTCATGCTATATCAATCTGTTGCCTGTTGCGATACTTAAAAATGATCACTCTTTTTTGAGGAGAGTTCATGCCCTGAACATTCAGGGACAACCAATTTCGTGTCATTTTAAATATAAAAAATGTTTGCAGGCTTTCTTGTGCATCATCTTTAGAAGAGGATTCCTTCTGGAATGACAGCCATGCAGACCAATTTGATGCAGTGTGCGGCATATGATCTGACAGGCTGACCCTACACCCCTTCAATGCTGGCAGTATATGTCTATTTTCCAAAGACAACCTCTGGATATGATGCTGAGCATGTGCCCTCAACTACTTTGGTCAACCACGGCAAGGCCTGTTCTGAGTGGAACCTGTCCTGTTAAACCACTGCATGGTCTTGGCCACTGTGCTGCAGCTCAGTTTCAGGGTCTTGGCAATCTTCTTATAGCTTAGGCCATCTTTATGTAGAGCAACAATTCTTTCTTTCAGATCTTCAGAGAGTCCTTTGCCATTAGGTGCCATGTTGAACTTCCAGTGACCAGTATGAGAAAGTGAGAGCAATAACACCAAAGTTAACACACCTGCTCCCCATTTAAACCCGAGACCTTGTAACACTAATGAGTTGCATGACACCAGGGAGGGAAAATGGCTAATTTGGCCCAATTTGGACATTTTCACTTGAGTGTACTCACTTTTGTTGCCAGCGGTTTAGACATTAATAGCTGCATGTTGAGTTATTTTGAGGGGACAGTAAACTTACACTGTTATACAAGCTGTAAAAATACGAAGGAAACTTGGACATCCGCACTCCAAAAATGTTCTTTTAAATAAAATCGATCACAAAATAAACATGCCACAGCAAAAAAATTGGAACAAAAGCTAATGTTTCACACTGTAGCTTCAGTGCTTAGTCATAGCTGGTACCAAGCTGTACCCTCACACTTTACATTGTAACAAAGTGTAATTTCTTCAGTGTTGTCACATGCACAAATGTGAGGGGTGTACTCACTTTTGTGAGATACTGTAAAAATGGAACAGTGGTGAACCTTCCTAGGAGTGGCCAACTTACCAAAATTACTCCAAGATCATAAGGACAACTTATCCTGGAGGTCATAAACGAACCCATAACAACATCTAAAGAACTGCAGGCCTCACTTTCCTCAGTTAAGGTCAGTGTTCATGATTCAACAGTAATGCCTTGTACACACGACCATTTTTTATATTGGTCGTGAAAACTGGTCGTGTGTATGCTCCCTAGTAGTTTTCTCGATGAAAAAACTGTCCGCAAAAAATTGAATCCAGCTCTCTTTTTTCTCGTCGTGTTTCCCGTCAGTTTTTTTCTTGTCTCGAAAAATGGTTGTGTTTATGCTTTTCCGAGGGGGAAAAAAAAATGTGCATGCTCAGAATCAAGTATGCAGCCCAAAAGCAGCTCAAAGGGTGGCGCCATTTGAAAGGAACTTCCCCTTTATAGTCCTGTCGTATGTGTTGTACATTACTGTGCTTTGCTTGGATTTTTTTTGCACGAACGTGTGTATGCAAGTCATGCTGTAGAGGAATCATGTCGGGAAAAGCGTAATTTTTTTCCTGTCAAGAAAAATGGTCATGTGTACAAGGCATTAGAAAGAGCCTGGGTAAAAATGGCATCCGTGGGAGTTTTCCAAGGTAAAAAAACAACACTAGTCTCACATTTGCAAAAAAAAACATATTGATTATCCCCAAGACTTTTGGGCAAATATTCTGTGCACTGAAAAGTAATTTTTTTTTGGAAAGTAACATCCGTTTTATCTGGTGTTAAACGAACACAGCATTTCATAAAAATAACATCGCACCAACAGTCAAACATGGTGGTGGTAGTGTGATGGTCTTGGTCGGATTTGTAGCTTCAGGACCTGGACAACTTGTCATAATTGATGGAACCATGAATTCTGTTATCTACCAAAAAATCCTGAAGGAGAATGTGACCTCAAGCTCAAATGCACTTGGGTTATGCAGCAAAACAATGATCCCCAAAAAATGGTGGCTGGTTCACTTCCTGTGAAGATTCTACCCAGAATCCCTGCTTACTAACAACTTCCTTAACTACACATACAGTAAATCAGATAAACAGAACAACTGCAGCGATACCAAAAAAGAACACTAGAGCCTGCACTCCACATAGGATTGTCCTATGTAAATTACAAACCTTACATGTAATTTTAACAACACACATACAGATAATCAGAATAGAAGTCTAGTGGACAGAACAGTACCGATTTGGAAGGCAGTAGCAGGGTCAGAAGTCAGGCTGGGGTACATATCAGGCAGGCAGCAGAAGTACAAAAATAGCAAGCAGAAATCAAGACACAAGCCAAGATATATAGGAGATTAAGATCAAGTAGGGTCAGTAGGCAAGCTGGGTCAAACACAGACTAACAGAATGCAGGTCTGGTCACGATTTTCATAAGCTTATGACCACTTTTTCTTAGTTCTGCTGTGCTTTAAATAGGCCACTGGGAGCCTAGCTCTGAAGAAGGGGTTTCACCCATGAAATGTGTCAGCTCTAATCCCCCCTGAATGTGAATGGCATATGTATGTCCTCACTGTACAACATTGTGTGATTCTATAGCTAATTGATAGTTGCTACTTTGTGAGTACCCATTTTTATCCATTTTATTATTTAAATACATGTCATTTGGTAATGCGCTAGGTGCGTACGGCTTCCTTTTTTGTTTGTTTTTGTAGTACCAAATCTGGGAGCCAAAAGCCAGTGAAATGCGCACTAATATGAACGCACATTACCGCATAACAACAGAAGCATGCCAAATCACACTGGTTTGAATGTTGATTTCATGCTTTTTTTAGGATATGTCCTCAATGTGAACTACAGACAACAAAAGTAACAGCATTATTACGTTTGTAAACAAAAAGTAACAGCATTAGTAAACATTCAGTAGGGAGCATCTTCTCTGCTTTTCTGAGAAAATAAAAAAACATAAATGCTATAAAAACTGATAATAGGAAGACATTTAAATACGCTAGATATTAATTTCACAAATCAAGTAATTGACAATTGAACTTCTAATAAACCTTCTCTTATCTTTAGTTACAGAGATTGATATTGATGATATTTTTTCCATCATTAGTTTTATATATCAGGTATACAGTGAAGTCAAATGTTTCTGTGTAAGTTATCGAATGAAATTCTCAAAAAAAGCCACTAATGTTTTATGTTTGTTTTTTAACATTGTCTGCAGTGATCATGAAATTAATTGATTAATGTGCATATTTGAATAATTCACCTTTCAATATCTTTTTATTGAGATACATAATTTAGGACTTAAGAATGGGCTACGTTAATTATTCATTCCTTACAACAATTGGGAGTTAAACCATGAAATGCATTCAGCTGTAAAAGTCTGAGGTTGACTGCACATGATCAATATTGTTACCATGGATATAATATTTAAAAAATAATTTACAGTATATACCCTACATATAACATAGCTGCCCAATCAACCAAGTAAAAACCTTAGTTTTATAGATGATATCTTTAGCATAGCCAACTTTTGTAAATAGTAATAAACATTATATATATTCATCATGTACATATTATTAACTTATTAAGTACTGTTCAGTATTCTAGTAACTCTAGAAAAGGGGTTTCTATTGACTGTAATAAATATTAATGTCAAGGGAATGTGGAATTTTTGACTATGGAAAAAAAAATGGAAATTCCAAATATATTGTAAGTATAAATTTGTTTATCATTCTGAAAAAAACAATTGTTAAGCAATTACATAACAAAAAACACAAAATATACCTAGTTAACTGCAAAAAATGTTCTGGGAGAAAGGTCCTGTCTACCATATTGTGAGTTCCGGAATTCCCAGTCTTTGGGATAACAATGGAATCTTTTAAGGAAGGCAACTACTTGGCTTTTTGTTATTTTCCTGGCTTTTCCCTATTGTGTGGTCTAGTAGTTAAAAGGTATAGTTACAATACATGGCTATTATTATACATTTTTTTTTCAAATACCAGGTTGTTAAGTGAAAATAATTATGTTTGTGAAGGAATTCAACATGTTTATGAAGCTCAAGTTGTGAAAACATTTTTGTATTTCTTTATTTAGAAATTAATTGTAACTTTTCCAGGAAGTGTTGTAGTGATAATGGGTTGGTGTTTATCCGGTTTTGAAATATTATTTTTCTACCTACTGCTTATAATATAAAAAATATTTTGGCACACCTGGTCCATTCTGGGGTCATGGCAAACAATGTATTAGTTGATTGGCATTGTGTGCTCCTCCAGACATGTTTAATATGATGTCAATCCCAGTGATTGTCAACTTACAAGGTATAGAGGGTCCAAACTGTAGCCCCTGACATCCCTAAAGGGCTGCATGTAATATTCAGTATATGTCATGCTGGAGGGTACTTTTGCAAACTACAAACATTTCACCCAAGGAAATGATGGTGAGAGACTGTGGACACACTACAGTTTTGTTTGGAGTCTGGAGACATGCTTCAGATGTCAATGAGGCTAGCAGACATCACTGCAATTCATTTACAATGCTCCTACTGCATACTTCTTGGGGCTGCACAACAAATAAGCAAATAGCTGCATATGGCCCTAGGGTTGCAGATTGGATCACCACCACCTAAATTGATTAGCCTGTTCAATTCCTTAGACAATAGGTGTATAGTGTTACCTCATATAAAGCACTCCTGTCTGCAATCAGTCCATAGATTTGTGTTCAGGTTGTTACGATAAATCCTGCTAGTCTAGGGTATGATTCCCCTTTTAACCTCTCCGGCCTCCGATCGATATACCATGCAAATCAGATATCTGAGAGTCAAATTCCATTGAACAAGAAATACACGCACTCTATGCTAAGTTCAAAGGAAAATGACTATATTTAGATTCTTGCTCATTTTTTAATAAACAAAATTATGCTATGGATGTTTCCATTGTTATTTCATATCCGGCAGAGACCTTTAAGGAGGAAGTCGCCTAATATCTCCATTTCAGCCTATGTGAGCAGGCATTATCCTGCATAAGCTCTCATTGACTCTCTTTTTGAGTAAAGGAGTCAACGTGCTCTGGTAAGCAGATTACTTATCCAGTCACTTTGGGTGTTTATTCAAGTTTGGTGAAGGATCACTTCTCTATCAGTATATCACAGCAAGCACGGAATGGGACGTTTGGTGTTTTATGGACTTTGATTTATCATAATATTTTTTTGCGCTTAAGTATTGGGACTGAATATTATTTGCACTAATTGATATTTCACAATAATTTTTAATCATATGTTGTTTGATAATGTTTTGTGCACATGTGTTTATTTGATAAGCATTAGTGACTTCAGGAGTGCAGTTCTATGATTTTCTTTGTTATTTTTATTAATTATTAGCACCCCCTATCTTTTACCCATATCACTAGGAGCATTCACTCTTTGAGGGAAGCAGCTTATTTTATTTACTACTTTATATTCATTCACTTGGCGCAGAGTTTTCACCCTTTATCATGCACAGGTTAATGTTATCAATTCAGCAGCCTGTGCAGACTGATAGGGCACTGGACTGGCCTCGAGGACAGTGTCTGGCAACTGGACCACAGAATATCCCGCATGATAGACATTATCACTTGGTCTACTACAAGAACCATCTACAAAAACTGTGTGCGCAGTTAGAATTGGTACTGGAAGTATATATGCTCTAGGTGAAGTGTCCTGATGTATTGAGTGTGTACAGTCATGAGGTGGTGGTAAGTCATCATGTTCTCCTTTAAGACCCAATAAGGCATTCAAAATTGGAGCTGGACCAGAGTTTATGTTTGAACTTTTTATTTTCAGGTTTGGATTGGACAGGAGGATGACTTCATACCCACTCAATCTTTGTGCTGACATATGCTGAGTATGTAAAGTTTTGAGGATTGTGGTGACATTGTGTGTTGTATGTAAGGTGGTGTCATGACCCAAGGTAAATGATGTTGCCATCTCCACAACCATTGCACAAGAAGCCAATGCTCTGAGACATGCAGGCATGCCCTGCACCTGTACCGGAACCACCCTCGATAAAAAAGCTACAGGGCGCAGTCTCCCACCATGTTCCTGGGCCAGTACACCTGCCATGGTTCTGCAATATTCCTTGGCAAACAAGTGAAACATTTTGCCATACTCAGGGAGTCAAGGCTCGAGCTGATAACTATTGCACATTTCAGCATAGCAAAAGCATTTAACATTTAATCAGACCATTTTACAATGTCAGACATTTCAGAGAGGGTTGCTTGTCTCAAAATATTGTCATAGAAAGAAAAGTCAGTTGGCATCAGTAACCAATGTGCCAAGAAAGGTGAGCAGGTGTTTCTTGGTCAGTGGGCGGGGCAGACCCACTAGAGCAGCTTCTCTTTTGTGACAGGTCGTGTCTCCGGGAGTAAGAAAAGTCAAACATATTTTTTAATGGCCTCATGCACACAGGATATTTTGCACATGTTTAGACATTCATTCGTTCATTCCATTGGCTAGAATATTAATTTTGTCTGCCCAATGGAATGCATAAACACTCAAGCGCTAAATGGGCCTAGTGTCTATGTGTAGACATGTTTACACATAGTTAGGCATGTACAGACATATTTGAAGAGGTGCATTTGGGTAGAAAAAACACTGAATGTGCCTAAATGCACCTAAGTGTGGATGGCCACATAGGCTAACATAAAGGTGCATTTAGAAGCTGAACAAAAAAGCATCAAACACCTGTAAAAACAGTGTTTTTTTTACATCCTGTGTGCATGAGGCCTTAAAAATAAAAAAATGTTACGTCTTGTCACAGCGACCCTTTAAGTCTTTCATTTGAATAGAATTTTCAATGTATTAACAGTCAATCAGAACATAAATACTTTTAGAACTTTTCATTGATTAACATCAATCTGAACTAAGAAAACTCAGCAATATGTAAGCCAACGTGTTACAAGAAAATAAATGTCAAAAAACACTCATTCGCTTTTGAATTTGCTATCAAATAATAAATAATGTATAGTTTTTCAATGAAATCCCATAAAACGTCTTCATACTGCATTCCACTATCACATTTTTAAAAATTCAATAAACACTGATTAAAAAAAAACACAAACAGCCAGGGGGATTATTCCATTAAGCTCGGAAATTCTACAGCATTTGCATGATACAGCAGTTTGAAGGAACAATTCTCAGTAATAATCAATTTGTAAAGAGAGCTCCTTGTTTCTGAACACTGCTAGAGCTTATAGAACTGCATGTTACGAGCACCTGAAAGCAAAACCCAGTGGGCACACAGTCAAATAATAATCAATTGCCTGTCTGCTCTTCCTTGCATGAATGGTCTTCCTTTTGGTCTGCCTCAAGTTCTTTATAGCACTGTAAATCTTTGACCATTATTATAGCATAGATCTTTAGCTCACAAAAGTCATTTCGATATTACAAGCACATGCACCTCAGTAATGTAATCTCAACAGTCCTGTTGGGAGCAAAAAACATTGTAAGACATTACAAAATAAAGTCTATTAGATCTAAAACATTTATGAAACAGCATTGTCTTTTTCTTGAAATGCATTCCCTTATTTCATTTACATGTCTAAATCAAAGAAAGAACTTTCTGGGAAAAGGCAATTACTAGAAACCCTCAGCGAATAGAATGATTTTCTAGTTCAAAAAAGAAAAAAAAAAGTTTTAGTACATAATAATGGCATGATATTTCAAGAATATTGAAATTTACGGCTAGACATACTGGCCCGGATTCAGATAGAATTTACGTTGGCGTATCGAATGATACGCCGCGTAAGTTCTAGGAAGCTATTCAGAAAGCAAGATACGACAATATTTTACTAAGATACGGCCGGCGTAAGTCTCTTACACCGTCGTATCTTAGTTGCATATTTACGCTGGCCGCTAGGTGGCGCTTCCGTAGATTTACGCGTATAATATGCAAATTAGGTAGATACGTCGATTCACGAACGTAGTTGCACCCGGCGTATCTATATGCGTCTTTTACGTAAGGCGTCGGACCGGCATAAAGTTACCCCTGCTCTATGAGGCGTAGCCAATGTTAAGTATGGACATCGGGACAGCGTCAAATTTTCCGTCGTTTACGTAAAACGTTCGCGAATAGGGCTTTGCGTAAGTTACGTTCACGTCAAAAGCATTGACTATTTGCGACGTGATTTGGAGCATGCGCACTGGGATACGTCCACGAACGACGCATGCGCCGCTCGTAAAGAGCGTCAATTACATGGGGTCATGATAGATTAACATACAACACGCCTACTACCAGCCAAATTTGAATTAGGCCGGCTTAGGCTGACACATTTACACTACGCCGCCGTAACGTAGGGCGCAAGTTCTTTCTGAAAAAGGAACTTGCGCCCTAAGTTACGGCGGCGTAGTGTATCTCAGATACGCTACGCCCGCCTACAACTTAGACTATTCTATCTGAATCCTGTAGACAGGAATGGCTTTGCGCAGCTGTACTTGGGTATTGCCAGTGCATACATAGACATTTGTATAGCATATAGAGCATATACACACAGCACATTTTCTATTTTAGGTTGATTGGTTAGGGCTGCTCAGGTTTTCACTGCCTGCAGCTCTTCTACTTCCCCTTGTAACATAGTGGGATGGAGATCAGAGCCTGCAGCCCTAATATTTATGGGACTTCCATGAATCCCCGGGAAAATGTTTCCAAAAGGTGGGGAAAGAGCCTGTATATAGTTTGAGCCTGAGTACCAACCAGGAGATTGCAGCATGCTGGAGTAAGGCAACATTCCAGACAGGAGGGGACCCCTGCTCAGGTCAGAAGCCAGGGTAGGAGCCAGAGGAAGACACCAAGATCCCAGATAGACTTAGCTGGGGGCCTTATTAGTGAGCATCCTAGGGATCCAAAGTCAAGAAGAGAGCTCATGGGAGGAAAGCCAAGAAGTAAGTTGTAGCAGAGAGCCCAAGTTGTCCAAGAAGCTGAGTAATGCCGCGTACACACCATCACTTTATGTGATGAAAAAAAATGACACTTTCTGTGAAGTAAAAAATGACGTTTTTGAAACTTCAATTTTCAAAGACGAAGTTGCCTACACACCATCGTTTTCTCACAATGATCTTGCAAAGTGAGGTTACGTTCCACCACGTTTTACCATTGAAGCTTGCTTCATAAGTAGCTTCTGGGCATGCGTGGATGAAAAAACATCTTAGAAAACGATGTTTTTTGCTACACACGGTCAATTTCTGTGAAGTAAAAAGTGCACTTTTGAAAAACGACACATAAAATTGAAGCATGCTTCAATTTTTTTTGGTCGTTTTTTACAAGACATAAAACGACACAGTCAATTAAAGTGACGTTTTTAAAAACGTCATTTTTTTTCATCACATAAAGTGATGGTGTGTACGCGGCATTAGTCTTCATTTCCATCACAGGGAAAAAGCCTGTTGGACATCAGTGATTTAGAAGATGTTGTAGGGAAAGTATAGGGAGAACTGCACAGACAAAGTTTATGGTCAGTATAGAAACTATACTGCTTGCTAGATATTTGGGCAATCAACCCCTTTGCTGCCTTTTTATATTATTATTGGATTTTTTGTCTTTAACCACTTAAGACCCGGACCTTTATGCAGCTAAAGGACCCAAGGTGTTTTTTACAATTTGGCACTGTGCTGCTTTAACTGGTAATTGCGCGGTCATGCATGTTGTACTGAAACAAAATTTGCATCCTTTTCTTCCCACAAATAGAGATTTCTTTTGATGGTATTTGATTGCCTCTGCGATTTTGATTTTTTGCGATATTTCTACTTTTTGTTATAAGAGAAATTGAATAAACTAAATGTTAGTCAAGCATTTAGGCCAAAATGTATTTAGCCACATGTCTTTAGTAAAACAAAAATCACAATGAGCGTATATTAATTGGTTTTCGCAAAAGTTATAGCGAAACTAGGGTACATTTTCTGGAATTTACACAGCTTTTAATTTATGACTGCCTCTCTCATTTCTTGAGGTGCTAAAATGGCAGGGCAGTACAAACCCCCCCCCAAATGACCCCATTGTGGAAAGTAGACACCCCAAGGAAACTGCTGAGAGGCATGTTGAGTCCATTGAATATTTTTTTTTGTCCCAAGTGATTGAATGATGACAACAACAAAAAAAATGTTTTTACAAAAAGTTGTCACTAAATGATATATTGCTCACACATGCCATGGTTATATGTGGAATTGCACCCAAAAATACATTCTGCTGCTTCTCCTGAGTACGGGGATACCACATGTTTGGGACTTTTTGGGAGCCTAGCCGTGTATGGGACCCCAAAATCCAAGCACCACCTTCAGCATTTCTAAGGGCGCACATTTTTTATTTCACTCTTCACTACCTATCACAGTTTCGAAGGCCATAAAATGCCAAAATAGCACAAAACCCCCCCAAATGACCCCATTTTGGAAAGTAGACACCCCAAGCTATTTGCTGAGAGGCATGTCGAGTCCATGGAATATTTTATATTTTGACACAAGTTGCAGGAATATGACAAACTGATTTTTTTTTTGCACAAAGTTGTCACTAAATGATATATTGCTCACATATGCCATGGGTATATGTGAAACTACACCCCAAAATACATTCTGCTGCTTCTCCTAAATACGGGGATACCAAATGTGTGGAACTTTTTGGGAGCTTAGCCGCATACTGGACCCCGAAAACCAAGCACTGCCTTCAAGATTTCTAAGGGCATAAATTTTTGATTTCACTCCTCACTACTTATCACAGTTTCGAAGGCCATAAAATGCCAAAATAGCATAACCCCCCCCCCCCAAAATGACCCCATTTTGGAAAGTAGACACCCCAAGCTATTTGCTGAGAAGCACAGTGAGTATTTTACAACTCTCATTTGTTTTTGAAAATGAAGAAAGAAAATATTTTTTTTTTTCTTTTTTAAATTTTCAAAACTTTGTGACAAAAAGTGAGATCTGCAAATTACTCACCATACCTCTCAGCAAATAGTTTGGGGTGTCTACTTTCCAAAATGGGGTCATTTGGGGGGGGGGGGTTGTGCCATCTGGGCATTCCATTGCCTCCGAAACTGTGATAGGTAGTGAGGAGTAAAATCAAAAATGTACACCCTTAGAAAGCCTGAAGGCGGTGATTGTTTTTTGGGGTCCCGTACGCGGCTAGGCTCCCATAAAGTCTCACACACGTGGTATTCCCGTACTCAGGAGAAGCAGCAGAATGTATTTTGGGGTGTAATTCCATATATGCCCATGGCATGTTTGAGCAATATATCATTTAGTAACAACTTTGCGCAAAAAAAAAAAATTATTTTTCCCGCAACTTGTGTCAAAATATAAAATATTCCATGGACTCGAGATGCCTCTCAGCAAATAGCTTGGGGGGGTTTTGAATTGTCCTGGTATTTTATGCACAACATTTAGAAGCTTATGTCATACATCACCCACTCTTCTAACCACTTGAAGTCAAAGCCCTTTCTGACACTGTTTGTTTACATAAAAACATTTTTTTTTTTTGCAAGAAAGTTAAGTTGAACCCCCAAACATTAGAGATTTTTTTTAAAGCAAAGGCCCTACAGATTAAAATGGTGAGTGTTGCATTTTTTTTTCCACACAGTATTTGCGCAGTGATTTTTCAAATGCATTTTTTGGGGAAAATATACACTTTTTTTATTTTAAAGCACTAAAACACACTATATTGCCCAAATTATTGATGAAATAAAAAAGATGATCTTAGGCCGAGTACATGGATACCAAACACAACATACTTTAAAATTGCGCTCCGCCCCTAATGCCCCCATGCTTCGGCATATATGCTCTTTTTTTTAACTGTGGTGGTGAAATCACCTCCTGCAGCACTGGAGTCACAGCTTTATATATCGTGGGAGCAAACGCTGTTGCTGTCAAGATAAATAAGTCCGTTCAACAGCTGAATGGTGTACCTGAAAACAGTAAAGTAAATTACATACCTGAAAAGCAAGCATGAAAAAACATAACAACAGAATAGAATATAGTAAAAAAGAGCAGAACAATAGAGAGAGAATAGAAAGGGAGAGAACAATAAAACGACAACTATTTTTGTTTTTTTATTTTATATTTTTTTGTTTTTATTTTTTACTTTTTTTTAACACTTTTTTTGTAACTGTAACTGTTCAACTTTTCGGTTCTAGGTTTGGGTCTCTCAAAATGCGATGGCAACTTGGGAGACTCTGTGTAAGTGTGCCTAGCCTGTGAAATGTTTTACCCTACGCTAATACTTCACTCGTGTGTGGAAGCGTTCAAAACATTCACCTATACAAAGACCAGGATCGTCAGGATAGCGGGGACAATAATAACGGGTGTCACGCCTATTTCCGCACTTGCTACAGACACAAAATCTTCTTTGGGGGGCTCGTTGGGTAGGGGTACTCCTGAGGACATAAGAAAAATGTCTCTCATGCAGTCGGCTTACTGCATTTGGTAGGGGATGGTGAGGTGCAGAACCGCCTGAATACAGGAGTTCTAAGATGATCTCATCCTGGAATGTAAGGCCTCGTACACACGACCAGATCTATCCGCTGGGATTGATCCGCGGATCAGTTCCAGCGGACAAATCCGGTCATCTGTACGGCCTAGCGGATATTTATCTGCGGAGATTCGTCCGGCCGATCGATTTCAAGCGGATATAAATTTCTTAGCATGCTAAGAAATCTATCCGCTTGAATCGTGTCCAGCGGATTGATCCGGTCGTTTGTACAGACTCACCGGATCAATCTGTCCGCTCCCCTCCCTCGCATGCGTCGTAATGATTCGACGCATGCGTGGAAGTACTTACCTTCCAGTGTCGCGCACGTCGCCGTGACGGCGCGACACGTCACCGCGAATGTATTCCGCGCGGATTTTGATCCGATGGTGTGTACAAGCCATCGGATCAAAATCCGGAGGAGGAATCTCCGCTGGAAATGGTCCGGCGGACCGTTTCCAGCGGAGATCCCCTCATCTGTACGAGGCCTAAGGAAGGATCCATTCCGTCCTGAAGCTTTGTATAAGACATAAGCATTCAGTAAAGTCAATTCAAATAAATATAGAGACACTTTTTTGTACCAGCGTCTCACCTTACGGGCAATATGATACGGCACCATCAACTGGTCACTGAGGTCCACCCCTCCCATATTTTGGTTATATTCGTGGACACAGAGGAGTTTCTCCACAAGACCAGCTGCTGTACAAATTTGTACTGTTGTGTCTGCATGAAGGGTGCCCGCTGGGGAAAGCCCTGGCGATTAGGTCGCACGGTGCCACATGCTCCAATCTGACGACCAAACAAGTGACTAAAAAGTGGCACGCTGGTGTAATAATTGTCCAAGTATAAGTGGTACCCCTTTCCGAATAAGGGTGACACCAAGTCCCACACGATCTTGCCAACGCTCCCCATGTAATCTGGGCAACCCTCCGGCTCTACCTGACTATCTTTTCCCTCATAAACCCCTGTAGCCTGTTGCCCTGTCACAAAGCTTATAGAGCTTGACCCCGTATTTGGCACGCTTGCTTGGAAGGTACTGCTTGAAAGACAAGCGGACAGAAAATGTAATCAGGGACTCATCAACGCAGACAACTTGCTGGGGATTAAACAAGGCTGCATAACGTTCGTTGAAATGGTTTATGAGGGGCCGAATTTTGTAGAGCCGGTCAAATTCAGGGTCTCCACGCGGACGACAAAGTGCATTGTCACTGAAATGCAAGAACCGCAGAATCGCCTCGTATCGTTTCCTGGCCATGCAAGCAGAGAATATGGGCATATGGTGGTGTGGACTTGTGGACCAATACATCCGCAACTTCGGAAATTGGTGTATGCCCATGTTGAGGGTAAGGCCCAGAAAGGTCTTAAATATGGAAACCGTAAGTGGTTTCCATTCTCTGGCAAGGACGGACTGGGGATTAGCGGCGATGTAAATACCAGCATATAAATTACTCTGGTCCACAATAGATCTATAGAGATCTTCCATGAAATACAGCGAATAAAAATCAAGTGATGTAAAATCAGCTGTATCTGAATACCGGGTTGGCCAGTGAATGGGGGACGTACGGGTTCTGCAGAACTGGTGGGGACCCAATCAGGATAGGCAAATTCTGCAGGAAGGGCACTATGGGCCTGTCTTTGTCTTTTTCTCTGTGGCAGCGGGACACTTCTTGTGCTTGCCACCTCGCCAGCTTGAACTGCACTTATGGGACTCGCGACGTCACTACGTGATACTGCAGTGCTGGATGAACGACCAGGGTGTACTACTCCGCTGGTGCTTGCCAGTTCACCAGAAGGAATAGCAGCGCTAGTACTTCTCTGCTTCATACAAGGGTCCTGCGGTTCTTGCTGCTCAACAACATCAGAACGGGGTCGGGTACGCCTGGCCTTAGCAGGGACCACAACTTAGTCGTCAGAGCTATCTGGCATGGAGCCGCTGTCGTATACAGGATCGTATTCTGAGCCAGAATCTGACAGATGATTGACCTCCTCTTCACTATCTGTCTGGCTCAGAAACGTGTAGGCCTCTGCACTAGTGTACATTCACTTTGCCATTTTGGGCTCTAAATTTAGTCGTACACTAGTGATGATTCACATGTAAAAAAAGCACCTGACTGTCAGCAAACGTAGAAAACGCTTCCAAAAAAAAACTGTTAGCAATCGCAGGGATCGGGCCTGTCTCTGCGAACGCTGCAGTTATGTGTGTTGTGTTTTGGAAGTGACAGTGATCGATCGATACTGCATTTGGGTGGGTTGGGCTGGGCTGGGCGGAGGGGCAAAACGCAGGTGCTAGCGTTTTTGGGTACCCTAAACTGCTGGGTACGCTAGTATAGATCTGATCAGATCAGGTATCGATCCATTCAGATACTATACCACTAAGGGGGTGTATGCATTGCGCGTGGATGTAAGCGCTACTGGCACTAACCTAACGCTGCCTGGGGCGACGCAGACCCTGACTGACGCTAAAATGTAATTTATATCACCCCCCCGGGCGATGAGGGGGTTAAACCTTTATTGGGTTATATACGGCGGGTGCCCTGATGCTATAAACAGCAAACTAACTAACCAGCATCACCCGTAACACTTGTGCGATGATCACTGGTGAAAGGGTTAACTAGGGGGCAATCAGGGTGTTAAAACCTTTATTAGGTAATATATGGGGGTACCTGACACTTTCTAAAAACCTGGCGGCAAACCTAAATAACTAAATAACTAACTGGCTAACCAGCATCACCAGTGACACTTAGGCCCCATACACACGAGAGGATATATCCGCGAATACGGTCCAGCGGACCGTTTCCGCGGATAAATCCTCTCGAGGATTAGTGCGGATTTCCATGCGATGAAGTGATTATGACGCGGCGACGTGCGCGACGCTGTCATATAAGGAATTCCACGCATGCGTCGAATCATTACGACGCATGCGGGGGGTCCCTTCGGACGGATGGATCCGGTGAGTCTATACAGACCAGCGGATCCATCCGTTGGGATGGATTCCAGCGGATAGATTTGTTTAGCATGTCAGCAAATATTTATCTGCTGGAATCCATCCCAGGGGATAAATATCCGCGGAAACAGATCCGCTGGAGTGTACACACCATAGGATCTATCCGCTGAAACCCATTCGCTGGGATTTTTCAGCGGATGGATTCTATCGTGTGTATGGGGCCTTATACGGTGATCACTGGTGAACGGGTTAACTCTAGGGGCAATCAGGGGTTAAAACCTTTATTTAGAAAATGTATGGGGGTACCTAACGCTATAAAAACCTGGCGGCGAACCTCAAAAAATAACTAGCTACCTAGCGGCACCAGAGACACTAATGCAGCGATATGAAAAACGATTGCTTAGTGACACTGGCAATAGGGGGTGAAAGGGTCAACTAGGGCGGTGATCAAGGGGTTAAACCTTTATTAGGGGGGGTAGGGGGCTACCCTGAACCTAAAGGGGCCTAAAGCTAATGTCCCTAACACTTTTTTCTGTCACAAATGACACTAAATGCAGTGATCAGAAAATAAATGATCACTGCAATCAGTGACACTGTGACAGGGGGCTGGGGGGGGGGGTGATCTGGGGGGGTTTATGTGCCTATATGTACTGGTGTCAGAGTGGTGCTTGGTGCAACTCACTGTTAGATGTCTTCTCTCCTCAGCGCCGGACGAAAAGACCGACACGAGGAGGGATGACATCACTTCCCCTGCCTCTGTTTACAATTTCACAGGCAGAGGAAGCAGATGACTGGCTGGGAGCGATCGCGAGGGGGTGGCCCCTCATCCCGGATCGCTCCTACAGTCAACGGAACCGCCGCATGTACCGGGGGGGGTCACGATCGGACCCCTGACCCACGTCAAGGCAGGTACGTACAGGTACGTGGATGTGCCTGTCCGTGCCTTTCTGCCGACATATATGTACATGCGGCGATCTTTAAGTGGTTAATTATTTTTTTTTGGTTGACGTGAGCTGATTTTCAGCTATCATTTTAGTTGCTGTCCTGTCCGTAGCAAAACAAATGGATTTTGCTTTTGGGATGACATTTTGAAATTGTATTTATTTTGAGGGTATATAGGTTATTGTTATATGCCGATATGGCCTTTTTTAACCACTTAAGGACCGCCCGGCGTTGTTATACGTCGTTACTTTGACGCTAAATGGGCTCCAACCCAAAATCTCTCTAAGCCTCAGAATTCCGGATCCCATTTCAGGAATTAACAACCCTGGGAAAACTGTAAATCTGGTTTGCCTTATTACTTGATCACCCTAGAACCCCTGACGGTGCAAGGGTGAGAATTCCTGAATATTCCACAGTGCTTCTTTTACTCCTCTTAAAGGGGACACAACACAAAAAATGGAGACATAGTTTCTGGTTCCTACTAAGTGCTGGTTCACACAGAGGCAACTTAGAATGGCTCCATAGTACAGAGCGGAACGCGACTTGTCAGGCGGCTAATAGGAGCGACTCAAGCTGCTCCAACTTAGAAAAAGGTTCCTGTACTACTTTGGGACGACTTCAGGGCGACTTGCATTGACTTCAATACAGAAGTCATTTTGCAAGTCACCTCTGAAGTCGTGGGCAGATCGCCTTGCAGAGTCACTCGGCAAATCGTGCTGCCCCAGTGTGAACAGGCTCTTAGGTTACAAACAACAAATTACATGGATTCATGACATATCACTGCAATCATAAACAGTAGTAGATATTGTTTTAGGTTGTTTTGGGTGGTGGGTAAAGGTAATGGCAACATATATACAGCTATATATATATATATATATAGATATAGATAGATAGATAGATAGATAGATAGATAGATAGATAGATAGATAGATAGATAGATAGATAGATAGATAGATAGATAGATAGATAGATAGATAGATAGATAGATAGATAGATAGATAGATAGATAGATAGATAGATAGATAGATAGATAGATAGATAGATAGAATTTATTTTTAATTTTGGGTCAGTTTTCTTTTGATAATAAAAACTATGATATTCATTACCATTTTCAAACAACATAACAAATCATCGCCACTCCAAGCCTGCAGTGTCAGTCTCCCAGGCTGGCAGAAATTGAGCACATTTCACTCTAAAATGTAATATAGCATACAGATACTGCCACACACTATATTCATCTTCAACGTAAAGTACAGTAGGTGTTTGTGATATTGTGTTTTTAGCACGACAGCATCGCGCTGATTCTCGGCGACATGGTGCCGAGATCTCGCCGACATCTCGCACTCACTGGAATAGTGACAGCACATTCCAACGTGCGCGTCATAGAAGCGACGGGAGATCTGACTTGGATTCCCGCCAATTCTACACGTGTGCGGCGTTTGTTATGAATCCTGAGGGGGAAGTCCCTGCCGGATTTTAAATAAAAATTCGGCATGGGTTCCCCCCTCAGGAGCATACCGGGCCCTTAGGTCTGTTATGGGTTGTAAGGAGAGCCCCCCTACGCCGAAAAAACGGTGTAGGGGGTCCCCCTACAATCCATACCAGACCTGTATCCAAAGCACGCTTCCCGGCCGGTCAGGAAAGGAGTGGGGACGAGCGAGCGCCCCCCCTCCTGAGCCGTACCAGGCTGCATGCCCTCAACATGGGGGGGTTGGGTGCTCTGACTTCTCGCTGCAATGACTTGTGCACGGCTTGCGTCGGACTTATATGGGCCTCACAGTCCCATCATGCTCTGGTACCTACCCATGTGATACCTACCCACGTGGTACCTACCGGAGCATGATGGGACTGTGAGGCCCATATAAGTCCGACGCAAGCCGTGCACAAGTCATTGCAGCGAGAAGAGGCGACGTGTCAGCATCGGGAGAAGAGAAGAAGAGAAGACGTCACAGCACAGCGGCCTGAAGGGAGAAGTAGAAGTCGTCACAGAACAGCGGAAGAAGAGGAGAAGACGTCACAGAACAGCGGAAGAAGGAGAAGGCGCCGGACAGCGGGAGGAAGAACCGGGGTGCGCCGAGTCAAGAGCGGCGAACATAGAAGAAGACCCCCCGGAGCGGAGAAGACATCACAGAAGAGCGGTGAAGACCCCGGAGAGCAGGAGAAGACCCCCGGAAATCGGAAGAAGAAGCTCCCCCTGGTAAAAGAGCTAAAGAAGACAGGGGGAGCCTCCGGAGCAGACTAATAAAATATTTTAATACCCTGTGTTTTTTATTTGTGTTTTTACCACTTTTCCTCCAGGTGAATGGGTAGGGGTACGATGTACCCCATATCCATTCACTTAGGGTGGGGGGCCGGTATCTGGGGGCCCCCTTATTAAAGGGGGCTCCCAGATTCCGATAAGCCTCCCGCCCGCATACCCCGACAACCAACGGCCAGGGTTGTCGGGAAGGGGCCCTGTCCTCATCAACATGGGGACAGGGTGCTCTGGGGTTGGGGGCCCCGCAGTGCGCCCCCCTGCCCCAGAGCACCCAACCCCCCCATGTTGAGGGCATGCAGCCTGGTACGGCTCAGGAGGGGGGGGGGGGCGCTCGCTCGTCCCCACTCCTTTCCTGACCGGCCGGGTAGCGTGCTTTGGATACGGGTCTGGTATGGATTGTAGGGGGACCCCCTACACCGTTTTTTCGGCGTAGGGGGGCTCTCCTTACAACCCATAACAGACCTAAGGGCCCGGTATGCTCCTGAGGGGGGAACCCATGCCGAATTTTTATTTAAAATCTGGTGGGGACTTCCCCCTGAGGATCCATAACAAACGCCACACACGTGTAGAATTGGCGGGAATCCAAGTCGGATCTCCCGTCGCTTCTATGACGGCTTTCTCTCCATCGCGGCAAGCCAGCTCGGCGCTGGCTCCCGCGATGGGGCTCGTAGGTGCTCAATCTCGCCGAGAAAGGGAGCGAGATTGACACAATATCGCGTGCACCTACTGTAAATAAAAAACTGGCTTCAGCTCAGATCCCAAGCTATTGGGCATGCCACTCTGAGAGAAAAGTCCATTCACTCCAAAATAAAATGTTAAAGCAAAAACAACATTTTGAAGTTCTTTTGAACAACATTCAGCAAGTCATCAAATATACTGATCATTTTCATACAAACATTCATAAGGCCTCGTACACACGACCAGAAATGTCCGATGAAAACGGTCCGCGAACCGTTTTCATCGGACATGTCTGCTGGGTGATTTTGGTCTGATGTGTCTACACACCCTCAGACCAAATTCCCTGACAGAATACGCGGTGACGTGGCGGTGACGATGACGCGGCAACGTGCGCGAACCCGGAAGTTCAATGCTTCCACGCATGCGTTGAATCACTTCGACGCATGCACGGGATTTCGGGCCAGCGGACATGTCCGATGAGTCGTACTGACCATCAGACATATCCGACGGACATGCTTCCAGCGGACAAGTTTCTTAGCATGCTAAGAAACTTTTGTCCGCTAGAAACCTGTCCTCTAGGCCGGAAAAATGTCCTGTAGGCCCTACACACGGTCGGACATGTCCGCGGAAACTGGTCCGACAGGCCAGTTTCAGCGGACATATTCGGTCATGTGTATAAGGCCTTAGATCTAGTTTTGTGTGGCCAGGTTAAATTATGGTATCTGGTATGGACCCAAATTCCCCAAATTAGGTACTTCACTAAGGACATTTGTTGGCCAGGGACAGAAAACATGAGATGAATGGCAACCTTATTATTGATGCTGTAAAAGCAGTTTAAAACAAAACCAAAACTGTTCATATGGCCACATTCACAACAATGTACTTATCTCTACATGCCACCATGTGGCTGGTTTCGGTTGCACATTTTCTACTGTGAGAAGACAGTTAACTAAAGTTAACAGATAAAACCAATCATAGTCTACTAATGCAAATCTTTGTTTCTAGTGTTACTCTAGTTAAGTGACCATCTTTATTTAATTCAATCCTAGATCCTAAGAAAATTGTCTCTTTTTATGATTTTGTGTAAATGTCAGCTCTGGATACTTTTCTAAAAAATTTCCAGCGGTGATACGGAAAACAATGTTATCAGCGATTGTCAGCTGTTCTTCCTCTTTAAATTTACTGCTGCTAGCTTTCTCTGAGAGATAGGTTACAAACTTATCAAACTGCCATTTTCTCAAGCAGAGGTATTATATCTCCCAAGCACAAATGAATGAAGGTTATTTGACTTCATGTGTGTCTGATGTTGCATTCATGTATACTTGGAGAGTGAGGATCAGTAAATCTTGTGCTACATCTATATGAGTATGGCAGGTATACACTTTACAGTTCTTCCATGAGCAGAGAGCCGTACTGTATTGTCTGATTCATTGAAGCCATTCCCAGCTCTGTATATCACAATACAACATGCGTTAGGTCTTATCAGTGCCGTGTCAGCCTCAGTAGTTAGTCATTTCCAGACAGTTGAACTATTTATCTTCTGTTCAACCCACACCACAGCATTTATGATACAAATATTTCTTGTACAGCGGGATATATTACACAAATACTGAGTTTTAATTGAAAAATCGGTCTTACGTCATAGGGTTGCAAGTAGCACTGCTTTGTCATTATGACTTAATAAGAGGTGTTTAACACTAGGCAGTTGTTTCAGAAAGCTGCAGCCTAATTCTTTTTATTCAGCTGCATAGATAAGCAGGCTATACACGGACCGAAAATCGCCCAGACCAGCAGGAACCAGTTGACTTTTGGTCTGTGTGTACTGCTGTCTGTTTAACAGAAGCTGGCCTAATGACTGGATTTTGCCAAACGATCATGCTGTAAAATCAGCAATTGATCAGCACTGTAATGCCGAATACACACTATACAATTTACTTAAGGTTTGACCTCATATTATATGTTTTTTGTAAATCTAAAGAGTTTCAATTTGTATGCAATCAGGCAGGCCCTTGCACTACATGATTTTGGTAAATCTAAAGGAAATCAGACAACAGAAGTTGTATAGTGTGTATGGGGGTCTCTTAGCCAATAGCTGCAGCACTGATCAGTGTATTCTGACGGTGGGACAAATCCCTGCTGTCAGAATACAATACAAGTTATATATGATAACACCTTAAATAATAGACAATTTTAATTGCTGTCATAAACAAGTATGTAGCACTACCCCTGGAAGAGCCACTTTATTATATTTGGTTCTGCCTCTCAACCCCAAGAACAGTCTCAGCTCCTCTAGTACACCTGGCGTAAATGTTAGTGCAAACACCACCAAAGAAAGACACATGAAAACTCAAAAGTGTGGTATGCCTGCAAAGACTATTTTCTAAGTACACAATGGTGTTTATTTACTAAAGCTGGAAAGCGCAAAATCAGGCTCACTTCTGCATAAAAAACTATGAGCTTTCAGGTTTTATTACCAAAGCTTAATTGAACAATCTGGGGTTAGAAGCTCATTGGTTTCTATATGCAGAAGTGAGCTTGATTTTGCGCTTTCTAGCTTTAGTAAATAAACCCCATTGTGTACTTAAAAATGGGGTATGTCTGTACTGTGTAATGATAACAGACAACAGCAAAATAGCAGAACAGGCAAATATAGCTCAAGTATATGAACCTTGTAATAAGGACTAAGGATGAGCGAAACACCCCCCGATTCGGTTTGCATCAGAACATGCGAACATGCAAAAAATTTGTTCGAACATGAAAACACTGTTAAAGTCTATGGGACACATACATGAAAAATCAAAAGTGCTCATTTTAAAGGCTTATATGCAAGTTATTGTCATAAAAACGTGTTTAATAATATATATATATATATATATATATATATATATATATATATATATATATATATATATATATATATATATATATTTTTGCGCAGAATTATTTTTATATAAACAATAATTTGGATGCCCATGTAAAGGTCCCAAACACACAGTGAATGCTAAGCTGCTCCCCTAGAAAGTGATGAAGTATATGTGACTTCTATCTGATACGTGCTAAAAAGTGTACTGGGGTTGCTATAAAGTAATATGTAATTACACAACTAATCCTATAATATGCAACAACAAGTAAATGAATAAAAATGTGTCCTGTTGTACATGATAAACCAATCAACAAATCAATAATAAATAATAAAGTCCCATTTGTGCAAACAAAGATACAACATCAATGCTCGAATATCCTTTAACCACTTACCCCCCGGACCATATTGCTGCCCAAAGACCAGAGTACTTTTTGCGATTCGGGACTGCGTCGCTTTAACAGACAATTGCGCGGTCGTGCGACGTGGCTCCCAAACAAAATTGGCGTCCTTTTTTTCCCAGAAATAGAGCTTTCTTTTGGTGGTATTTGATCACCTCTGCTGTTTTTAGTTTTTGCGCTATAAACAAAAATAGAGCGACAATTTTGAAAAAAATGAATATTTTTTACATTTTGCTATAATAAATATCCCCCAAAAATAAATAAAAAAATATTTTTTTCCTCAGTTTAGGCCGATACGTTTTCTTCTACATATTTTTCGTAAAAAAAATCGCAATAAGCGTTTATTGATTGGTTTGCGCAAAAGTTATAGCGTTTACAAAATAGGGGGTATTTGTATGTCATTTTTATTATATTTTTTTACTAGTAATGGTGGCGATCAGCGATTTTTTTTTCAGTACTGCTACATTATGGCGGACACTTCGGACACTTTTGACACATTTTTGGGACCATTGGCATTTTTATAGCGATCAGTGCTATAAAAATGCATTGGATTACTATAAAAATGCCACTGGCAGTGAAGGGGTTAACACTAGGGGGCGGGAAAGGGGTTAAGTATGCCTGGGTGTGTTCTTACTGTGGGGGGGGGTGGCCTCACTAGGGGAAACACTGATCCTCTGTTCATACATTGTATGAACCGAAGATCAGCATTTCCCCTGCTGACAGGACCGGGAGCTGTGTGTTTACACACACAGCTCCCGGTCCCCGCTCTGTACCGAGCGATCGCGTGTGCCCGGCGGCGATCGCGCCCGCCGGGCATACGCACGGGAGTCGGGGGCGAGCGGGGGGCGCGCACACGCGCCCCTAGTGGCGGCTGGGAGAGAGGACGTCATACTACGTGCTCTCGCCCAGCCGGGCCACCTTGTGGACGTATAACGGCGGTGCGCGGTCGGCAAGTGGCTAGATATATTTATTGCTGTGATACAAAAACCGTCTCCGGGCGATGCAAACTTTTTGGTCTTCCACCACCTGGATAATTGGTACGACACCCAATGTGCACAAGTAGTAAATTGTGCTTACCAGACCTGGTTGACCTCTTTAGTGAAAAAGACGGTCAGATGCGATTGAGCAGGATAATGCCTGCAGACATATAAATGTACTGGAGCATGTACGATACCTCACCCTCGGAATGTTGAGATTTTAGAACATGGAATACAAACAGAGAGCTTCCATAGTTCAACGCTATTTTATTAAAATGGGATAAAAACAACAGCCAATTGGCTACTCAAATAACAAGTGCCCTTCTCCCGGCACTGGGGCTGCAAGCTTTGATAAAAAAAAACACTGGCTCTCCCACCTCTGTGGCGGGTGCGTTCCACCAGCTGCTGACACTATCCAAACGATCCGGAAGTGACGTAGGACATAGTACACGTGACCAGGTACCGCCGCTGACGTACGTTTCGTGTAGTTACTTTTTAAAGGGACTTTATTATTGATTGATTTATCACGTACAACAGGACACTTTTTTATTAATTAACTTGTTGCATATTATAGGATTAGTTGTGTAACTACATATTACTTTATAGCGCCCCCATTATACTTTTTAGCACATAAAAAAGTGTTTGGGGACCCGGGTCCTTCTCCAGGGGACATGTATCAATGCAAAAAAAGTTTTTAAAAAACAACCGTTTTTTCGGGAGCAGTGATTTTAAGAATGTTTAAAGTGAAACAAATGTTGTACCTGGGGATGTCTATAGCATGTCTGTGAGGTGGCACATTTTCCCGTGTTTAGTCCCTGCAGCAAAATGATATTTCTAAAGGAAAAAAAAAATATTAAAAACTGCTCGCAGCTATAATGAATTGTCGGGTCCCGGCAATATACATACAATTCATTGAAAGAAAAACCCCAGGCCATTACCAGGCCCTTTGGGTCTGGTATAATTATTAAGGGGAACCCTGAACCAAAATAAAAAAAAAATGGCGTAGGGTTCCCCCCAAAAATCCTCACCAGACCCTTATCGGAGCCAGGCCACATGCCCTCAACATGGGGGGGGTGCTTTGGAGTCACCCCAAAGCACCATGTTGATGGAGAAATTTCCCCTTTGATAGTATTACGTTTGTTTTGATATATTTATTTCTTGCTGCTTTGGATTTGGTCTGTTCTGCAATATGGATGTGTTTGAATACCGCTCCTTACGCACCATTGTTAAAGAGGGTGTGTTTGAAATTAACAAAGAACCAGACAGTGATCTTGGGGGTTTGTTTTTGAGACTTAAAGATCTCATGGTGGCTGAATTGCACACGCAATGGGACATAGCATTGTTAGATCAATATGTAGCCGACTCCATGGTCCCAAGAAGTTTAAGATGGGACGTCAGCCCCCAAAAAGGCGAAACAGAACTAGCCCAATGGTTCCAATATTTTAACGAGGCTGGCGTGAAATTTTTGCAGTTCTTGGTTCAGCGCAAGAAGTGTAAACTGACACGCCTAGACGTTGAAATTAAACTTATTAAAGAAAAACTTTGTCCCCTGATCAATGTTGAGGAGTATAAGGAGCGATCTTTGGCCCTCAAAAAACTGTTGGAAAAGGAAGAAATAGAACAAAAAAATAAGAAAAAGAAAAAGTTCAACAGAGATGTAGGAGACTACAAATCTGGTTTGGCTTTTGAATGGCAAAGTAAAATTCAGGAAAATGGGGGTGATACCGTAGAGATGGATACAGCTCCTCCACCCAATCAAAATTCGGGTAATTCAGCTAACTCCGGACCACCCCCTCATACACCTAATAGACCCATTCTACGTCCTAGAAAGGTCTCCTATAAATCCTATGGGAGAGAGACGTTCTCAACCATCTCACCCCCAAAAATATAGGGATGTACAAAATAAAGGCCCTCCCGCTAAATCTCCAGGCTGGAGGAATAAGATCTTTACATAAGTGTATTCCATTGTGTTCCAGAGGTATGCATATGTACTTATATTTATGTATACATATGCAATCTCCAATTTATATCCCTGCGGCACTATGCGTTTTTTAGATTTTTTAGATTTTTTCATATAGATTGATGTATTTTATAAATTTGTATTAATTTTTAATTCTTACATTTATATATTATTTGAGAGTTCTATTTTATCTACTTTTAAAATAAATGTAAAATATTTTTAATTCATTTAATACATTTTATACATATATATTCTATATCTTATTAAAATGTTTTATATATATAATTAATTTTATATGTATACATGGATATAAATTCATATGTATGCACACACACCTTTTTATAGATGTGTTGTTGCATCACCTATATGTATGATTTTATTCATGATTTAATAATTTCTTTATGTATTTAATGATTGGATCCCTTCCAATATATGTGCACATATATTATATATTTTATGTTTTGATTTATACAACACAGATCAATATGACTTATGGGTGCTATGATCCTGTCATATACATGTGAGACGCTCTCAGGGCATACATGTTATGGTTTGAATACTTCCAACATAAACGTGTCATTGGCTGTTCTTGGGAGTGCGGGTAATCCCTCACTTGATAGAACGCCTGGCACTGAACACTTTTAGCTCCTGAAATCAGTTCCAGCCCTTTTGTTGTAATAGCATGTACTGCAAGCTCCTGGTCTCCGCTCACGGACTTGTTCTATGGTGGGAGCAGTGAGCTGCAATAGGAGCGCAGTACAAAGCTTAGTCCCATAGATCTCCTCCCCTCCGGGGGCATGGTTACACACGGCGCCCGAAGGAGAGGAGTCCACCAATGACACACGGAGGGAGTGTCAGCACCAGCCGGAGCTTTGTCATTGGCTAAGGGGCGGCGCAATGCTATTTAATTCCGGGGGATGCATAGGACTAGCATGCTCTTAGAGGAAGTCCGAACGGACGAAACGTCAGAGCGCTGCTATCCAGCATCACGACCGGAAGTGATGTTATGCGCTCCACTTGTTGAAGGAAACCAGGAAGTAAGCTACAGGAAGGTCATCCAAGCGGTCTTCAGGGGTCCTACCAGTAACAGTGAGAGTGACACTAACACCTACATCAATTCTATATATTTGCCTGACTATTTTACAAATCTGGTACGCATGTTGTCTTAAGGGGATACGCTTTTATATGTTTTTTGGGTGATATTAAATATTATCAAAACTATATTGCGCTATGTGGATTTTTCCTTCCCTTACATAACTGCCATTATCTGGAGAGTGAAAATTACACGGTGATCAAGGAGATAGAGCGGTATGCTGATCCAATCTACCATCTGACAGTGACATGTTACACTGAAACGCGGTTTTAAAGTAACCATCTGGTGAGTGCTTTCCCCGAAGGGGACCCCATATCCCCCCACGCGGTGAATTCCTTTTTGGTGATTGGAGCACATATCATTGATTCTTCTGATCTGGTTATTCTACACAGCACACACAGCAAACCAGGGGTTTGCAGCGCTGCTGCAGGACTATATACAAGCTCTGTACGAGCGTGGTGTTATCTTTCTGCTTTTTTACATGGAGGAATAAATCCAAAATTCGGAAACCCGAATCCCCCTATCGGGAGGTAAATGATTTCGGGAGACCACCTTGGAGATCCCAGGAGGGGGCACGATATGATTACCCTATTCCTGTGAGTAATCGTTTTCAACCCCTACAGGAATTTTGCCCATTTGGGGGCCCTATCAACAGTCGGTTGCTTCAAATGGATGGAATAGAGATGAGAGGTTACCCTATTATTACCCTCCCCTTCCCCCTCCCCCCTCCCCCTTTTTACCCTTCTAGACCTATTAACCAATATGATCATTATTACCAACAGGATCAATGGATGGATAGGGAACCCAATCAATATCAGGGTTTTCCCAGGTCCAATCAAAATCAACAAAGAATAGTAGACAGAAGAGAGGAACCAGATGGGGGAGGAAAACAAAGAATAAAAAGAAAGAGAGTATAGTGCGTCATGGGATCTTCAATCTCAGCACTGTCACGCTGACTCCGGAGGAGGTCACTCTCCTCGACAAAGGATTGAAGTTTGCCCCTCCCCAGTCATTACATAAGTTCGAGACACATATGGATATACATGAAAAGATTTTTTCTATCCAAACCCATTAGAGAGCCTACAAATATAGATACAGATGTTCAGCATTCCAACCTTTCTAATGCCTCCCTGATTAATCCCCCTGGAGGTCTGGCACCTAATGTAAAGGTCTTTAGGGATGTACTCTTGAGAGATCTTGAAAAAATTAATGTTAGAATGACTAAACTCAACAAGTCTTTACAATCAGGTTTTGATCAACTCTGTGAAGAGAAAAGTATTGTCATCCGCCCCGCTGATAAAGGTGGCGGAATTGTAATACTTAATAAGGCCGATTACCTAAAAGTACTTGGCCTTATAGTTGGAGATGGGGACACATACTCACCGCTTCCTAGTGATCCCCGCTCGTCATATAGGAACATTTTTACTAAAATAGTAAAGGAAGGATACACCTCTGGTGTTTTGAACAAAAAGGAGAAGGCTTTCCTTGTCCCAGCATCTTCAAGGATCTCAGTGATATACTACCTGCCCAAGATCTATAAAGATCCGGTCCACCCTCCAGGGAGGTCAATAATAAGTGGAATTGATTCCATTTCTTCTAGGGCAGGTAAGTATATCGATGGCTATCTTCAACCGCTGGTTAGGGCCCTACCAGCCTTTATTCGAGATAGCAAACATGTAATCAATATAATGAATGGTGTTTCACACGAAGAGGGTTTGTGGTTGGTTACCGCGGACGTCACGTCTCTGTACACCATCATACCCCATGATTGGGGGATCTCTTCTGTTAAATATTTTTTGGAAAGAGATTCTGTTTTGTCTGCTGTCCAGCAGAGATTCATTATGGATCTCCTTCAGTTCGCGACCACACACAACTTTTTCTGGTTTAGTGGTAATTTTTTCCTACAAAAGAGGGGGGTCGCGATGGGGGCAAAATTTGCCCCCAGTCTGGCCAACCTCTTCATGGGGAAGTGGGAGGAGGACGTCGTCTACACCAACCGCAGACCTGAATTGGTTCTGTGGGTTAGGTATATTGACAACGTCCTCCTCCTATGGAGAGGATCCAGGGATTCTTTGGACGCCTTCATGGGTCTCTCAACATCAACGATAGGGGGATTGAATTTAAATATGAGGCGGACCAAGGGAAGATCAACTTCTTGGACCTTGAAATAAGAGTGGAGGGGGGCCAATTTGTGACCTCCACTTTTTTCAAGTCAACGGACCATAACTCCTTTATTCCCCGTGACAGCTGCCACCATAAAGCTTGGCTAGATTCAGTCCCCAGGAGCCAATTTTTGCGCCTTAGGCCTCGTACAGACAAGCAAACATGTACGATGAAAACGGTCCGCCGGACCGTTTTCAGCAAACATGTACGATGAAAACGGTCCGCCGGACCGTTTTCAGCGTACATGTCCGCCCGGAGATTTCTGTATGATGGCTGTACACACCATCATACAGAAATCCGCGTGTACACAATACGCGGCAACGAGGCCGCGCTGTCGCCGCGAAGATGACGCGGCGACAGGCGCGGCCCTGGCAGTTTAATGCTTCCATGCATGCGTCAAAGTCATTCGACGCATGCGAGGGATAGCGGCCGCTCGGACATGTACGGTAAGTCTGTACAGACGACCGAACATGTCCGACGGACAGGATTCCAGCGGGCATGTTTCTAAACAAGTTTAGAAACATTTGCCCGCTCGAAAAAGGCCCGGCGGGCAAATGTACGCTGGAATTCTGTCCGCTCGGCTGTACAGACTACCGAACATGTCTGCTGAAACTGGTCCGCGGACCAGTTTCAGCAAACATGTTCGGTCGTGTGTACGGGGCCTTAGGCGTAATTGTAGCAAAATGGAAGATTTTGGAAGATTTTGGTGAGCAAGCAAAAATGTTGACATCAATATTTTTGGATAAAGGGTATCTAGTGGAAGATCTTCATAAACAAACACTATAGATAGGAGTTTGTTGTTACAATACAAACAGGTATCTATTGTAGAAAATAATCAATCACCAGCTATTCGAATCAACATTATATAATTAAAAAATCGGTCCGAAAGCACTGGCATCTCATCAAAGAGGATCCAGTTCTCGGTCCGGCACTCCATGAACAGCCCCAAGTGGTCTTTAGAGGGGTCCCTTCATTAAGGGATTCCCTAGCTCCAGGAGTTGTTGATCCTCCACGGAATAAACCAATGTTCTTTCAGAACATAATTGGCTGTGTGCAAGATCAATGCAGTCAAGGAACGCAAGACTTTGAGCTTTGTCTCAAATAGCACCTCACAAACATTCAATATCCGATCGTTTATTACATGTTCTATGACCCATGTGGTGTACTTATTGACTTGCCCATGTGGGTTACAATATGTTGGACGTACAGTGAGAGCCTTCCAGATAAGGGTCAATGAGCACATTGGGAACATAAGAAGGGGATACAAAAAACATTCTGTTTCCCGACATTATAGAGAAGTGCATGCTAGAGATCCTAGTGGCACTTCCATTATTGCCATTGATATTCTTAGGCCTCATTGGAGAGGAGGATCAAAAAGGATAGCTATATCGAAATTAGAGATGAGCTGGATTTACCGTATGAAATGTCTTAAACCACAAGGTTTGAATGTAGACATAGAAGTCAATGCTTTTTTAGATAACTCATAGAGACCTCCACCCCTAAATTTTTCTTCTTTATTTTCTTTGGAGTTGGAGGACTATGTATGTTAACATTCAAACCCTGTTATAAGATATAGGGACAGGAATATATGGTTTCATTCTTATTCACTATAAGGGTTGTCTAATGTTTCTATGTGAATTTAAAGATAAAATATGATTGGATCCCTTTTAAAAGAATGAATTGTTTCCTCAGCGACCACTAAGTCCACTAGTAGAGATATGACTCCTATGCATATGTTGTATAGGATTGTAGTGTATCGCTTCCTCTAACCACTAGAGGGCTTTAATAGGGAAAAAGAGGTGTATCAATTCTTCCTTTTCTGTTTTTCCAATGTTTTCTTTATTTTCACTTTTACTTGAAATTTTTATATTTTTTGCTTATGCAAGAAGAAGAGTTAATGTATCATTTCTATGGCTCTTTTTCGGCGATTTACATTGGATCGTTGAACAGGAGTATGGAAATAATTAACTTTCGTAAGATTGTAAAATTATTTTGGACTAATATGTGGTTACTTGTATATATATGTTTTAATTTAACTTATATTGTGACAGACAGTAATTTAACAGTTGGTATTATTTACAGGAAGTAAGGTACTGGATGTCTGGGAACCAGTGAGGACACCTTTAGAAATGAGACCGGACTTGGTTGACATAGGATATTCCTATCTATGTCACCGTTAGTCTCGTTGGTAGGATGTTTCCGGGTTCCCAAACACTTTCCATTCCTGTGTTTGCTAATCTTGCGGCCGTTCCTCATTGGAGGCTGCAAATCGAAAGAGAGGCTTGGTTGTTGCTCTATATGTACTTAAGGTGAATGTTCAGTGCGTTGCCCATGCCCTTTGACAACGTCATCTATGACGAAACCGGTCAGGGCGGAGCCACGCACTAACGTCACCACGTTTACGTGACCCCGGAAGCACGGGTGCACATAGTTATTGCTACTCTGTTTGTTTTTACGCTCGTTTATCCGGCAATTTTAAAATTTGTATGTGTATTATGTTGCACATTTTTTTAATTAAACGTACTTGATGGTACTTCACTATTTTGAGCCCTCGTTTTTCCCTCGGTTCTCCGAATGGGATGTGGAGTTTCAAGTGTAGCGGAGGTTGTTCCAGTGGAGACCTATACTTACCGGAAGTGGTCGAGTTCGTGCCTTCCCTCCATGGCTTCAGTGGATCGATATGCCTGATTTAATCTTGTATCTGGTAAGAGTACATCCTTACTTATCTTTCGGTGTGATTGCAGAATTCCCCTTTCTACTAGTCTGAGATCGGTGGTGGATTTGTTCCAGGATTTCAATCTTTAATCTGCAATTGTTTTTGTTCAGAAATTGGACAATTTGTCTATGTACATTGGGATTATCTAACTGCGCTTCCTGGCATTAGCGCAATCTCCAATGGACTAAAAGAGACATTATTTCCTTTTAAGTGTCAGACAATTATGCCAGTACGGTATTCAGATTACACCAAAGGTTTTTCACATATCATTTGGGTATCCTCACGGATTTATATCTGTTTAGATTTATTTAATTAATCTGCACCAATTCATTTATATATGTATTATTTCTTATTGATCTAACTTACACACAACATCATGTTGTGACTCTGAGCGCAACTAACTTTTTTCTTTATTTGTACAATTACGTGTATATCACATGTTTAGTGTTGCTGCTGGATTTATTCACTTATATTTATTTATTCATCTATTTAACTTGTTAAGTTATCTGATCAATATTTTTTTATTTACCTTGAGGAGCAAGAAATTTAACCTTTGATAGTATGATGGGGACAAGGGCCTCTTTGTGTTGATTGGGGTCTGCGGGTGGGGGCTTATCGAGATCTGCAAACCCCCTTTAACAAAGGGACCCCAAGATCCCAGCCCCCCACGTGAATTGGTAACGGGGTACCCCTACCATTTCACAAAAAAAAGTGTCAAAAATGTCAATTTTTTTTGAAAAAGACAAAGAGACAGCTTGGGTCCTTTACTAAAAAAAGTCCTTTATTAAAAAGGAAAAAAAAATCCAGCAATGTAATCCATCTTGGGACGGGAACAAAAAAAAGTTGAAAAATGTTCTGCCCTCCATGGGAGGCGGCTGCCGAGTGACGCTACTCCCTCTGTGACAGCTGTTATATAGCCACCTCTCACGCCACAGGGGTTTCCCGTGACATCAGAGGGGGGGTCCCCCGTAACTTCACCGGGTGGCCCAGTGGCATTTCCCTGTGGCGTCAGAGGGGGCCGGATCACCAGTGCACGTCACTGGGTGGCCCCGCCGAGTGACGCTACTCCCACTGTGACAGCTGTTATATAGCTTTGGGCGGGGCCACACAGTGTTGTGTACTGGTGACCCCTCCCTTTCTGACACCACAGGGAAACCCCTGTGGTATCAGAGGGGGGCAGGGTCGCCAGTACACATCCTTTTTTAATAAAGGTCTTGTCCCAATCTGTACCCCGTTACCAATTCACATAGGGGGCAGGATCTGGGGTCCCCTTGTTAAAAGGGTCTTCCAGATTTCGATAAGCCCCCCGCCCACAGACCCCCACAACCACTGGGCAAGGGTTGTGGGGATGAGGCCCTTGTCCCCATCAACATGGAGGCAAGGTGCTTTGGAGGTCACAGAGGCAACACCTCTCCCCTGAGTTCGGTCTTCTCCTTGCCTCGTGGCATCTCCCTCAGATTCCAGTCAGCCTCTGGGTCTTTCTCTCTTCTTTTTCCCCAGAGCATGCTGGGGTGTGCAGTTCTATTACCATAGAAGGCTTTGAGGCCGTTTGTGTTAGGGACTATATGTACCACAATCCTTTGCTGCTCCTGCAGCTTTGTAGCTCTTCTCCTGATTGGCTCTATCAATAGGAAAACAGGGGAGGGAGCAAGGTGGGCAGCTTTTTGAGCACTGCTCACACACAGAAAGGGTTAGGGTTAGGGTTATGGGGTTAGGGTTTCCTATTGAAGAATATAGCTAGAACTCAGGAATTGGAACAGGGACCTCCCCCAGAGGTCAAAGGTCAGAAGGTGGGTTCCCAGAGGTCAAAGGTCACAGGGTGTGGCTGACCCACCCCCACCAAAGTGTACCGCCTACCCCAACTAAGTTGGGGAATGAACAAGGGGGTAATTCCCCTGCAGCTGCTGAAAGGCACACTCTCCCTTTTGAAAGCTGATCCATGTCTGTGCTCAGTAAGACATTTTGTGAAAGAAAAATTATTCATCCAAAATACAAAAAAAAACTGTTGCAATGTGCTATAATAATTCAGCAGTGAATACAATAAGGAAAAAGTCTATCAACTTAAACTGATTGCTTGATATGCTATCACCATCACCGTTGTGCAAATATGGAACTTAACGACACCCAGTGGAAATGGAGGTAAGTGCCTACGTAACAAACCACCATGACCTCTTTAATTAAAAAGGAAGGTCAGGTGGAGCTTGGGTACAGTTTGGGTAGGTCTGTACTAATACCATAAAATCGGGTCAGAAGGGAACTCCACCAGATGAGTGGATCATTTTAAGAAAAATAAAAAAAAGGCAGACCATAGTATAATTCTGTTTTAATAAAAAAAGGTTTTAAAGCTACACAGGCCAAGTGGCCGCTTACTTTTGACAGTGCCTAAGCCTCGGCACTAGGTAACAGACATGGATTCTACCAGGTGTGTTGTGAAGCAGTCTCTGCTCACCACATTAACTTTCCACTGGCCAAGAGGTTCCACTGCAATGATATGGCATCTGGCTGTGCAGTACAATTGTGTTTATTGCATAAAAAGTATGCAAGGTATGCAAACACATAGACTATACAGACTGACTCTTTGAGTACTGCGGGTACCTTACAGTTGGGACCCTCAGATCCTATACAGTCTTCATTACAATGTACCTCAGCCTCTATCTCTACCTCCGGGCTCCAAGCTCTCTTTGCAGACCCAGATGCTAGGACTTTCCTATCCTCAATATCCACCAAGGCTGATATGGACCGAATGATTCTAACGTTACAAACAGTATTTAGAGAGGAGTTTAGGGAGGTTAAGGAATCATTACAATGTCTGTCCGCAAGGGTGGATATAATCGAGCAGAATCAGATCTCATCTGATCAAAAGATAGCTAATATGGAGGCTAATTTGGAGGCTAAGTTGGCCTCTCAGTCACAGCATCTCTATGCATTACGACTTTAGCAGGATAACCTTGAAAATATGAGCAGGAGGAATCATTTAAAGCTACGGGGTATACCTGAAGTGATTACAGTTAAAGAGATACGCCCCACTGTTGTAGCCATATTAAACAAGGTCTTAGATAAAGACTTAGCTGCAGAACTGGAGTTGGACAGGGTTCATCAGATTCAGGGCCCTATCCCTTTGTCCGATGGCAGACCCAGGGATGTTCTATGTAGAGTCCATTTCTATACCATCAAAGAGGATATTATTCGTAAGGCATGGCCAATAGGTACTGTTGATTATAATGGAGCTGGAATACAGATCCTGCCTGACCTTTCAAGTTACACTCTGCAGATGCGGCGTATACTTAAACCCCTGTTGGATAAGCTACGAGAAGAGGGCATTACATATCGCTGAGGCTTCCCGTTTTGCTTGTATATACAAAAGGGGCAACAATCATTTGTGCTGTGTTTCTACTCTCAAATAACAGATGTTCTCGAAATTGGCTATCTCACCTATTGCAATCTCAGATTGGACTGCTATAGAATTGTATCCCAATTCAGTGTATATGAATATGAATACCCCTCATTTGAAAAAGACTTAGTCTACCGCTCAATTAAAAAAAATTCTACTGAAATCATGGAGAGTTGAACTGCTGATAACTTTTTCTGTTAATCCTTTTTTTTTTTTTTTTGGGGGAAATGGTGCTTGAGGTATATAAGGCATTATTTCTCTAGTTTGTTCTTTTTTTTTTTTTTGTGATGCTGGGACACATATGGGCCTTAGATATGACGAAATAGTCTCCTCAGTGTAATTGGCCAAGTACTTGTCATAGGCCAGGTCACTACTGTAGCCCTTCTGCAAGAATTTTTCTCATAAGACTGCACCTTGAGAAATATAGTTTTAGTTCAGGACTCATGAAAAAACGACCGTTTTTAAAACTTTTTTTCCATTGACGTTTTCACAGGCATACTATAGACACCCAGCAGGTACAATATTTAAATTTAATTTTTAATTTAATTATTTTTTTCATTTAAGCATCATTAAAATCACTGCCCCTAAATCTTTAGGTGCAAACTACAAAGCACACAGGCAATAAACCACATACTGCAGCTAGCACAATCACCTGCCTGCCAGTAAATTAGGAAGAACTGATCTAGCTAAACTATACAGTGTATAAATATATGTACAACACCTGGGATGTATATATATCCTCTACACACTGTAACATTAACTGACTAGCCTGCCTGCCTGCCTGCCTGCCTGCTCTATCTACCTGCAAAAAATGACACTCTCTCTGTCCTCCACCGCAACACACTACACAAGGCCGATCTGCAGGCGGCCTTTTATAGTGTGGGGCGTGTACTAAACCCCCTGAGCCATAATTGGCCAAAGCCACCCTGGCTTTGGCCAATTATGGCTCTCCGTTTTTTGCAAGCTGTGATTGGCCAAGCACGCGGGTCATAGTGCATGCTTGGCCAATCAGCCAGCAAGCCGCAGTGAATTATGGTCTGTGAAACGTAACTCGAATTTGGCGCGAACAATGTTCGACTCGAATACGAAGCTCATCCCTACTTACCACACAAAAATCCTCACTCTAGCACCTACCTATGGTAGAGGGTGCTACAAAAGGTATTCATACCTCTTGAAATTTTCCACATTTTGTCATGTTACAACCAAAAACGTAAATGTATTTTATTGGGATTTTATGTGATAAACCAACACAAAGTGGCACATAATTGTGAAGTGGAAGAAAAATGATAAATGGTATTCCAATTTTTTTGCAAATAAATATCTGAAAAGTGTGGTGTGCATTTGTATACAGTCCCCTTCACTATGATACCTCTAACTAAAATCTAGTGGAGCCAATTGCCTCCAGAAGTCACCTAATTAGTAAATAGAGTCTACCTGTATGTAATTTAATCCCAGTAAAAATACAGCTGTTCTGCGCGGCCCTCAGAGGTTTGTTAGAGAACCTTAGTCAACAAACAGCATCAAGAAGACCAAGGAACACACTGGACAGTTCAGGGATAAAGTTGCGGAGAAGTTTAAAGCAGGGTTAGGTTATCAAAAAATATCCCAGGATTAACATCTCACAGAGCACGGTTTAATCCATCATCCGAGAATGGAAAGAGTATGGCACAACTGCAAACCAACTAAGACATGGTCGTCCACCTAAACTGACAAGCCAGGCAAGGAGAGCATTAATCGGAGAAGCAGCCAAGAGGCCCATTGTAACTCTGGAGGAGCTTCAGAGATCCACAGCTCAGGTGGGAGAATCTGTCCACAGAAGAACTATTTGTCGTGCACTCCACAAATCTGACAAATCTGGACTTTATGAAACAGTGGCAAGAAGTAAGCCATTGTTGAAAGAATGCCATAAGAAGTCGCATTTGCAGTCTGTGAGAAGCAATGCGGGGGACACCCCAAACATGTGGAAGAAGGTGCTCTAAACAGATGAGACTAAAATGTAACTGTAATTTTGTCCTTAAAGCAATGCGCTATGTGTGATGGAAAACAAACACTGCACATCACCCTGAACACACCATCCCCACGGTGCAACATGGTGGTGGCAGCATCATGTGGTGGGGATGCTTTTCTTCAGCAGGGGTAGGGAGCTGGTCAGATTTTATGGGACAATGGTTGGAGCCAAATACAGTGCAATCTTAGAAGAAAACCTGTTGGAGTCTGCAAAAAAATTGAGACTGGGTGGAGGTTCATTACAAAAAAAACAAAAAAAGGTCACTGCCCCTACCTATGACTGGTCTTCACAGCAAGGAGCACTGGAAGAGCAGATGCATGTCAAAAACCAACTCAACTTACCAACCAGCCAGCAACCAACCAAATTAACCTGTCTAACAGTATGTTTTTGTTGCACACATTTGCAAATACATGCATAAGCTACAGGCCCCGTCAAGGCTGTGTTCTGCAGACCATAACTCTAAATTTAAAGAATCTCCACAGTGGAAGCACATGTATGCTGATGAAGAGCAGATGACTTGGAAGGAGCCCAACCCTCCTTAAAGGTGCAGGAACACACTAAACACCCAGCACATTGCACAATGTTGTTGCCTAGGGTGGATGTTCACTTTCCAGCAGGACAACAACCCTAAACATACAGCCAGAGCTACAATGGAATGGTTAACATCAAAGCATATTCATATTTTAAGATGGCCAGTCAAAGTCCAAACCTAAATCCAATTGAGAATCTGTGGCAAGACTTAAAAATTACAGTTCACAGACACTCTCCATCCAATCTGACAGAGCTTGAGCTATTTTGCAAAGAAGAATGGCCAAAAATGACACTCTGTATATGTGTAAAGCTGGAAGAGACATCCCCAAAAAGACTTGCAGATGTAATTGCAGTGAAAGGTGGTTAGACAAATTATTGACTGAGAGGGGCTGAATATAAATGCATGCCACATTTTTCACATATTTATTTGAAAAAAAAAATTGAAGACCATTTATCATTTTCCTTCACATAAAATCCCAATAAAATAAATTTACGTTTTTGGTTGTAACATGACAACATTTGCAAAATTTCAAGGGGTATAAATACTTTTTCAAGGCACTGTATGAGTGTGTGTATGTGTGTGTATATGGGCCAGATTCAGAGAGACTTACGATAGGTATGCCGTCAAAAGTCCGAATGAGCGCCGTCGTATCTTTAAGCGTATTCTGGAAACCAGATACACTTAAATTTGGCTAAGATACGACCGACGTAAGTCTCCTACGCCGTCGTATCTTGGCTGCAGATTTACGCTGGCCGCTAGGAGAGTTTAAGTTGATTTACGCGTTGAATATGTAAATGAGCAAGATACGCCGATTCACGCTCATCGCAGTAAGCTACGCCGTTTACGTAAGACATACGCCGGCGTAAAGATAAAACACCTCTGTAGGTGGTGCAGCCCATGCAAAGTATGGACGTCGGAACTGCCGTCGGATTTTACGTCGTTTACGTAAGTCATACGTGAAATGGGGCTGGGCGTAGGTGACGTTCACGTCGAAAGCATTGAGTATTTGCGACGTGATTCTGAGCATGCGCGCGCATGCGCCGTACGAACGGCCTTCATTTACATGGGGTCACAGTTAATTTAAATATAGCCCGCCCACTACATGCCTAATTTGAATGAGGCGGGGTTACGCCGGCCCATTTGCGCTACGCCGACGTAACTTAGGGAGCAAGTGCTTTGTGAATACTGGCCTTGCCTCACTATGTTACGTCGGCGTAGTGCAAATGTGAATCTAGCCCTATATATATATATATATATATATATATATATATATATATATATATATATATATATATATATATAAAATGTATTAATTGTCTGTGCAAATAAAGTCCATATCCTAAATTGACATATATGCACATTTTATCATCATATGTTTAGTGCACTTTTATTGTGTCTCTTACATGATTTCTTAACTTATACCTAGCAAAAGGATAGCACACGTTTTAGTGTTTCATTTATACTGATGCTTTCCCACTTTTAATATAATGCCTGTCACACATGATTAGTATTTTCATTCACCTTTTTATCACAATGATTTATTTATTTTTGTTGTTGTTTTTCATTCTTTGCTCTTCTCTATATAAGCCAAGTTTTCTGTAATGTATGACCCATTGATTATTTAACCACTTGCTGACGGCCGTACGACTTTGTACGGCCTCAGCGCGGCTCCCAATTTCTAACAGGCCGTGTTTTTACGGCCTCTCCTTTACACGTTCCCCGCGCGCGCTCCCGAGCGCGCGGCGGGGAACTTCTGTACTGGCCGTGTCCCTTGGACACAGCCAGTCACAGATCGCCGTGAACGGCCAATCGGAGCGGCCGTTTCCTAGGCGATCTGTGCGGCCAATGAGAGATGATCTCATATGTTTACATATGAGATCATCTCTCATTCCCGGCTCTCGCAGACAGCGGTGCTGTCAGGGGAGAGAGGAGACGGATCTGTGTCTCTTGTACATAGAGACATAGATCGGTCACCCCCCCCAGTCACCCCCCCTCCCCCACAGTTAGAACACTAATTAGGGTACACATTTAACCCCTTCCTCACCCCCTAGTGTTAACCCTTCCCTGCCAGTCACATTTATACAGTAATTAGTGCATATTTATAGCACTGATTGCAGTATAAATGTGAATGGCGCCAAAAATGTGTCAAAAGTGTCCGATGTGTCCGCCATAACGGCGCAGTCCCAATAAAAATCGCAGATCGCCGCCATTTCTAGTAAAAAAAAAGCATTTATACAGTAATTAGTGCATATTTATAGCACTGATTGCAGTATAAATGTGAATGGCGCCAAAAATGTGTCAAAAGTGTCCGATGTGTCCGCCATAACGTCGCAGTCCCAATAAAAATCGCAGATCGCCGCCATTTCTAGTAAAAAAAAAAATGTATACAGTAATTAGTGCATATTTATAGCACTGATTGCAGTATAAATGTGAATGGCGCCAAAAATGTGTCAAAAGTGTCCGATGTGTCCGCCATAACGTCGCAGTCCCAATAAAAATCGCAGATCGCCGCCATTTCTAGTAAAAAAAAAAAAAAAAAAATAATAATAATTCTGTCCCTTATTTTGTAGGCGCTATAACTTTTGCGCAAACCAGTCGTTTATTGCGATTTTTTTTTTTTTTTACTAAAAATATGTAGAATACGTATCGGCCTAGACTGAGGATAAAAAAAAAAACGTAAAAAAAAAAAAATTGAGCTATTTATTATAGCAACAAAGTAAAAATATTTTATTTTTTTTCAAAATTGTCGCTCTATTTTTGTTTATAGCGCAAAAAATAAAAACCGCAGAGGTGATCAAATACCACCAAAAGAAAGCTCTATTTGTGGGGAAAAAAGGACGTTAATTTTGTTTGGGAGCCACGTCGCACGACCGCGCAATTGTCAGTTAAAGCGACGCAGTGCCGAATCGCAAAAAGTCCTCTGGTCAGGAAGGGGTTTAAGTGCCCAGTAAGGAAGTGGTTAAATTGTGCTCATACAGTATACAAGTGAAAATGGATATAGACTATTTGTAAAATATTTGGCTAAAAAACAATCTAATCTTCCATTATAAGAGTGGGGGACCATTGTATCACTTTATAGAGTTTTATAAAGGGTGTGCTTGGTTTACTCTGTAAGATACATACTTATTTATTTTACATTATATTATACAGTATCTCACAAAAGTGAGTACACCCCTCACGTTTTTGTAAATATTTTATTATATCTTTATAATGACAAGTGTAATTTCTTCAGTGTTGTCACATGAAAAGTAGAGAGTGTACAGCTTGTATAACAGTGTAAATTTGCTGTCCCCTCAAAATAAGTCAACACACAGCCATTAACGTCTTAACCACGGGCAACAAAAGTGAGTACACCCCTAAGTGAAAATGTACAAATTGGGTCCATTTAGCCATTTTCCCTCCCTGTGTCATGTGACTTGTTAGTGTTACGAGGTCTCAGGTGTGAATGGGGAGCAGGTGTGTTAAATTTGGTGCATAAATAAACAGTGCTGTGCTACTAAAAATACAGGGCCTGATTCTCAAAAGAGATACGCAGACTTAACTGCTGTTCAGCCTGCGTATCCCTGGGCCAGATCCACAAAAACCTGACGTAACTTAAAAAATCCAATTTAAGTTACACTGCCTTAAAGTTTCTACCTAAGTGCCTGATCCACAAAGCACTTATCTAGAAATTTCAGGCTGTGTAACTAAAATTCCGCCGGCGCAAGGCGTTCCTATTCAAATGGGGCGAGTCCCATTTAAATGAGGCGCGCTCCCGCGCCGGCCGTACTGCGCATGCGCAAAGTTACGTTACGCCGAGTTTTGAGGATCGCGACGGCTTAAAAAAGTTGCGTCGGGGAAAAAAAAAAATGACAGCGGCATGCATTCCTGAGGGAGAACTCCATGCCAATTTTCAAAGAAAAAACCGGCATGGGTTCTCCCCCAGGAGCATACCAGGCCCTTAGGTCTGGCATGGGTTGTAAGGAGACCCCCCCCACGCCGAAAAATTGACGTAGGGGGTCCCCCTACAATCCATACCAGACCCGTATCCAAAGCACGCTACCCGGCCGGCCAGGAATGGGAGTGGGGACGAGCGAGCGTCCCCACCCCTCCTGAGCCGTGCCAGGCCGCATGCCCTCAACATGGGGGGGTTGGGTGCTCTGCGGCAGGGGGCGCACTGCGGGCCCCCCCACCCCAGAGCACCCTGTCCCCATGTTGATGAGGACAGGACCTCTTCCCGACAACCCTTGCCATTGGTTGTCGGGGTCTGCGGGCGGAGGCTTATCGGAATCTGGGAGTCCCCTTTAATAAGGGGGCCCCCAGATACCGGCCCCCCACCCTAAGTGAATGGATATGGGGTACATCGTACCCCTATCCATTCACCTGGAGGCAAAAAGTAAAAGTTAATAAACACACAACACAAGGCTTTTTAAAATATTTTATTATTCTGCTCCGGACGCCCCCCCTGTCTTCGTTATTAGCTCAATTACCAGGGGGGGCTTCTTCTTCCGCTCTCCGGGGGTCTTCTCCGCTCTCCGGGGGGGGTTTCTTCTTCCGCTCTCCGGGGGGGGGCTTCTCCGGACTCCGGGGGGCTTCTTCCATCTTCTCCCCTCTTCCGCTCTTGACTCGGCGAACCCCGGTTCTTCTGCAGCTCTCCGGTGCCTTCTTCTTCAGCGCTGGCTGCCTGCTATGTTTGTGTGTTAGCTCGATTTCAAACAGGCAGCCAGCGCGGTCTTCTGTCCCACGCACGGTCTTCTGTCCCTCTGTACCCACGTGCACCCACCACGTGGGTACCTACCGGAGCATGATGGGACGGTGATGCCTATATAAATGTGATGCAAGGCGCGCTTCCATCATTACAGCGACAACAGGCGACGAGTCAACATCGGAAGAACAGAAGAGAAGACCCTGACGTCACAGAAGACCGCGCCGGCTGCCTGTTTGAAATTGAGCTAACACACAAACATAGCAGGCAGCCAGCGCTGAAGAAGAAGGCACCGGAGAGCTGCAGAAGAACCGGGGTTCGCCGAGTCAACAGCGGAAGAGGGGAGAAGATGGAAGAAGCCCCCCGGAGTCCGGAGAAGCCCCCCCCGGAGAGCGGAAGAAGAAACCCCCCCCGGAGAGCGGAGAAGACCCCCGGAGAGTGGAAGAAGAAGCCCCCCCTGGTAATTGAGCTAATAACGAAGACAGGGGGGGCATCCGGAGCAGAATAATAAATTATTTTAAAAAGCCTTGTGTTGTGTGTTTACTAACTTACTTTTTGCCTCCAGGTGAATGGATAGGGGTACGATGTACCCCATATGCATTCACTTAGGGTGGGGGGCCGGTATCTGGGGGCCCCCTTATTAAAGGGGACTCCCAGATTCCGATAAGCCCCCGCCCGCAGACCCTGACAACCAATGGCAAGGGTTGTCGGGAAGAGGTCCTGTCCTCATCAACATGGGGACAGGGTGCTCTGGGGTGGGGGGGCCCGCAGTGCGCCCCCCTGCCCCAGAGCACCCAACCCCCCCATGTTGAGGGCATGCGGCCTGGCACGGCTCAGGAGGGGGGGGACGCTCGCTCGTCCCCACTCCCATTCCTGACCGGCCGGGTAGCGTGCTTTGGATACGGGTCTGGTATGGATTGTAGGGGGACCCCCTACGTCAATTTTTCAGCGTGGGGGGGTCTCCTTACAACCCATACCAGACCTAAGGGCCTGGTATGCTCCTGGGGGGGGAACCCATGCCGTTTTTTTCTTTGAAAATTGGCATGGAGTTCACCCTCTCAGGAATGCATGCTGAGCGACGCTGTCATTTTTTTTTAGAATCATTTGTTTTCCCGGCGCGTCTTTTTTTTTCACCCGTCGCAACTTTAGTGTCCCGTCGAAATTCTCAAAGCCGCCCGGCGTTAATTACGTTCGCGCGCTGCACGTCGGGAAAATTACGTCACACGCATGCGCAGTACGGCCGGCGCGGGAGCGCGCCTCATTTAAATTTTAAACGCCCCCAGGAGAGGAGGACCGCCTTACGACGGCGGCACTTAAGTTACACGGCCTGAAATTTCTACCTAAGTGCTTTGACGATCGGGCACTTAGGTAGAAATTTTAAGTCAGTGTAACTTAACTGCTGAAATTTAAGTTACGCAGACTTTTTGAGAATTTGGCCCACAATGTGCATAAACAACACAATGAAGACATGAACTAAATATTCCAGTCTATGAAAAAGGATGAGTAAAACAATTGACAGAAAAAAATTCACTATTTGTGCAAGTTGATCCAAATAAAACTGTGCTTGTGCTCTCCTCCTCCTGTGTTTTAGGCTGCTCACCTCACAATTTGACCCCTGTTTCACCAGCGGGTCAAATAAAGCAGTTCCCCTCTGGGAACTGGTGTAAAGCTGACACCAGAATTCCTCAATTCCATACATTTCCTCTAAGTGGTTGACAAGCTCTCCAAGTGTGCAACGATCAGCATATGTATAAAAACAGAATGGCGAAATACAGTTCTCTCTGTTTAAAACCTATTTATTCCCACAAAATATGAGTCAACATACTCACAAGTAATGCACTATAAGCCATGCTAGCTGTACAGGCATAAATTGAAATCAAACTGGATAGCCGCAGTGTGACGTCAGCACGTGGGCGGCATTCCCCATATGCGTATCGTCAAGGTGAAAGGCGTAGACGTCTTCAGTAGGGGTCAGACGTGGAGGAGTGGAAGAGGGATCCAGTGTCAACCTTTGAACTCCATACCCAAGAGGATTAAGGCAGTGCTGCATTATATTGGTGGCCACACAAAATATTGACACTTTGGGCCCAATATGGATATTTTCACTTAGGGGTGTACTCACTTTTGTTGCCAGAGGTTTAGAAATGAATGTCTGTGTGTTGAGTTATTTTGAGGGGACAGAACATTTACACTGTTATACAAGCTATGCACTCACTACTTTACATTATAGCAAAGTGTCATTTCTTCAGTGTTCTCACATAAAAATATACAGTATAATAAAATATTTACAAAAATGTGAGGGGTGTACTCACTTTTGTGAGATACTGTATATTATTCTTCATATTCAGCTTTTGGTATTACCTTTTTATATCATTTTCTTTTTTCAGCTCTTTTTTTCCTGATTACATTGCATGTAATGGATTTAGCCAGAGCTCCCCGTGGTGCAGTTTGCTAGTGTATTATGCTTGTTGTTCTCAGCCACTAGGAGTCCTGGCTCATCTCCTGTTGATTATTTTATGTGATATTATATAAGCTGAGCGAGTAGCCTGGTGCAGTCAGACTGAGGAAGAGGTGTGCATGCCTTGAAATGAATACCAACTGGAGGACTTACTACTTGTAGGACAGATCTGGATTCCCTCAGAGCAGTGTTGGTGCTACATTTTCATCTCTTATCATGGCTCTGACCTAGGTTGGAAGTCCTTGTACCACATATTGCCAGATCCCTGACCTCAAAATAGTCACATGCTTGTATATCTGCATGCCACTTGTTGCTCTTGTGAGTGTATTTATTTTATTTAATACATTTTCATTGTTTTACTTACTGTGCAAACACTTCATGGAGTCAAATTATCTTTCCCTTCTTGTTTGCATGTTCTGCTTGACCCTATTGTAGCACCTCTCCTTTGGGGACTGCTAATGAATTTGGATCCCCCCACTCCTGCACAGCCAGACCCACCAAATTTTCACAAACACACAGAGACAGAGAACAGTTTGTGACTTTGTTTTTGTTATTTATTGACAATTAATAACTTGAATAGGGATGGGAGGTTATGGGATGCTCACTTACTTTCAGCAAAACTTCAGGGACATCTTCTTATATACTGTCTATATACAGTCTCCTTCACTTTCCTTCTGCACAGCACTTGCTTGCTTCAGCTGAATCACGTTGGTTTATCTGACAGGCTCCCAGTTAAATTGGCTATGGCCATTTACAGGAAGGAACGCATAGCCCCTTTTTGTGTAGCACAGTGTAGTAACAGCTTGTAACTCTTCCTCTGTGGCCACTTATCCCAGCACCACCTCTGTAGCCTTCCAAGATTACTCTCCATGCCAGTCCATCCAACTGACTCTTTACCAGCCCATCCAGCTGACTCTCAGGAGATCTCAGGAAAGGGTGAAGACGTAAGCAAACCACTGTCTTCAGAGAGACTGAGTACATGTGGCAGTCTTCCCCCTTGTTGTTTGTCCCCAACAATGTTGATCTACTCACTCTGTCCTCTCTTGTGTTCTCCTGTGCCTCAGGAAGGGCTTCCTCTTGTGGCAAGATTCTTCCAGCACCCGAGCCCTGACCCAAGGGAGGACACCCCCCCCCCCCCCAGAGGTACCCTGAGGCCACCAATAGCCTTCTTTACACTAGTACACACTAGTTAACCCTGACCCAGATTTCATAGCTCATGTTTAGACTAGCTAAAACATAGTTTTGCCCAAGGCTAACTTCTAGCACACGCTAGAGAGTGCTACACTATCAAATAGGAAGTGGGGAGATTTTTCTTCACTTCCTGTTCTTAACAAGGACACAGACAGCAATAAAGTTAATTAAGATTTTAACCATTCTCAGTAATTACCTCACTTGCTGCCTTCGCTATTCATTGCTGATGAGTCGTGCCCCAAAGGGAATAGACACATCCAACAGTGTCAATCTCTTGCGTCCCCAAAGCACTTACTGGATCCTCCTGCTAACCTCCACATTACCACAGGATGCAGTAGGGGTAGGCAGGAGGTATAAGCAAATGCCACAGAGTTTAACATTAATAGAAGTTACCTACTAAGATGCATTTGGATGCACAAGCAGCAGGAGAGGTACGTATTTAAACTCTTCAGGTAATAGGTTTACAATAAATTTGATAGTGGCTACTTGGTCACTTTACAGATGTATAACTTCTCAGGTCTCCTCAAAAGATGGGCTAAGGACTGGGTTAATGCAAAAAAAAACACATTAGAGCAATTAGCACGTGTATGCATATCATTTTTTTTTTTCTTGACTGTTAGTCACCAAAACTAACACTTTAAATATAAGAAATAAAAAGCAGGTGAATACAGTTTCATTGTTGTAAGCATATCTTTGATGCCAATTATACCTGACCATCATGACATGACCACTATGCTTTTTCTACCCTAATTGGGTACAGAGTAAACTTTACTTCCTTTTAAGAATGACAGATATATTTATTCTTTTGAACTTCTATCTTTTAGGTACTGAAAAAGCAATAGCATTTAATGAAAAATATCCATTTCATTGTAATAAATAAAATCTCTCTCTATAGTATGTAAGTTAGAAGCAGAGCAAGAGCCTTTCTAGACTTTCCTGGAACCTTACTGGATGACTCCCTTTGCACAACTAATAGGTGCTATGCACAAAAAGAATACTGCAGTTTGGAAATATTTCTATAGCATGCATCCGATCGCAGATCACAGATCTCATGAATTACGTGTTTTTGCTAAAATATTTTTTAAATTAACATCAATGCTTGTTATGTGCTTGTTTATTAAAAAATTCAGTAATACAACATAATTAGCTATCATTGTTCAAGTTCAAGACCCCCAAAAGTATAAGATTACATTCTAAACAAGCTACAAGTGTTTCTTGGTGATAGATTGCCTAAATATATATATATATATATATATATATATATATATATATATATATATATATATATATATATATATATACATATATATATATATATATACATATATATATATATATATATACACACACACACATATATATATATATATACACATATACAGTACAGACCAAAAGTTTGGACACACCTTCTCATTCAAAGAGTTTTCTTTATTTTCATGACTATGAAAATTGTAGATTCACACTGAAGGCATCAAAACTATGAATTAACACATGTGGAATTATACATAACAAAAAAGTGTGAAACAACTGAAAATATATTTCATATTCAAGGTTCTTCAAAGTAGCCACCTTTTGCAGCAGACACATCTCTAGAACTGTTAAGATGAGACTGTGTGAATCAGGCCTTCATGATAGAATATCTGCTAGGAAACCACTGCTAAAGAAAGGCAACAAGCAGAAGAGACTTGTTTGGGCTAAAGAACACAAGGAATGGACATTAGACCAGTGGAAATCTGTGCTTTGGTCTGATGAGTCCAAAATTGATATCTTTGGTTCCAACCCCCGTGTCTTTGTGCGACGCAGAAAAGGTGAACGGATGGACTCTACAAGCCTGGTTCCCAACGTGAAGCATGGAGGAGGAGGTGTGATGGTGTGGGGGTGCTTTTCTGGTGACACTGTTGGGGATTTATTCAAAATTGAAGGCATACTGAACTAGCATGGCTACCACAGCATCTTGTAGCGGCATGCTATTCCATCCGGTTTGCGTTTAGTTGGACCATAATTTATTTTTCAACAGGACAATGACCCCAAACACACCTCCAGGCTGTGTAAGGGCTATTTGACCAAGAAGGAGAGTGATGGGGTTCTGTGCCAGGTGACTACCTCTTGAAGCTCATCAAGAGAATGCCAAGAGTGTGCAAAGCAGTAATCAAAGCAAAAGGTGGCTACTTTGAAGAACCTAGAATATGAAATATATTTTCAGTTGTTTCACACTTTTTTGTTATGTATAATTTCCACATGTGTTAATTCATAGTTTTGATGCCTTCAGTGTGAATCTACAATTTTCATAGTCATGAACATAAAGAAAACTCTTTGAATAAGAAGGTGTGTCCAAACTTTTGGTCTGTACTGTATATATATATATATATATATATATATATATATATATATATATATATATATATATATATATTATTTTCGCAAGACAATTTTTCTAAAAGAAAACCTTAGTTACAGAGTAAAAAAAATATAAACATAATAAAGTGATACATTCCTTTACCTCAATAAATCTCTCCAATACTGCGAAAAAAACCCACACAGGGCAGAGAGAAAGGGGGAAATTGGGACCTTACTATACCAAAACATATACAAAAACATGCAATATTTGCAGGTATCTGGGGATCTATTTTGGTATCCCTTGTGCTTTTTCTGGACATATGGAAGATAATGTGGTGCTGCCACCCCACTCCTAGAGACATCCAACATATGTAGAATTTGTAGTTTTCTGTCTAGTGTATTTTGAATGTATTGTAATTCAATCTTGGTTGTTCATACTGATATGTACTGTATATGTATAGCAGAGATCCTTTGAAACTATCAGCGGATGCTATCCCCTGAGAAAGGCTTAAATAGTCAGACCACTTTCACTGTGCATCTGAGATCATCTTTCATATTTATGCTTTAGTCATACATTTGTACTGTATATGGCTTGAGCTTTTTAACTTTACCTTTAATCATTTTCTGCTGTACCCTAAAGTCCATGTTGATTTCAGGGGTTATTTTAATGCTGTTCTTTTATACAAATATTGCAAGTTTTTGTATATGATTTTGGTATCATAAAGTCAAATTTTCCCCTTTCTCTCTCTCTGCCGTGTGTGTGTGTGATTTTTAATGATATAAAAAATGCCATAATGGTTACTGTATAAAAAGAATAATAGAAACATTTATATAATACTGAAGTAAAGTGGAAATAATTACAATTGCTAGGCCTTAGTACTCTTACTTGACCGGGGGAGGGATGTCACTGCTCACGCTGTTGCCAACACAGCCAATTTTGGAGGAGCTGTAAAGTAGCGCAGGTAAGGTGAGCAAGTTTTCAGAATCTCTTTTGAGAAATCAAAAGTAAAAGGTGCACCAACAAGTAAAGGAGCACCGGCTCCCAATGAGATACAATAACATGCCACACATCCGTAGGAAGGTCTGGACAGATCGCATAACATCCATTACAAAACAACAACAATCATATAAGAAGAGGGTGAAACATCAGGCTGTTAACGATTGATCATGTTAATGTGATTGCAACAGATGTTTCAGGGCCTATAATATCTATGCAAACCTTTGTGTATCTGAACCACCTCCATTTAGTCCAGGGGTCCTCAAACTTTTTAAACAGGGGGCCGGTTCACTTTCCCTCAGACCGTTAGAGGGCCGGACTATAAAAATTCATTTCAAGCCATCATTTCAAGCCCCCCCCCCCTCACCATTGCAAGCCACTCACGATCATTGCAACCCTCCCCCTTCTCATCATTATAAGCCCCCCCTCACAATCATTAATTGCAAACCGATCATGATCATTGCAAGCCCCCCCACCTCACCATCATCACCCCCTCATTGCAAGCCCCCCTCGCCATCATCATTGTAAGCCCCTCATTGCAACCCCCCTCACAATCATTAATTGCAAGCCGATCAAGAACATTGCAATCATCATCATCATCATCATCATCATCATCCCTCATCATCAATATCCCTCAACCACCACCAGCTCCCCATCCCTCATCCATCAACCACCACCAGCTCCCCATCCCTCATCCATCAACCACCACCAGCTCCCCATCCCTCATCCATCAACCACCACCAGCTCCCCATCCCTCATCCATCATCCCTCAACCACCACCAGCTCCCCATCCCTCAACCACCACCAGCTCATCATCCATCATCACAAGCCAGGCCCCCCATTGTAAGCCTCCTTACTGTGCTGTGTCACGGTCGGTCCGGCTGTATGCTCCCCCACTGTAACAGTTCTGGTGCGCTGATAAATGTCCCGCCCTCCTAGACAAGCTTTTGTGACAGACAGCACACTGGCTCTATCACACGAGCTAGTCTTCTAGGAGGAGGAGGGCGGGACATTTATCACAGCGCGGGCCAGTTTAAAGTCCTCCGTGGGCCGCATGTGGCCCGCGGGCCGTAGTTTGAGGACCCCTGATTTAGTCAGAGTAGATATAAAGGAGAGGAAATAGAGAGGAAAAAGGAGGCGAGGGTGGAGGTGGGGGGGACAAAAAAAAAGGGGGGATGGGTGGTGTGGGGAGGGGTGTGATAAATGTGCTACCCTCTCCGTCTGCCCTGCTACGAGGCAAGGACACCCCAACGACACCGTCTGCCGATTGCTATTCAGCTCAAACTACTGGAAGGTTTTTGGTTGATTATCAGTCTATAAGAGATTTTGATACCGGATTCTGGAATTTAAACCAGTCTTCCCAGATACTAGAGAAGATGACAATTCTGTCCTGCACCGTACATATTAGCTCCTCTATCGTTGCAATATGGTTAATGCATATCACCCAATCCTTCATAGACGGGGGCCTCCTCATCCTCGACGGGAATACATAATCTGGCAGCATTGATCAGATGAATTGCCAGTGAATTGCGATACCTTTTCCTGGGGATCTTAGATAGGTAAAGAAGATACTGTGCCGGCAAAAACTCCAGGGGAAGCGAGGAGACCAAAGTCGTCACATTATGTACCTCACACCAGTATGACTGAATCAGTGGACACTCCCACCAAATATGCAGGAAAGACGATTCGAAATGATCCGAAACAGTCAGAAATCATTTGTGAATGAGATCCGGTGTCCCGTACCACCGTGTTCTGATCTTGAACCCGTTTTCCTGAGTATTCACATTTAGTGATCCTTTATGAATGTACCAGTGGACCCGCTCCCAATTCTTCGCTTCAATAGGACTGCCTAACCTGTTCTCCCAGAAGGCACGTTCCGCGTTCATGGAGGCAAGAGGTTGTATATCTAAGATACACTACGCCGCTGTAACTTTTTTTTTCTTCGAATCCTCAAAGAATTTGCGCCGTAAGTTATGGCGGCGTAGTGTATCTTTGGTGGCGTAAGGGCGCAGAATTCAAATGGATGTGATGAGGGCGTGTTTTATGTAAATACGTCGTGACCCGTCGTAAACAACGTTTTTTTTTAACGGCGCATGCGCCGTCCGTGGGGGTATCCCAGTGCGCATCCTCGAAATTAAACTGAAACAAGCCAATGCTTACGACGGTGACGTCATTCTACACAAATCCCTATTCGCGAATGACTTATGCAAACAAGGTAAAACATTCAAAATTCGACGCGGGAACTACGGCCATACTTAACATTGAGTATGCCTCATAATAGCAGGAGTAACTATACGCCGGAAAAAGCCGAACGCAAACGACGTAATAAAATGCGCCAGCCGGACGTACGTTCGTGGATCGCCGTAACTAGCTAATTTGCATACTTGATGCGGAATTCGACAGAAACGCCACCTAGCGGCCGGCGTAAAAATGCATCTACGTTCCGACGGCGTACTAAGACGTACACCTGTCGAATCGATCCGAGATGCAGTCGTATCTTGTTTTGTAGATACAAAACAAAAATACGACGCGGGAAATTTAAAATTACACAGCATAATTCTTTTGTGGATCTGCCCCTGATGTGTATAACCTCGAAATCAGATGCCTCTGGGGGGACGGGCCCGAACTTAAAGATTCAAATACCGTTGGTGTTTTCGTGAAGCACCCCCTAGTCCCTGGGTTGTCTAGAAAGTGCCTTATCTGGAGATAAGCAAAAAAGGGGAAAAGTTTTGGTCGGGGATAACGCCGCTAATTCCTGTAAAGTGAGGAATCTATTCCCAGAAAAAAAATGTTTGGCCAACACGTCTGCATGTGGCCATTCCTTCGTTAGATAGGCTCCTTCCAGCCCAGGCCCAAAATTGGGGTTCCCCCTAATGGGAGTTATTCCACATTCCGTGGCTGACACTGCGTGTGATCCACATGCCTTTGTAAATGCCGATAGTGTTGCCCCTATCAAGGGGTGAGACTGCACCTTAGATGGCCAGTGTTTCTTAGAGACCCAGGGCATCTTCCCAAGGTCAACTCCAGTGCTTAAGTTCTCCAAAAGGACCCATGCCTTGCAGCGAGTGTTCAACCGCCAATCCACTACTCGAGTCAGGTGCACAGCCCAGTAATACCTCTGTAGGTCTGGGAGGCCGATGCCCCCAGTTGTCTTTGGGAGCACCAACTTTGCCCATCTAATTCTCGGTGCCTTAGATCCCCATAGAAACTTCCCACACAGTCACCTATAGGAAGCTGTGATACATTTGCCTATATGTCTCAGTTTACTGCTCCCTGCTAGCCATATGGGTAGAGGTAGAAAGGAATTTCATGTGTGATTCATTCCTCTGACAGGTTATTGACGTGCTAATGTCCCCTCACTATTCTAAACGTTAATTGATCTATTGTGTTGTGTGAAGAAGATCTGTGTTTACCCTTAAAAGATGTGTATTGAATCATCAGGCTAAATGATTAGAGAAGTAGTATGTTAATTATTCTGATTGCTTCAGTGTATTAATTAACTCCACTGATGTCTTTATCTAAAGAAACGTGTCTGCATGGTGGGCTCCGACTTGTCTCCTATAATCTGTATGGGAAACCCCACTGTGTGAGGGGGGCGTTCCTAACAGGCTGTAACCACATATAAGCTGAGTTTTTGTGTCATTAAAGTGTCTTGTTCTAGCAGTAAGCTTGGCATGTGTGGCTTTCTGGGCGATTCCAGGGATATCCCTCCTCGTGGAATATTGGGGTGATTTTCGTTATGGGAAGAAGGGAACGCTGACGGGGATATCATACCAATACCGTCACAATTGGTTGGCAGCAGTGGGATTTTTCCCTTCTATTCCCCTTCACACCCGGATTCCAAGCAGACACTGGAAGAACTACTGGAAGTTCGTGGAAGGATTGCTAGCAACAAAACCAAGCGTGTCATCATAGCAGAATCAATGGAGATAGACCAGGAGGACGGGATTGCAGCAACGCCAGCAGTACAAGAGATGGAGACACCAGTGATTCAGGAGGAGGAATCGCCAGCCAACAAGCTAATGAGAGAGAAGCTAGCGTGGTTCGGCCCGAACCCAACGGCAGATGTGGTGCTGAGAGTGATGGACCTGTTAGCGAAGGAGGCTAAAGAAATAAGAGACGCAGAACTACAGAAGGATAAACAAATAAGGGACGCAGAACTACAGTTAAAACTGGCAGCAGTCCAACAAGCAGCCGCACCTTCTCCGAACAGTGAGTACAGCACAGCAGACGCAAGGAAGATTCCGTTTAGCGCTTTTAAAGCTTTTGATGAAAAGGACTGTGAAATTGATAACTACCTGGCGGATTTTGAGCGACAATGTAACCTGCACCGAATAGCTAGAAGAGAGTGGGTTGCAATATTGTCAGGCAAACTGTCAGGCAAAGCTTCTGATGCTTTCCGGACCGTGCCAGATCAGGATATCCATAGCTACGCCAGGGTTAAAGAAGTGCTCCTGGCTCGTTATGCGGTAACCCCAGAGTCCCACCGACAGAAGTTCAGGGACTCACGCAAAACCACGAAAGACTCTTACGCGGAATGGGCATGCCAGTTGTCCCTGTCGGCCTCTAACTGGGTTAACAGCAGCCAGGCCACCACCGCAGAGGACATTTTGCAACTAATGCTCCTGGAGCAATTTTACAATCACATCCAGACGGATGTCAAAGATTGGGTGAGAGATCGCAGGCCCATGACTCTACCAGAGGCCGCGAAGTTGGCGGATGAATATGCAGATACTCGCAAGACAAACCAGGTCACACCACGGGTACAACCCCCACAACCAACGGCGCCCTCACACCCACCAGCCGCTAGATACCAACCGCCTAACAGACCGATGACATATAGCCCTCGCTACCCACGCCAGGAGGACAACGAACAACGCTGCTTCCGGTGCAAACAGTTGGGTCACTTCAAGCAGAATTGCCCCATGAATGACAACACCAGGTCAAATTGGTCTCAACCTGGGTACCGCCCACCAGCAGCAGCCCATTGTGTAGACTCGGCTTGGGATCCCCAGGAGCTGGGTCAGGAAGAACCATTGGGCACCCCTTACGAAGCCCTCATGGTACAATCTGTTATTACGGACAACAGGGAACACCATTGTCAGCTGGTCATGGGCGACAGCCATGAGCCGGAGGGGCCTTGGAGGGAGCTGGGCAGAAAGAGGCACCGCCAGCTACCCTCCAAGAAGAAGAGGTCCTGGAAGTCATATAACGAGCGGACCTGGGAGGAGAAGAAGCGACTGGAGGAGATGGAATCGCAGCGGGCGCCCCAGATGCGGGCCGAGATGTTCGCCAAGGGCCCACCGGTGGCCCCTTACACCACCACCCAGTTCCTGATGATGAAGGACCACGTGGAAAGCCTGCAGGACATGAGCAAGCAGGATCTGATCCGTGAGTACATAGAGCTGGAGGAGTGCATAAGCCGCATGGAGGAGGAGAACAACCACCTGAGGTCACAGCGGGCTGACCCCCCCAGGCTCCATGAACTGGAGATGGAGCTGGAGAAGCTCAAAGAGGAGAACCGGCGGCTGCGGAGGGAGCAGGGGGTGGCTGACCTTATGGGGCTCTGAGTCCCCTCTCCCCCCCCCCCGGACTCTGAGCACCAGTGCTACAGCATTTCAACAAATATAACTTTTTCTTTTTATAAATCTCCTGTGATTGTCACTTCAGAGCCATAACCTGCCCCCTCCCATAGCGGGACACCTAGACGGCGGCGCACAGACCCATTCGCTGTCTTCACACTGACTTCTGGTGACTTTGCAGATCGCACAAAGACTTGGGGACTGACCGGCGTGTGATCTGACGACCCGGTGACATACCTGAGTCTGAAGCAGTTGTCAAGGGAGGTCAGTCATGCCAAACGGAGTTAACCTCGGACTAAAAGCTCTGAACCCGTCAACCCTACTGGACCAGGGAAGGTCCAACCGGGTTTGCCGGAGCAGGGAGCAAAAGGGGGGCCATTGTGATACATTTGCCTATATGTCTCAGTTTACTGCTCCCTGCTAGCCATATGGGTAGAGGTAGAAAGGAATTTCATGTGTGATTCATTCCTCTGACAGGTTATTGACGTGCTAATGTCCCCTCACTATTCTAAACGTTAATTGATCTATTGTGTTGTGTGAAGAAGATCTGTGTTTACCCTTAAAAGATGTGTATTGTATCATCAGGCTAAATGATTAGAGAAGTAGTATGTTAATTATTCTGATTGCTTCAGTGTATTAATTAACTCCACTGATGTCTTTATCTAAAGAAACGTGTCTGCATGGTCGGCTCCGACTTGTCTCCTATAATCTGTATGGGAAACCCCACTGTGTGAGGGGGGCGTTCCTAACAGGCTGTAACCACATATAAGCTGAGTTTTTGTGTCATTAAAGTGTCTTGTTCTAGCAGTAAGCTTGGCATGTGTGGCTTTCTGGGCGATTCCAGGGATATCCCTCCTCGTGGAATATTGGGGTGATTTTCGTTATGGGAAGAAGGGAACGCTGACGGGGATATCATACCAATACCGTCACAGAAGCGAAAAAGGGGGGCGGCAGTGCAATCGGGATAGTCTGTAATTTATACACAAGCAGGGGAAGCAGAAAAAGAGACCAGCGCTCCAGGCAAATGCAATAAGCAATCAATGTCCTCCTCAAAGACCGTGGGTGCTGGCAATGCACAAGGCAAAAATCAATGAAAAGAATTCATGGACAGCCGCACACCAAAATAAACCTAAAAAGGTAGCCTTTATTGGTGTAAAAAGGATAAAAAACACTACAAAAGCACAGCACAGCATGCAGTGGGGTAAAAAAGCTGACACGTTTTGCAACAATCAGTGCTTAGTCATAGCTGGGGAAGCACCGTCATTTTCAAAATAGAGGCACGCCCGAACCAAGAAATCGCGGGAGTATCCCACCGAAGCAAGTCTTGCTGTATAGCCTTTAGCTCACTTAAAAAAGTTCTTATCGTAAAGATCTGCTAGTTTACTCGGGAGACGGATACCTAGGTAGGTAATGTCATCTGTTTTCCAACGAAAGGGAAAGTTCTCTTGGCAAAGGTTGACCATCGATGAGGGCAGCGAAACATTCAAAGCAAATGACTTGGAATAGTTTAAGTGTGAAATGTTCCGGGAATTGTTCAAGAACTTGCAGCAAGTTAGGCAGGGATGTCAAGGGGGAGGAGAGAACAAGCAAGATATCATCAGCAAAAGCTGCAAGCTTATATTCCGTGTGATGTACTTCAATCCCCTTTATGCAAGGATTCACCCAAATGCAGCAAAGGAGAGGTTCCAGTGTGAGAATGTAGAGTATGGGGGAGAGGGGGCAACCCTGCCTGGTGCTATTGTGAATGGAGAAGGCCTCCGATAAGTGACCATTGACCCGGACTCTGGCTTGTGGGTTTGTGTACAATGCTCCAATGTACGTCTTCATTCTGGCCCCCAAGCCTAGTGCATCTAAGACTGAGCCCATGTAGTCTTAGGCCACTCGGTCGAAGGCCTTCTTTACATCCATCGACAGAAAAAAGCCCTCGTGCCCAGAAGTAGTAAGCAAATTGAGGGCCTTGATGGTATTGTCCCTGGCTTCTCTGCCAGGGACAAAGCCCACCTGATCTAGATCTACCCATGTCGGAACATAGGAAGCTAAACGGTTGGCCAGGATTTTAGAGAAGATTTTTACATCCACATTGAGAAGCGAGATTGGCCTATAGTTCACTACATCAGAAGGGTCCTTATTGTCTTTAGGAATCACCGTGATATAAGCTTCTATCAGGTTATCTTTTGTTATCTTTACATTACCTCATCTGATTTGTGGGGCTTGTCCCTAATGTTTTTATGTCTTTTTATATCTGTATTTTTGTATGTAAATACATTTTGTTTTATACCTATTCATGGTTTCGAGTATTTATGCTGACGGGCCCCAAGCAGCCGCTAGCCTGTATTCAATTGGTCTCACTCTTTACAAACTAAACGGGATGCTGGCACATATACAGGTGGTTCTCAAAAAATTAGCATATTGTCATAAAGTTCATTATTTTCTGTAATGTACTGATAAACATTATATTAGATTCATTAACACAACTGAAGTAGTTCAAGCCTTTTTATTGTTTTAATATTGATGATTTAGGCATACAGCTCATGAAAACCCAAAATTCCTATCTCAAAAAATTAGCATATCATGAAAAGGTTCTCTAAACAAGCTCTTAACCTAATCATCTGAATCAACTAATTAACTCTAAACACCTGCAAAAGATTCCTGAGGCTTTTAAAAACTCCCAGCCTGGTTCATTACTCCAAACCGCAATCATGGGTAAGACTGCCGACCTGACTGCTGTCCAGAAGGCCATCATTGACACCCTCAAGCAAGAGGGTAAGACACAGAAAGAAATTTCTGAACGAATAGGCTGTTCCCAGAGTGCTGTATCAAGGCACCTCAGTGGGAAGTCTGTGGGAAGGAAAAAGTGTGGCAGAAAACGCTGCACAACGAGAAGAGGTGACCGAACCCTGAGGAAGATTGTGGAGAAGGACCGATTCCAGACCTTGGGGGACCTGCGGAAGCAGTGGACTGAGTCTGGAGTAGAAACATCCAGAGCCACCGTGTACAGGCGTGTGCAGGAAATGGGCTACAGGTGCCGCATTCCCCAGGTCAAGCCACTTTTGAACCAGAAACAGCGGCAGAAGCGCCTGACCTGGGCTACAGAGAAGCAACACTGGACTGTTGCTCAGTGGTCCAAAGTACTTTTTTCGGATGAAAGCAAATTTTGCATGTCATTCGGTAATCAAGGTGCCAGAGTCTGGAGGAAGACTGGGGAGAGGGAAATGCCAAAATGCCTGAAGTCCAGTGTCAAGTACCCACAGTCAGTGATGGTCTGGGGTGCCATGTCAGCTGCTGGTGTTGGTCCACTGTGTTTTATCAAGGGCAGCTAGCTATCAGGAGATTTTGGAGCACTTCATGCTTCCATCTGCTGAAAAGCTTTATGGAGATAAAGATTAAATTTTTCAGCACGACCTGGCACCTGCTCACAGTGCCAAAACCACTGGTAAATGGTTTACTGACCATGGTATTACTGTGCTCAATTGGCCTGCCAACTCTCCTGACCTGAACCCCATAGAGAATATGTGGGATATTGGGAAGAGAAAGTTGAGAGACGCAAGACCCAACACTCTGGATGAGCTTAAGGCAGCTACAGAAGCATCCTGGGCCTCCATAACACCTCAGCAGTGCCACAGGCTGATTGCCTCCATGCCACGCCGCATTGAAGCAGTCATTTCTGCAAAAGGATTCCCGACCAAGTATTGAGTGCATAACTGAACATAATTATTTGAAGGTTGACTTTTTTTTTTATTTAAAACACTTTTCTTTTATTGGTCGGATGAAATATGCAAATTTTTTGAGATAGGAATTTTGTGTTTTCATGAGCTGTATGCCAAAATCATCAATATTAAAACAATAAAAAGGCTTGAACTACTTCAGTTGTGTGTAATGAATCTAAAATATATGAAAGTCTAATGTTTATCAGTACATTACAGAAAATAATGAACTTTATCACAATATGCAAATTTTTTGAGAACCACCTGTATATCCTTATAGATCAGCACTATGGCAGTAGTTTAGAAAGGATGAGAGTGGGTTTACATCCATTTTAAAAACACGGTTATAAAAAAATATATATATTTGTCATACATTTCTGTATTCTCCAGAAAACAGTATTGAGTAACAACATTTTGCTGCAGATGAAAATGTAGCACAAGCTAATTTTACTGTGTGTCTATAAACAATTTCATTCTGAACAGAATGAAAAGTGATTTAGAGTATGGCCTCTTCTTTCCAATAAAATGAGTTAATGTATGTAAATCTTTTAAAAGCCATTTTAATAACTCAGTACCAATAAGTTTATTGCTCATTCATTCAGGAATGAAAAGAGTTTCTTTGTAGTTATTTAATTAGGTGTACCTGCTGCTCTGATGTCTTATAGAGTACTCAGCGATATATCAAGTATAACAAATCATTTGTGACAATAGATTCATTATGAGTGCAAACATATTTCAATATTTGTAATGTAAAAACTAAATAAGAACAATATATACTACATTATTGTTAATCAAAAGCTGTAAGAAATCTAAAAGAATACTGTCATGATACAGAGTAATAACAGAATACAATATTACTGCCTATCTCCATTTTTTTATGATTTCTAAATGTTTTTTAGATACACAAAGGACATCAAATTTGATCTCCCAATGGGGTTTCTAAAGAGTATAAAAGGCATTATATTACATTATTTAATATGTATATATTTTCATGGTACAAAAGAGCTTTTTTGCATTCAAATTTGATGTAAAAAACATATGGTGTCATCCTGTTTACAGGATTACAAAAAATAGAATAGCTTTGTGAATTGTTCATAGCTCTAATAAATATGATTGTACATCAAGGAGCTATTTTCCTGTGGGATTTCTTAGGGGCAAAGAATTCGCAGTTGCACATTGATTTTGCAGACAAAAAAAAAATATATATATATATATATATATATATATATATATATATATATATATATATATATATATATATATATATATATATATATATATATATATATATATATATATATATATATATATATATATATATATATATATATATATATATATAGTCATGCTGAGTGCCAGGCTTTAAGGCTGTCCTATTTTCTGCCTCCCGGCCGAACGGGCTCCAACCCCCTCACAGGCACAGAGGACCTCAGGCCCTGGAGAGGTTGCCTGCCCAGCAACCCAGGCCGCAGTCCACCAACCCCCCCCCTCATATGCTCAGGTAGCCCAGCAGCAGCCCCCCCTCTGGGGATGCTACCATGGTAGGCATATCGCTGCCCCCCTTCAACGCCCGCAACATCTTGGGCCGATCCCTGGACCCCTCCATCGGGGCAGTTCCCACCCCGGACTCTGGGAGCCCCAGCCATGGCCTATCAGCCAGCCCCCCTCCATCCTGGGGCCCAGAAGACAGGGGAAAGCCTTCATGGCAAACATACCTCCAAGCCATTCCCACCAAGGAGGATTTTAAACAGCTATTCGCAGATGTCAAGGCCACTTGCAGGGCAGAGATCCAGAACATCCAAGCGGGCCTCAAGCACCTCGCAGATAGAGTAGAAACAGCTGAGGAGGAGATACAGGAGACCAGGCTGGCAGTTCACCACACCCAAATTCAGAATTCAGACCATCACCTCCTGCTTCGTGACATGCAGCGCCACGTGGAAGACCTGGATAACTGGGGACGCCAGAATAACATCCGGATACGCGGCCTGCCAGAAGCGGAGGACACCGAGGACCTGCAAGATACGCTACAAGTAATGTTTAATGATCTCCTTGGGGAGCCCGCAGACAAACACATTGCAATGGACAGAGCACATAGGGCCCTATGCCCAAAAGGCCCCGCTTCCAAACCCAGAGATGTCATCTGCCGCCTACAATCATATCCAGTGAAAGAATAAATAATGTGCAAGGCGCGCATCGTCCGCAACCTGGTATTTGACAACTCCCCGGTCCAAATCTATCCAGACCTATCCTGGATCACACTACAGAAGCGAAGACTCCTGCAACCACTCCTCCGCACTCTTCAGGATGTGGACATCCCCTACAGATGTGGGTTTCCTTTTAGTCTCACAGCTAAACACCAGGGGAAATCAGCGGTTCTGCGCTACCCAGAAAATCTGGACTCTTTTTGTGACGCCTTGGGCATCGCCTTCCCCCAACTGCTGGAATGGGACCTGGTGGCTACTCCCCCTCCTCCACCAGTGATCTGGCAAAAGGTCCCACCGTCTAAGCACCCCAGAGGACCGGAGTCCTCCAGGCAATCACCCAAACATAAGTCTGGCGGGCCGCCATGCGGGAGGCTATCCCCCCGACGACCGGCAGTACTCCACGCCTAATCCACTTTTCCCGGCCGGGAAACAACTGGCATCAAGCTGCTTCTTCCCCTTCCCTTGCTCAAGACATTTACGCCTTAATGACACCACTTTTCCCCCGAGGGCCTCAGCCTCGCTGTTGATTTTTTTTTTTCCGGGCTGCTCCGTTTTGGTTGAAACTGAGGTTACTGACCCCCCCCTTGTGGTTTTCCACATGATGATGTTTAATTTGTTTATTGCATTTGTTCTTACTCTCTCTTTCTCCTTCCTTTCCAGTGCTCTCTGTTTCTGTTTCCCGCAGTCTTCCTCCCGACCCTGTTGCCTCCTGGCCCTCCTCGTGTGGATGCCACCCCTCCAGACTTGCTCGCGCTTCCAGCCTAACCAGATAAGTATACCTGCTTCACACCTACCACCTGAAAATGGCTAAGATACTTTCACTTAACGTCCACGGACTCAACTCCAACAAAAAACTGCATTTGGCGCTCCAAGAATTTAGGTAGTCAGGGGCAGACATCGTAATGGTGCAGAAAACGCACTTTGATGGGGGGACTCCTTCACGTTTGCGTCCAGATACTTCCCCAAGTTATATCAGGCCTTTGGCCCACGGAAGAGGGTGGGTGTAGCAATCCTCATTAAAAAGGGAGCCCCTTTCGTGTGTAACTCCACTTATGTAGACCCAAGGGGGCATTACCTTATCCTTCAGGGCCTCTGGCAGTCGTAGACCATCACCCTATGTGTAGTATACGCCCCAAACACACGTCAGCACTGCTTCTTGGCTAGGGTACACGCCCGCCTTTCCCGGGAGTCTCATGACCCGTGCCCTGAGGGACTCTAAGCTATTCCGACAGCACACTAGTAAACACGTGCTGTTTGATGCCTGGCGAGCTCTTCATCCGGGCGATCGCCAATCTATGTTCTACTCGGCACCGCATCACACTCACACGCACATTGACTACTTTTTTTGTAAACAACAACACATTGCGCATTGCGGAGTCGGCAAGTATTATGCCCATTTCCTGGTCCGACCATGCCCCCATCACGCTCTCCTTAAACTTAGGCCCCCCCTTTTCTGGCCCTATAATTGAAGGCTAAATGAGTTTCTCCTGCAGCACGCCCCCTCGAGATTGGAACTAGAGGCGAGGCTACAGCACTACTTCAAAGAGAGTGACACATCCGACGTCTCCACCTCCACACTATGGGCAGCGCATAAGGCGGTCCTTAGGGGGCGGTGCATGGCGCTCTCTTCAGCTATGAAGAGGGATGCTGATGCTGCCAGAGTGCTGGCGGTCAATCAACTCAAGGCCCTTAAAGCTCAACTCCTGCTTAAACCTTTCGTAGCTCTCCTTAAACGAATAGTTCAGGTACGCGTAACACTCCGTGACCTTGCCCTGGGCAAGCTGGAGAAAGCGCTCATCCGACTCAAGCAACTTTATTATGATAAAGGCAACAATGCGCAGGCACTTTTGGCCAGAAAACTCACTGACAGGGCTCTCGCCTCCACCCCACATCAGGTGAAAAACAGAGGGGGTGACCTGCTGACACATCCCCAGGACATAGCGAATACCTTTGCAGACTTTTATACTGACTTGTATAACAAACCAGAGGTCCCGCACAACCCACCCTCTCCCGACCCGACTGCCCGTATGAACCAATACCTCGAACAGGCCGGCCTGCCTCAACTCCGGAGGATGGACTTACAGAACTTAAACACCCCTATAACAGCAGAGGAGCTGGCAGAAACTGTGAAAGGCCTTCCTGCCCGTAAATCCCCTGTCCCAGACGGGTTGCCCTATGAGTATTACAAGGCCTTTCTCCCGCTTATAAGCTCCCATATGACCAAACTGTTCAACACCTTTAACCACCAATCCCCGATTCCTGAGGACATGCAGGGGTCATTTTTGACCCTCATTCCGAAACCGGACAAGGACCCAGCCTCCTGTGCTAATTACAGACCCATAGCCTTGCTTAACTCAGACCTTAAAAATTTTACCAAACTGTTATCTACCCGCCTGAACCAGATTCTCCCTACCCTAATCCATAATGATTAGGTGGGCTTTGTCCCTCTTCGCCAGGCAGGCGACAACACCAGGAAGGTCTGAGGCCCCGTACACACGACAGAGGAACTCGACGTGCTTGGCACGTCGAGTTCCTCGTCTCGTTTTGGGATGAAGCCGCCGAGGAGCTCGGCGGGCCGCCTTCTCCTATAGAACAACGCGGCCAACGAGAAAATAGAGAACATGTTCTCTATTTTCTCGTCGAGCTCCTCGACGGCTCCATCGAGCCAAAACTGTACAGACGACAGAGATTCTCGGCAGAATCCGGGTTTTGACCGAGTTTCTCGGCGAATTCTGCCGAGAATCTCTGTCGTGTGTACGAGGCCATAGACTTGATAGACGTAGCTAACAGGAAGGGAGCGGAGGCCTTGGTCCTGAGCCTTGATGCAGAAAAGGCCTTCGACCGCTTGAGCTGGCCCTTCATGATGGTCACCCTGCAACACATGGGGTTCAGAGGACCTTTCCTACGGGCGGTTCAACACCTTTATTCCAACCCCACTTCCCAAGTCAAAACCCTGTTCGCTACTTTGGCCCTGTACAAAATTACCAATGGCACTCGCCAGGGATGCCCGTTGTCTCCCCTACTTTTTGCCTTGTGTGTAGAACTGCTTGGGGCAACCATCAGGGGGTACCCTAACATTCGGGGCATTTCGGTACGGGGTAAGGAATTCAAAACGTCCCTATTCGCAGACGACATTATACTCACCCTGACCCAACCCAGAATCTCCCTCCCCAACCTACACACGGCGCTAGAGGAATACGGGGCACTCTCGGGATATAAAATGAATGCGTCAAAGTCTGCAGCCCTCCCTGTCAACATCCCGGTCACTGAGACCCACCACTTGCAGCTGAACTTCCCCTATACTTGGGAAAGTTCTTCTCTCAAATACCTGGGGGTGCAGATCACCCCATCCTTCGGCTCCCTGTATCAGGCCAATTTTCCCCCTCTCTTCTGGACGATTAGGGCTCTCCTTCAAAAGTGGAAACCACACCACATTTCCCTACTGGGTAGAATCGCGTCCGTTAAAATGGTCATCCTCCCCAAGCTCTTATATCTGATTCAGACACTGCCCATTTCAATCCCCTATGCCCACTTGCGCAAACTCCAGAGCAACGTGATGCGGTACGTTTGGAACTACATAAGACATAGGGTACCCTGCACAGTCATGAAAGCCACGCGCGGGGACGGAGGACTAGTTTTCCCTGACTTTGTCAGATATTACCAGGCCGCGTAGCTGCGAGCCATAGTTTCATGGTTTTCCCAGAGGTCTTATAATAGGTGGACGGATATAGAGAAAACATGGTTAGCGCCGACCCACACAAACAGTCTCCTGTGGGACGCGAACATGGAGGTGAACCCCTTCCGCCTACTGGGCTTGATGGCCTTATTACGGGGGCTCTGGCGCAAGCTGTCCCGGGAGAGGGCACTTAAGTCTGAATGTTCCCTGCTGAATTCATTCATTTGCAACCCTAAACTGCCAGATAGCCTAACGCACCTGATGTCCTGGCCCTGGGCCTCACAGAACCTGTTTCACTTTGGGCACGTGGTCGATCCGGGCTCCCGCAAACTCCTGACGTTCTCGGAGCTCCAAACGAAACATGATCTTCTGAAAGGGGTGTTCTATAGCTATCTACAAATCAGGCATTATGCCCAAACTATAGCCACCGGCTCCAATTCTCCCAACCTTCCCCATTCGAGCGTATTGTTCTGGGGGGTGGCCACAGGAGGGGGTTGATTTCGGACATATACCGGATGTTGAATGAGTATGAAATACCAGTGCGGGGAAAACATGCGTATATGTTGAGATGGAAGAGGGAGTTGGGAGAGACGTTGTCACCTGAGGCCTGGCAGGCCGTCTGGAGACAGACAGACAAAAGTTCCATGTGCACCCTGTACAAAGAAAACACATACAAGATCCTTTTTTTCTGGTATCAGACCCCAGATATTCTGCACAAAATTGACCCCTCTGTCTGTGTTCGCTGCTGGCGCTGCCGCCATCGGGACAGGGGCTCCCTCTTCCACATCTACTGGGCATGCCCTCTCATTACGCCGTTCTGGCACTCCACACAACAATTTCTCACCCGTCTCTTTGAGACACCAATTCCCTTGACCCCCAAATTATTTCTGCTGGGCATCTCACAGCCCAAACTCGCCAAACCATACAAAAATTACTTAGGCACATCCTGATTGCAGCACGGTGCCTGATAGCCCTCAATTGGAAGAAAACCACACCCCCATCTCAGGAAGCTCTCTACGCCAGGGTGAAGGATGTGAAACTTATGGAGAGGATGACGGCCAGGATGCATGATGGTCTGGACGACCACGATGAGGTCTGGAGGGAGTGGCATCGACGGGAGGACGCGCCGGACGCAGAGGCAGACACGGTAACTTAGAACCTACTCTTACTCTATATCTCTTCCTTCTTTTCTTTCCCTTTTCCTTCCTCCCTTTCTCTCTCTACCCTTAATTGAATACTGTTGCAGTAAAGGCTGCATTATTATCTGTGTGACACGATTCACTGTGCCGGGGTGATAGACATGACTACTTGAGGGACCAGTTCTGTTTTGCATTACCCTCCTTTTGGTATCTATGCATAGCCTTTTTTTTTTGTTCCCATCAAAGTCACACTACGTTGACCTTTGACCCAACCCCCCAATCCCACAAGTGGTGGGAACAGTCTGGGCACTTTCTGGCACCTAGTAGCGTTTGTACTGAACTTTAAATGCATATGTGGTACTCATACCTGTAAACTGTTTTATACAAAAAAAAACTGTCATTTGGAGAAAAAAATGTGTTTCTAGTGCAGTGTCAACCAGAATTTCAATCTTTAGTCAAACTATAAGCAAGTATGCATGCATCTCATGCATAAAATAATTGTATTTAATCAAGTGGAAACTCACAAGATCCCTGCACATTAGGCCAGAGAAAGACAGTGTGGTGGAGCCCACACACTGTGGCCAGAGGGCTGGCATAGTGATCATGTGGCTATCAGTAAAAGTGCTAGGACAGCATTTACAAACATGATCTAAGGGCAAATGGCAATCACTGTCACTTGGCTGCACCTCTGGGGGTATGGGGTGCAGGCTTTTTAAACGTGAAGATTTATGAAACAGGTTTCCAGGATTTTTTTCAAGGAATATTACATTATCCAAGGCAATAGAAAACCAGGGGCATTAAATAGGCACTTGCAGAACATCTTCAACCAATATTCGCAACTAGTGAGACAAATATATTAACCATATAGGACCATATAGAGAATTTACTCTATAGTACTGTACACAAAATTAGGCCACAGTCTAACAGATTTAATACTTTGTATTCCCATTGCACATGTTCCTGGATAAGCTCTGATGCCGCGTACACATGACCGTTTTTCGGTGTTGTAAAAAATGAAGTTTTTAATGGTCTAGAAAAAACATATTTTTTTTCAACCCGATCGTTAAAACGGCCTTACCTACACAGGATCGTGAAAAGCAAAAATGCTCTAGCAAAGCGCGGTGACGTACAACATGTATGACGGCATTATAAAGGGGAAGTTCCATTCGGATAGTGCCACCCTTGGGGCTGCTTTTGCTGGTTTTGTGTTAGTAAAAGACGATTCACGCTTTTCAGTCTGTTACAGCATGATGAATGTGCTTACTCCATTATAAACCCTAGTTTTACCAGAACGAGCGCTCCCGTCTCATAACTTGCTTATGAGCATGCACGTTTTTTTCACGTCGTTAAAGCCCACACACGACCATTTTTTACGATGTTAAAAACGACAACGTTGAAAACGTCGTGAAAAATTAGAGCATGTTCTAAATTTTTAATGCCCATTTCTTACATCGATGGATCCATGTTGACTGACAAATGTAATAAGGCAACATTCGGATCCAACTCAACTCTGGTCCAAACTGGAAGCTCATGCCTAATAAGAATAAGCAATGATTCCCCCCCCCCCCTTTTACACATATGTGTATTAAAGCTGACACTTAAAGGGAAATACAATTTTAATATTTGTAAAAATAAATGTTTTATTTGATTGTGAAGTGTGTCTAAGAAAAGATGCTTATGCAAAGTCTTTCTTCATCTGTTCTTCAGTTATAAAAAACAATTGGATAAAAGTACCCAATTAGGCATACATAGTAGTGTAAAGTTTATAGGATATGCGTTTGTGGGTTTAATCCATGGGGTCCAAGACAATTTCATTCCAACTGTGCCTTTCGGAAGATCAATATTTATAGACTTAAAGCTCTTATGGGACAATTGCTTTTTATTATACACTACAAATAGTATTATTTTTTATTTCCTTTCAGATATCCTATTTTTTTCCCAGAAGTAATCAAGCTCTATAAATTTACAGTTGACATGATTTAATATATTGCTACTGTTAGATCAGATTTCCTGTGAGCACTTGCTAAATAAAAGTACAAAAGCCTCAAATTTACAATATTGAAAACATAGCATTCTTGTTCTGGCATTTTATTGGGCATGGCAACTGCTCTAGTGGGATTCAAGGAAATTAATACTGTGAAGCGGTAAATGCAAATAAACGAATGAAATTTAAAATAATCTTCACTAACCACTCCAGTACTGGCCTTTGAACAGCCATTTGGAGCACTTCTTATTCTGTGAGGCTATCTAAAAATGTCCTATCTGTACATTATTGCACACACCCCATCATGCATGCAAAGCCTCTTATCCTGCTGTCATGAGACAGTGGAACGCATAGGCTAAAGGCAGAGAGCGACTGCTTTAGACCATGGCACAATACTGTTTATTTAGAGAGGAAGGAGGGGGCTCTCAAATGTAGAGGAAAAGGTGAACGAGAATATAAAGCATTTTTTGGTTTTGTTTTTTCACGCTGCAAGGTAAAGCCATAACATGCTAGTATGTATCATATACTAGCACATTATGTTACACTTACCTCAAAACGAATGGCAAATGCTGCAAAACGCACAGTAAAAAACACGCAGCCCATAAAATGCCAACATTTAAACCAGCAGGCTGCCCTATGTGTGTCAAAGAAAAAACAAGGCACAATATGTGCGCTCCCACTATGCTAGATGTGAATGGGGCCTGAACGTGAAATTGGTGCGATAACACAAGAACAACAAGGTTCACATCCGTGTGTTTTTCCTTGCATTTCTGAAATGTGCTGCAATACAAATCACAGTAAAAAAAACGCCTCAAAGTGTGTGCTAATGAGGTCAGCTGATCAAGTCCTTCCTGTATCATAACCTAGAGAAGCAATAGATACATTTTGAATCATGAACGTAGGACAGGTCCAAGGTCACCCCCCCCCCCCAGACTAGGGCGCACCCACAAGGGCCACGACAGCCTCCTCAACACTCTTTCTCTATCTTTTACCTGGCTGCCCCCCCCCCCCGGTGGCATGACTCATGAGTATTTTATGACCTGCCAGCCATTTTTACTGGTGATTGGTTGGGGTCCTCATCAATCCTCCAGTCAGCTCCTCCTAGACTCCACCCTTTACTTCTAGACGCTTCTCCAAGGTTCCAAGAGCAGGGGGAGTTACCAGAGATGCTGATTCATCAAACCTCCCTGAGTCAATCAGCCCTGACCCATATTTAACCCATGTGTGGCTCTTAGCCAGGCCAACTTTTCCTACACTAACCACTAACTATGCACACTTAATCTAGCACACCAGAGGGTGCTACACTGCTAATTTTGATGAATGCACCTCAATGAGAGCATTTAAAAGGGGGGTGAATGGCAAATGTATGCTTGTGCCACATCCATTATATATGAAAAAAGAAAAAGGGGGTTCCCTTGGGTGGACTTTTAAGGCACTAATAGTATTCCAAAATATACAGGATTTTGAGAGTAAAAAAATAGTTTTATTCACAAGTGCACTTTCAGTGTAATTTCAAGTGCACGTGTAGTGCAAAGTGGATTTGCCTTTCGTAAATAACTCCCCATTGATCTCCCCAAGAGTGACGGTAGGGCAGGTTTGCCCAATTTAAGGTTCTATAATCCGGTTTGCTTAGACAGGGCTTAGATTAGTTATCTGGAATGTCTCACTATACTATTTGTGGACTTGAGGGCATCCTGGTTACTCAGTTTAACCCCCCGGATGTTCTGCACTCTACCTTGAAAGCGTTGCAAACTAATTTCAGAACAGATATATTGTTAGAAATACTGTTATAGCCTGGAGGGAAGTGTGGAGACTTCTGTGGTTACCCTTAACCATCTCCCGGTATTTACCTGTTTCTTCCATCAAGCAACCACAAGGCATTTGCTCAATGGCACACCTGTGGCCTCCCTAAGGTTGCCTCAGTATTTGTCAATAGCCCTGGTACCTTTAAATTGTATAGTAACTTATTCAAAGAATACTTCCTTCCTGCATCTCACAGCTTCATCTCACTATCACCAATTACTGAGCTATCACTGGACCTGTTACAGCTCAAAGCAAGATCCTCTGTAAAGCTCCTTCATAGAGGTAGTGCTCTGCCATGATAAATACTCAATCTCTGACTTATATACACACACCTTATTGCACATCAGGCGGCAAAATAGCACCTTACCCCTTTTCAACAATGTATTTCAATTCTCCATAGTGATAATGTTTCAGAAAAGCTTCTGAGGGGCTATCAACAAATATGCTACTTTATCATTTCTGAGGCCTGCCGGGAGACTTAATTTAAAATAATCCATTGGGCCTATTACCCTTTCCACACTGACAATGCAAACCTCTCACAACCGAAGTGCTCCTGGTGCAACCTTCCTCAGCCCACGTGATTTCATTGTCTGTGGGAGTGTCAATCAGTCTCCACCTTTTGGGACGATGTCCTAACGTACATTACAAAAGTCCGCAGAGTAAGGGTTCCTAAGGATCCTTTGCTATTTCTTTTTTGGATACGTAGTCTCAGCAGGCTTGACTCCTCTGCAACTCTTGGTCTGCCACAATGGACCCACATATGTCTTCTGGTGGCCCGCAGAGTAATTATTTCTTTAACTTGGATTCAACCATCACCAGCTTGCCCCTCAGCTGTATTACAGGCACTCCTGTTGATTTACTTTGAACATTTTGTACAATGGTATTCAGTTTCTCAAAACTATCCAGTGCTTCTTAGAATATTCAATAAAGCAACACCATCTGTCAATCTCTCAAATGGAAAAATCTTACCACATGCAACCTTTCCACTACACTGACTCGCATTTAAAAGCTGAGCTCTCCAATTCCCTAGGCAAACTCAAAGTATTGAATTCAAACCAGCACCTTTACACTTTCTCTGCCACTACCCCAGGTCCCCCCGCCCCCCACCCCCTCGCTAGAGGGAAATCCACTGCTGTTAACACCCTAAAGCAAATTTTCTCCATTGGTGAATGTTCTGTAACTAATGCTAACCTAGATCAAGTCACGATCTTGTTATTTTATCTTTATTTTTGTCTCAAATGGAGCTTGGAAAGGTCCTGTTTGGGATTTATACATTTCCAAGGTTTCTGTCCTACACCTTTTGGGATCTCTGATGATCAGTCTGGGGATTTAGGATTAACTGGAACTTGGCTGCAGAGCACTGACTCTTAGAGAATGGACAGGCCATGTCTGTTAGCCTGACCATACCTGAGATTCAAACTGTGTATGGCCTGCCTGAGTGTACCAAGTTGATCGATCGATCAATCAACTTGGGTGCAACCAATATTCTGGGCTTTGCCTGAGATTATCACTAGCAGCTGCTATAGCCACTAACAATAATTACTGTCTTCCTCCCCCCCTGCCCCCCATCCACCACCACCAACACCGCCACCACCAAGAGAACACAATGGCCCGGCAGAAGTGATTCCCACATCAACACTGTCTGTCCATGGTTGCAGGAAAGACATTTGCTCAATGTATGGCCAGCTTTACAGCTAAAGAAAAAGGTTGGTAAAAAATGTGAGCTGTGTTTGTGGAGGCTGCCAAGTGATGGTCTTGGACTGTCTTATAGTTAGGATTGCCTTGTGTGCGGTAAGAATCAAGACACAATGTTTGGTTTGTTTTCTCCTTTATATTTCTGTGAAGCACTGTACAGCCTGTGTATAGCACCAATAAACTCACCCCATCCTTGGACTGCACAGCAGCTCATGCCTACTAGTGCATTGCAGTGTACATTAACAGATGTTTTTTCCCACACTAATGTGCGTTGCTTTATAACACCGATTCAGATGCATGAATTGCTGATGCACCAAAACAATAAAAAAATTGGACATTCTCCTATTTTTAGCAAACCATGTGTCTTGGTTCTTACCGCACTGTGAATGTGCTCATAAACAAAAATCTAAAATAAATAAACATTAACTAGTAAACCATTATGCTTAGAGCACCCAAACGTCTGTCTTTTGTCTTCATGAATTGAACATGTGTAGTATAATCATGCATTATATTATTTTTATTATTTGTAGTAATAGAAGCAGTATTTAGTTATGATATATATTTTTTTTCGTTGTAGCAACTTATGTGTAGATATTCAATTAAAACACCATTTACTTTGTGATGAGATGTAATATTGAAGTGTCTGCATTATTTTGACTTCAATGAGCGTATTGTTTTTTGTAGACAGTATTTGCCCAAAATATGGCATGCCTGAGTCTTATCTTTTTATAAGCAGACATGGAAAGTAAGCAGCATGCATGAAATCTAGAAAGATCAGTTTCCCTTGGCTATAATTCATATGCCAGACAAATGGGAGTTTTAAGTGGGATTCAGAGAAACCCACAGAGATCAGGCATAAGCCAAATCCACAGTGTCTGATATTTCTCAGTTTCAGCTAGCTTTGCAGATTAGGGGAGATTTAAGGAATGTATTATTGTAAGCAATGTCCACTGAAACAAGACATCTCTGCAAGACACTGTTTTAATAGCCATTACAATAAACACTACGTATAAATGCGTCCCAGTTTGAAGTGACAAGAATCATTTCTCTGCACGGCTGTCACAATTCGTAAACAACGTTTGAGTGAAAAGTTATTATGTTAAAAAGCGGATTCAACATATGTAATTGAAATAAACAAGATATTTTAAATACGGTAATCTCACATTACACAGTTAGCTTTTATAGCAATCTACAGTTGCATGCTCTATAACCTCCAAAAATGCTAAATGTTTTCCAACTATGGAAATAGTGAGTGCTAGACAGTTAATCTCAGAATCCTCACCCACTGCCATACCTCCCAACATTTGAACTTCAGAATGAGAGACACTGGAGGAGGGAAAAGATCTGTGGCGCACACAGTGCGCCGCGGTAAAATGCGGGCCAAGTGCTTAGCAGTGGAAGGGGCTCAAGGCATGTGGTTAAACAAAACACAGGTTTCCTTGTACCTATGAAATATGCTTTAATTTTTTTGTCTGAGCCTACCTTAAAGAACTTCATTAAAATAGTCAGGGACTGCATAGCTACCAGCAACTGTTGAGAAAATGAAGACTGGTGTGAATTATATAATGTACAGTATTGTGTATATATAGTACATGAGTGTGTAATGTACAGAATGCATGGGGCAGAAGTGTGTAATGTACAGAATCCAGAGGACAGGAGTATGTAACCTATAGAATCCAGGGGGCAGGAGTATGTAATCTATAGAATGCTGGGGGCGGCTCCATATATTTCCTTAATCCCATCCCAGCTCCATCCACCACCCTGATCCAATCCCGACTCCATCCACCACCCTGATCCAATGTTGGCTCAGTTCATCCCCAATCTCATCCCAACTCTATCCATTCCGCTGATCTCATCCTGGCTCCATCCATCCCCTGATCCCAACCCAGCTCAATCCATTCCACATTCATTTTTCATCCTGATCCCACCCCCAATCCCATCCCAGTTCCATCCATCGCCTGATTTCATCCCAGCTCCATCCTTCCCTCGAATCCATCCTGGCTCCATCCACTCCCCTGATCCCATCCTTATCCCACCCCTGCTCCATCCTTCTTGTCCCCCCCTCATCCAATCCCAGCTCCATTCATCTTGTTCCCCCTTCATCCCATCCGAGCTCCACCATTCGTGTCCCTCTTCCTCTTCCCATCCTAGCTCCATCCCAGTTCCATTCTTCTTGTTCCCACCCTCATCCCATCCCTGCTCCATCCTTCTCCTCATGCCTCCCTCCTTTGCAAGTCTCACAAAAATTGTCACAGACCGGGCAGAAGAGAGAGAGCACATTCAGCTACAAGAGCAGGGGAGGTGCTTCTGCGGGTGGAACTCGGGAGAGCGGACTTAGGCTGAGCGGAGAGAGAGGACATTCAGAGTAGGAGTGGGGGGGGGGGTGTTCTGCTGTTGGTGCTAAGGTGCTAATCTTGATTTTAAGGGTGTGGCATGCCTACCCCCTACATTCCTAAATGCAAATTTCCATGCCACTCTGTCAGTAGAGATTTGTTCAATGTGGGATAGTAGGGACAAAGCCTGACTTCAAAGATGCAAGCAGATGCATTAACATTGAGGGATTGAGGACACCAAGTCTGGAGGCTTCTGGGATATATGTGAATTTGAAAAAAGTGCATTTTCCTTTAGTACCATTCAGGGGCGGGCATGCATGGAAGGGCCCATAGGACAATTTAAAGAAAAGGACCACCCTATAACCAGACAGTAGGGTTAGTAATGAGGGAAGTAGCTACATCCCAAGGAAATTAAAACTTTACACATCAAGAAGTAGCATATGTGTTTAGCAGTAATACTTACCGGTATTTTAAAATCAGGTTTTATTATCACTTTTTTTGTTTTTAAACTTTTTTGCATTTTTTGTCAAAAATTATAATTAGCCCATTTGTAATTAGCCTAGATGCACAGCTAGCTTTTAGAAAACATATTAGCTGGCCATACACAAACTGAAATTTAACTGATTCTGCAGAGAACAATTTGCTCCATGTATGGAAGTTAATCTACCTATTGACTTCTGTACAACTGCATTGATTAATTTTAAGCTATAGACTACAGGCTGCAGCACTGGTCATTATATTCTGATGGCAGAGAAGTCTCCCAGCTGTCAGAATACAAAAGCTCAGTGGGAAGGATTCCCCCATAGACTTCAAATGTGGATGGGGGAACCAGGTCAGTTTTTTTCACTCAAACCACAGGTTGACTACTGTAATTTATGGACAGCTTTAGCCATATAAGAAGGGGACTACAGAGCCATCTGCTGCTTCAAAAGGAGAACACAAAATATAGTTAGATACATATGAAATATAACATAATAATAAGTAGAACATGCATTTTTTTTTTTTATCTAAACTTAAAAAAGAGAAGTTTTTTTTTCTAATCATACTTACCTCGGTGGATGCAGCATCAGACCGATGCTGCATCTGTCCCCAGGCATCTCTGCACTGAGGACTGAGCCACTGAACATTGCCGATGGCTCAGTTCTCACTCCTCCCCGAGCAGAGCGATGCTGACTGTCAGTCAGTATCACTTCTGCTCTAATCCTCTACACTCATTGGAGCGCTGAGCCATGGAGGGTCGGGGGGCGGCCATCTCAGAGGTTCGCTGAGACACTGAGACTGCCATCAATCAAGGCAGCTAGCAGATCCAGACTTGGAAGTCGGGATGACACTCTGCCTCGACTGATGGCAGTGACGTCAGCGAAGAGCAGACTTCAGACCGTTCTCCTCTGAAAATAGGTCACAGGAGTGCAAAAGGAATTGCATTCCTGTGACCCAGAGGAGAAGTCCAGCCTAAAAAACTCAGGCTGGACTTCTCCTTTAATACATTTTAACAAAAATATGCACCACTATGCATTCTTGTTAAACTATATAAACAGGTCATGCAAATACATTTAGATTTTCTAAGGAGAGTCTATTTTTTATGTATACATACATTTTTGAAAGAATTTCTGTCAGTGTCAGCTGGGACTTAAATGTCTTTTGTCATCTAAGGCTATTTATGAGTAAGCCATGATTATATTAAGCAAACCACCATCTGTATCCAACCATGCTTTCTGTCTTACAGGTATGTTTGCACTTCTCTCTGTGGGTCGTGTGGGCCCTAGCCCAGATCGCCATCTGCAAACTACAATGCCTATGTGTTTTTCGGCAGCTCTGGCTATGTGTGATACTTCAATTTGAAGGTATGTTTTTCTTGATTTAATAATGGCCAACTTGAATGGAAGATGTGTTTATGCACATACACTTCTTCTTTGTTTTAAAATGCCATAGCTTTGATATGTTATGTGATATTAGATGACTTCTTCTCCCTAAGGAAGATCAGAACAGAATACGATCGAAACACGTTGGGGTTCTTATTTGAGCTATAGCATTAAGTGTTAAGAAACTCCTCTTGCTATCTGTGGATTTAATACTGACATTTCATTTTTTGAACATCATGCATACCAGAGCTCATGTAGTTTTTAAACAATGTCTTTTTCTGTATATTTGTACCCAATCATTTTTTTTGGACATACCACATTTAGTTAACTTATTTTAGCTGCTTATAGGCTCATGGGAGCAATGTTTCTATATTACTATATTTTGGGTTAGCAGCACTTCCTCTCACCCAGGTAGGTGGGTTCCTCTTGACCGCCCCTCTTATACTTACCTGAGGTCCATCGAGATCCAGGGATGTTGCATGAGTGTCTCGGCTGCCCGGGACTCCCCTCCTCATTGGCTGAGACAGCAGAGCGGCACCATTGGCTCCTGCTGCTGTCAAAGTCAGTCAGCCAATAAGAAGAGAAAGGGGACATGACCAGGCCATGGTTTTGTGTCGGAATGGACACAGGGAGCTGTGGCTCAGCTCGGGTTCCCCCATAGCAAGCTGATTTCTGTGGGGGCACTCAACAGGAGGGAAGGGCCAAATGCACTGAAGAGGGACACAAGAAGAGGAGGATTTGGGCTGCTCTGTGCAAAATCATTACACAGAGGAGGGAAGTATTACATGTTTGTTATTTTTAACAAAAAAACGTGACTTTAGTATCACTTTAAGAATCCTTTTTTCAGATGACTGGAAAATGAACAAATGGTGTAGCTCAGCACTGGGAAAACTGAATAGGATTCTTGGGTGCATCACTAGAAAGATCCCCAGTAGGAGGAAGGAGGTCCTAAATAGTGTTGAGCAGAATACGCCATATTCGATTTCGCGATATATCTCGAATTTATAGTCGAATATTCGAGATATATTCGCTAAATTCGAATATTCGTGATATTTTATCGAAATGAAATGATTGCGAATTTTCGCTATTGCGAATGCGAAAATAATTGCGAATTTTCGACAACAGCGGAAGGAGCACTCTGATTGGCTCAGAATATTCGTGATATTTTGCACTCCGATTGGCTCAGAATATTCGTGATATTGTATCGAAATTTCGCAAAATGCGAATGCGATATTGATGGCGAAATTTCGGAAGGAGCACTCTGATTGGCTCAGAATATTCGTGATATTTTACAATACAAAATAATTGCGAAATTTCGACAAATGCGGAAGGAGCACTCTGATTGGCTCAGAATATTTGTGATATTTTACAATACAAAATAATTGCGAATATTCGGCAAATGCGGAAGGAGCACTCTGATTGGCTCAGAATATTCGTGATATTTTACAATACAAAATAATTGCGAATATTCGGCAAATGCGGAAGGAGCACTCTGATTGGCTCAGAATATTCGTGATATTTTACAATAGAAAATAAAAAGTGTTTTGCATTGGTGGTGATTCTTTACTCTATCCATCTGTCACAGCCGTTTGTCAATCAAACACCTTGAAGATTGAACACGTTCATGCTGCATGCTTTGGACTTTTTTTCACTTCACATATCAAAGACATTTTTATGAAAGATTATTTTTCTATTATTGGGACTATATTTCTTTATATATTTGTTTCACTGTGTATTTCACAAGTTATTTGCGCTTGCTTATTTTATAATTTGCCCACATGTCTTGTCACTAGACATATTTTTTATTCTTGTAGAGCGACTCCATTTTCTGTCTTGTATTAATTTATGTTGTATAACATTTTTGAGTTGCTGCTGTATTCTCCCCTTTTTTTACGGTATGCGCAATTTTTTCCTTCTTACAAAAAATAATAATATCAAACATACAAATATTCATAACAGAAACATACACAAAGCCCCCCCCCCCTTTTGCATCAGAGACAATCAGAGTTCTCCTACCACAGTTATCGCAAATTCGCAATCATTTTCGCATTCGCATTAGCGAAATTTCGCAATTTTTTTTTTTTTATATTCGGCAACATAAAAGGATCGCCTCAGCTTAGCTACTCAGCCCAGGGTCTCTAATCATACCAGCAATGCTTTTAGACGTCGATAGGATGTGATCTGTTTTAAAAATAAAATTGAAAAAATGCGAATATTCGGAATAGCGAATATTCACCGCGAAATTCGAAATATATCGCGAATACTCGAATATGCCATATTCGAGCCGAATATTCGCAATACGAATATTCGTGAGCAACACTAGTCCTAAATCACCTATATAGATTTTTATTTAGAAGTTGCTTAGAACAATCCAGTTCTAGACTCTTCTCTTGCAAAAAGATATTAATAAGATAGAATGGGTCCAGAGATGGGCAATACAAATGGTGAAAGGTCTAAGGGTTAAGTTATTGCACTCTCTCCTGCAAGGTTTTAACATGTACAGTCTTGGAGACAGAGGGGGGAGGGGGACGTGAACCAAAAAATGAAATACAAGAATGTGAATAAGGTTCAGGAGGGCAGTATTTCCAATACAAAGTTAGGATTAAGAACGCAATCTAGCAGGAGGAAGAACTAACCTTAGAAAGGATCATTTTGCAGATAGAGTAGTTGATGCTTGGAACAGACATTAAGCAGAAGTAAGGAGTCTGTCAACAGTAAGAGAATGTAAATGTGCTTAGGACAAATATATATCGAAAAATATATTCGAAAAAGGCGAAAAAAAAGGAACAATAAAAAACTAAAATAAAATGGGGAAGACTTGGGGAAGTATTTTTCTGACATCACATTCTATGTTTCTAAATGTTGGGCCAGATTCACGTAGCGCAGCGGATCTATAGATCCGCTGCGCTACGTGAATCTGGCCCAACATTTAGAAAGAAGACTGCGTTGGGTCCGCGTACATTCGTGAATTTGCGTATCTCGCTGATTTACATATTATTTATCGTAAATCAGCGGGAACGCCCCCGGCGCCATTTTTTAATTGAAAAATAGATCCGACAGTGTAACACAGTGTAACACTGTCGGATCTAGCCCTATCTATGCGTAACTGATTCTATGAATCAGGCGCATAGATAGGACCAGTTTACGTCAGAGATACGATGGTGTATCTGTAGATACACCGTCGTATCTCTTTGTGAATCTGGCCCTATGTCTTATTTAACATGCTTTTTGTTGTCTTCCTCTTGATGCATATCAAAGTTAGTCTATATAATTTCTGTAACTACAAACTGTTGTTAAGCAGTAATAAGTCTCCAGACAACCCTTTAAGGTAGAATAATGCCAAATCATAGAGCAATATATTATAATTAAAACCATACAATCAGATGTGCCAGGTAATGTATAAAGACAGTAAAATGTTTACTTGGCAGTCCTCATCTCTAAATACTATTTCATACAATCAGGGAATATTCAATTCCTCAAATTACCTTTTCATGTTAGTTACAGTCTAAGTGACTTATTTTTGCTGCATAATAAGCTATGTATATATTCATGTCCTTCAGGAAGTCAAAGTTGTTTAGGCATTTTTCACAGAATGTAGATGTAAATCTTTTGTTCATCAAAATAAACTGCTAAAACATAAATAACAGGCCAATGACTTAAAAAATGTAATAACTAAGGATTGCACAAGGATGTTTTATCTGTATATTACCACACAATTCAAGTAATTATTAGGTGGAAATTGTGGGCCAAATTCTCAAAAAAGCTGCCTAACTTAACTTTCAGCAGTTAAGTTACACGGCCTTAAAATTTCTACCTAAGTGCCCGATCCACAAAGCACTTACCTAGAAATTACACGCCGTGTAACTTAAGTGCCTCCGTCGCAAGGCGGTCCTCCTCTCCGGGGGGCGATTACTATTTAAATGAGGCGCGCTCCCGCGCCGGCCGTACTGCGCATGCGTGTGACGTAATTTTCCCGACGTGCAGCGCGCGAACGTAATTTACGCCGGGCTTTGTGGATTGCGACGGGACAATAAAGTTGCGACGGGTGAAAAAAAAAATACGCGCCGGGAAAACAAAAAAAAAAAAAGAAAAATTGACAGCGTCGCTCGGCATGCATTCCTGAGAGGGAGAACTCCATGCCAATTTTCAAAGAAAAAACCGGCATGGGTTCCCCCCCCAGGAGCATACCAGGCCCTTAGGTCTGGTATGGGTTGTAAGGAGACCCCCCCCCCTACGCCGAAAATTCGACGTAGGGGGTCCCCCTACAATCCATACCAGACCCGTATCCAAAGCACGCTACCCGGCCGGTCAGGAAAGGGAGTGGGGACGAGCGAGCGCCCCCTCCTGAGCCGTGCCAGGCCGCATGCCCTCAACATGGGGGGGTTGGGTGCTCTGGGGCAGGGGGGCGCACTGCGGGCCCCCCCACCTCAGAGCACCCTGTCCCCAAGTTGATGAGGACAGGACAGGGGGGGAAGAAGAAGCCCCCCCTGGTATTAGAGCTAATAAAGAAGACAGGGGGGGCCTCCGGAGCAGACTAATAAATTATTTTAAAAACCCTTGTGTTGTGTGTTTAATAACTTTAACTTTTTGCCTCCAGGTGAATGGATAGGGGTACGATGTACCCCATATCCATTCACTTAGGGTGGGGGGCTGGTATCTGGGGGCCCCCTTATTAAAGGGGACTTCCAGATTCCGATAAGCCCCCGCCCGCATACCCCGACAACCAACGGCAAGGGTTGTCGGGAAGAGGTCCTGTCCTCATCAACATGGGGACAGGGTGCTCTGGGGTGGGGGGGCCCGCAGTGCGCCCCCCTGCCCCAGAGCACCCAACCCCCCCATGTTGAGGGCATGCGGCCTGGCACGGCTCAGGAGGGGGGGTGCTCGCCCCCACTCCCATTCCTGGCCGGCCGGGTAGCGAGCTTTGGATACGGGTCTGGTATGGATTGTAGGGGGACCCCCTACGTCGATTTTTCGGCGGAGGGGGGGTCTCCTTACAACCCATACCAGACCTAAGGGCCTGGTATGCTCCTGGGGGGGAACCCATGCCGGTTTGGATTTTACAAATTGCAGTGGAGTTCTCCCTCGGGAATGCATACCAAATACCGTCGCTTGAATGTGCTTTTACATGGTGTTACTAACTTTAGACCATGTAAAAGCAGCCCTAGTTTTACACTTGGCAAACTAAAACTTACGGCGAAAAAACGAAGCAGAAAAGCTTTGTGGATCGCCCTAAGTGCTAATTTGCATACCAGAAGAGGCATTTCGACTCGAAATGCCCCCAGTGGCGGATGCGGTACTGCATCCTAAGATCCGGCAGTGTAAGTCCCTTACAGATGTCGGATCTTCTGCCTAACTTTGGAAAACTGCTTCTGAGGATCAGTTCCAAAGTTAGAACCAGAGATACGACGGCTTACGCCGGAGTATCTCTTTTGAGGATTAGGCCCTTAGTCTTTACTAAGGTGGGCTACAGAGACTACGTGCGGCTACAAGAACTAAGTGATCTTCTACTAGAGATAGAATATGCCAAAGAGGATGGCTACTTGCCAGGACTTTCATATCTTGATACAGCTAGAGGCCCTAATCCCATAGAAGAGAAACTACCCTCAAATCTGCAAGACAAGTGGATGTCTGTGGGAGGTAAATTCAAAGAAGATTATGGAGTAGCTTTTGCCCCTATTTCTGTGTTTTCCAGGTTTGTCCGACAGCAAGCAAAAATCCGAAGTGATCCCAGTTTCGCCTTCACCACCAGCAGCAATCAATCACACAGACCGGAGAAACCTCACAAACCTCAAGGTAGGACCTCTGTATCCACACACAAAACAGCTGTACCTTCAGACGTCACAGACTACCAAAGCACCCATACATACACACCATAGAAAACCCTGATAGACTTTGCCCAATACACAAAAAAACACATCCACTAAAGAAATGCAAAGGCTTTAGAAGCAAACCCATTGCAGAGCAGATGTCCTTCCTTAAACTAAATGGCATCTGTTTCAAGTGTTGCGGATCTACTTATCACATTGCCAAAGACTGCAAAATACCAGTAGAATGTACAGAATGTGGCAGCGAGAGACATATTGCAGCTTCACACCCAGGCCCTGCTCCTGCCCCACTAGAGACTGTAGAACCCAGGAAAGATCAGGGCAGGAAGCAACAAGAGACCCCACTCTCCTCAGTAATGTCCAATTGCACTGAAGTATGTGGACAAGGCAAGAGTGCACGATCATGCTCTAAAATCTGTTTAGTGACTGTGTATCCCACTGGCAAGAGAGAAAGGGCAGTGAAAATGTATGCAGTACTAGATGAACAGAGCAACAGATCCCTTGCAAAGTCAGGTTTCTTTGATATATTTAACCTTAAGGCAAGTGCAGTTCCATACACTCTAAGGACATGTGCGGGGATAATTGAAACCACAGGGAGAAGAGCTACTGACTTTACCATTGAATCCTTCAATAAGAAAGTGCAGTTCCCACTTCCTACCTTAATAGAGTGTGGCATGATACCTGACGACAAAACTGAGATTCCCTCTCCAGAAGTAGCCAATCACCACCCTCACCTCCGCTCAATTGCTCACCTTATCCTAGCTGTTGAGCCAGATGTTTCTATCCTTCTACTTTTTGGGAGAGACATCCTTCAGGTACACAAGGTGTGCCAGCAAATCAATGGACCTTATAATGCCCCCTATGCACAGAGACTGGACTTGGGGTGGGTCATTGTAGGAGAAGTTTGGCTGGGGACAGTGGACCAGCGTGACAACATTAGCACTTTGAAGACGTCTGTGTTAACAAATGGACACACATCCCTTCTCAGTCCCTGTCACAACAGCTTCGTTGTCAAGGAAAGCTTTGGCAGGTCAACACAACACTGTGACTCTTCCACACTATATGGTAAAGAAGAAGTAAATTCCAATATTGAAACAGACAATCTAGGGATTACAGTATTCCAGAAAACTAAAGATGATGATAAACAGGCCCTCTCTATAGAGGATCAGACCTTCTTGCAGATTATGGATAGAGAGGCTTACCAAGATGACAATCACAGTTGGGTGGCCCCTTTCGCACACCCAGACGTGTTTTGCCTAGTAACATGGAGCAAGCCATGAAGCGATTGCATTCACTCAGCAAAACACTGCAGAGAAAGCCAGAAGTGAAAAGAGGTTTCACTGAATTTGTTAAAGGGATGCTAGACAATGATCATGCTGAAGTTGCAGGACCACTTAAAGCGGGGGTTCCGCGGATTTACGTTTTTTTTTTTAAAGGCTTCTGCCGCTCTTACCTTGTGAAGGTAATCGCTCATCTGTCCCAGTCTTGTAGCCCGCTGCATTGAAAATCGCGAGGAAAGAATATTTTATAAAATTCTAAGATGGACGTTACCATCTTTACTGTGGGCACTGTGAAGCCCAGCTCCTTGGGCCAAATCTTCAAAGGAGATACGCAGGCGGAACTGCTGTTCAGCCTGCGTATCCCTGTGGCTATCTTTGGAAACGATCCTCAGAAGGATTTTTCCAAAGATAGTCAGAAGATCCGACATCTGTAATAGACTTACACTGTCGGATCTTAGGATGCAGTACCGCATCCGCCGCTGGGGCTGCCGCTTTGCGTATGCAAATGAGTACTTAAGCAGATCCACAAAGCTTTTTAGCTTTGTGTTTTCTGCATAAGTTACGTTTTGCATACGTAAAATTAGGGATGCTTTTACAAGGCCTAAACTGTTTAGACCTTGTAAAAACAAACCTTTTTTTCGATCGCCACGTTTTTTTTTAAATTTAGAAGTTTTTTTCCCGGCGCGTATTTTTTTTTTTCCCGACGCAACTTTATTGTCCCGTCGCGATCCACAAAGCCCGGCGTAAAGTACGTTCGCGCGATGCACGTCGGGAAAAATGACGTCACACGCATGCGCCGAACGTCCGGCGCGGGAGCGCGCCTCATTTGAATAGGAATCGCCCCCTCGAGCAGACGACCGCCTTGCGACGGAGGCACTTAGGTTACACGGCGTGTAATTTCTAGGTAAGTGCTTTGTGGATCGGGCACTTAGGTAGAAATTTAACGCCTGTGTAACTTAACTGCTGAAAGTTAAGTTAGGCAGCTTTTTTGAGAATTTGGCCCCTTGTTCTTCCGGGATACGGCGAATGCTAAAATGGAGGAATCGTAGCCGCCCACGTCACATGACACGCTTGCGAAGTCACGTGACCCGCGAGATATCGCGGGATTTCAACACAGCGTGTCTCCTGGGATTCTCAGGACTTACTCCCAGGAGACATAGCACTGATCGGGGAATTTTGAAATAGCGATCTGGTCAGAAGGTGGAAAGGTTTCCATGAACAGGTCAATCTAGTAGAACTTGCTCAGGCAAAGTCTGTTATAATTTCTTCTGTTCAAAACAAACATTTCCATCAAAAAACAAAAGACATTCCCAAAACAAAGCCGTCTTAGGAGGCTTAGCCCCTTTTTAGACAAGAAAGGGTTGTTGAGAGTAGGTGGACGTTTGTCTCTTGCTGAACTTTCAGAGGAAGAGAAACAGCCTGTCATTATACCTTCTGATCACCACATTGTGACACTGCTTGTTAGGTACTATCATGAACAAGTAGTTCACCAAGGGCGACACATCACAGAAGGTGCCATCAGGGCCGGCCTTTGAGGTGTGCGAGCTGTGCGGCCACACAGGGTACCTTGGGCAACAGGGGCACCATGCGGCCATCACAGTTCGCAGAATGTGAGTCTGCACTACTGGAGGGGTGGTTTGTGGGAGGTCTGTACTAATGGAGGGGGGATGGTTTATGGGGGGGTCTGTACTAATGGAGGGGAGTGGTTTGTGGGGGATATTTGTGGGGGGTCTGTACTAATGGAGGGGGGATTGTTTATGGGGGGTTTGTACTAATGGAGGGGGGTGGTTTGTGGGGGGGTCTGTACTAATGTAGCGGGATGGTTTATGGGGGGCCTGTACTAATGGAGGGGGTGGTTTGTGGGGGGTCTGTACTAATGTAGGGGGGATGGTTTATGGGGGGGTCTGTACTAATGGATGTGGGGATGTTTGTGGGGGGTGGTTTGTGGGGGGTCAGTACTAATGGAGGACGTGGTCTGTACTAATGGAGGGGGGTCTGTACTGATGGAGGGGGATGTTTGTGGGGGGGTCTGTATTAATGGAGGGGGATGGGTTGTGGGGGGGTCTGTACTAATGAAGAGGGATGGTTTGTGGGGGTCTGTACTAATGGGGGGTGTACTAATGGAGGGGGTGGTTTGTGGGGGGTTTGTACTATTGGGGGGTGGTTTGTGCAGGGGTCTCTACTAATGGGGGGTGGTTTGTGGGAGGTCTGTACTAATGGGGGGGTGGTTTGTCCTGGGGGGATCTGTACTAATGGAGGGGGTGGTTTGTCCGGGGGGTCTGTACTAATGGAGGGGGGTCTGTATTGAGGGAGGGGTTTATACTTAGTGGGGAGTCTGCACTGACGGAGGGGGTCTATACTTAATACAGATCTGCACTCCACCCAGTGGAGTCACCACGGGCAATTCAGAGTGAGCTGACTCCTGATCAGAGGAACCGTTGTTGCTGTATTGCTGGGTCAGGTGAGAGGGCCGATCAGACATTATCTCCTGTAGTATGTCTGCAGTCTCTGATCATCTCATGTGCTATGTCTGCCGTCTGACCATCTCCTGTGCTATGTCTGCCATCTCTGACCATCTCCTGAGCTATGTCTGCAGTCTCTGACCTTCCCCTGTACTATGTCTGCAGTCTCTGACCATCTCCTGTAATATGTCTGCATTCTCTGACCATCTCCTGTATTATATCTGCACTCTCTGACCATCTCGTGATTCATGTCTGCAGTCTCTGACCGTCTCCTTTATCATGTCTGCAGTCTTTGACCTTCTCCTGTACTATGTCCGTGTTTAATGTATTTAATATACATCATTGTTACCAGTCTATCCAGTTATTTATTATTGTAATTGTTTGCACATGCACTTAAATTAACTGTTTTTAAAACAAATTATTTGTTACAAATATTTGTTTCCTCTTTGTGTATGTTTAGGTGACCAGGGGGCGAGGGGTGAAGATGGGGGGCGCCACAGGATTAGCTCGCACAGGGTGCCTGAACACCTAATGCCGGCCCTGGGTGCAATTAGATCCGCAGGTTTCTGGATTCTTGGTGGCAAACGCTTGGTATCAGCTGTTATACACAAATGTGTCATCTGTCGCAAACTGCAAGGAAGATTACAAACTCAAAAGATGGCAGAGCTACCAGAGGACAGAGTAATTGCTCAACCACCTTTCACCAATGTGGGCTTAGATGTATTTGGTCCGTGGTCTGTTTTAACCCGTCGCACTAGAAGAGGCAGCACGGACAGTAAACGATGGGCAGTCCTTTTAACTTGTTTGTCCACACAAGCTGTACACAGAGCTACTTGAAGCCATGTCAACATCAAGCTTTGTTAATGCCTTGAGGAGATTCTTTTCAATTCGTGGCCCAGCAAAACTGCTCCGTTCTGAAAGAGGAACAAACTTTGTGGGAGCCTGCAAAGAGCTTAACATTTGTGACAGCAAATCACAATTGCAAGACTTTCTCCAAGACAGAGGATGTACATGGGTCTTTAACCACTTAACCTCCGGACCATATTGCTGCCTAAGAGACCTGAGCACTTTTTGCGATTCGGCACTGCGTCGCTTTACCTGACAATTGCGCGGTCATGCGATGTGGCTTCCAAACAAAATTGGCGTCCTTTTTTCCCCACAAATAGAGATTTATTTTGGTGGTATTTGATCACCTCTGCGGTTTTTATTTTTTGCGCTATAAACAAAAATATAGCGTCAATTTCGAAAAAAATGAATATTTTTTACTTTTTGCTATAATAAATATCCCCCAAAAATATATAAAAAAACATTTTTTTCCTCAGTTTAGGCCGGTACGTATTCTTCGTAAAGAAGTACATTGTATGAACAGAAGATCAGCATTTCCCCCACACACATAGCTCCTGGTCCCCGCTTTGTAATGAGTGATCGCGTGTGCCCAGCGGCGATCGCGCCCACCGGGCACGTGAGTCGAGGGCGAGCGGGGGGCACGCACGTGCCCCTAGTGGCCTGCACAAGAGCCAATGATATATTACATGCTCTCGCTCACGGGAGCAGACCTGCCGCCGTAAAACGACGATGGGCGGTCGACAAGCAGTTAAAGGAGTTGTAAAGGAATTTTTTTTTTTTGCTGAAATGACTGTTTACAGGGTATAGAGACATAATAGTTAACTGATTCCTTTTAAAAACGGTTAAAAATAGATAAAAATCAATCATATAATGTACATGTAGTTTCTAGTTTCGTTTTTGCATGTTATTTCCTGCCTCTGTGCTATACAGAGCCATAGAGTAGTGATGGTTTGCAAAACAAAACTAGAAATTAGACACGCAGTTATCACACCTCATTGAAGTTAGTGACCACAGAGAGAAAGCTCCCAGTACTGTGGTCATCAGGAAACAGACAACCAGGAAGTGTGGAGATCAGAGAAGAATTACAGCAACTTGAGAGCAAAAACGAACAATGAGGACATGAAAACAGCACTGCATTAATGTAAATGAAGCTATTAAGATTAAAAAAAAAAAAAAATCCTTTACAAACCCTTTAATCCTCCACACTCCTCACACATGGGTGGTGTCTGGGAGAGACTTATAGGTATTGTCAGGCGAATCTTGGACGCTATGTTGCTACAAGCCAAACCTGCCCACTTGACCCATGAGACTTTAAGCACCTTTATGGCTGAGGTTGCAGCTATTATGAATGTCAGGCCTTTAGTTCCTGTGTCCTCAGACCCAGATACACCTATGGTCCTTACCCCAGCAATGTTGTTGACTTAAAAGGTGAACTGTTTGTCTGTTCCATCTGGAACCATAAGTACAACACGAGTTCATGCGAAACAATGAAAGCAAGTACAATGCTTGGCAGACACCTTTTGGAAAAGATGGAAGAGAGAGCATCTCGTGACGCGATGTATGCGTCGGTCGGATGCCTGTCCATCAATTAGGAACGCCCATCCCCACCATCGTACCCGGAAGTGGCGGTGAGAACGCATATAGCAAACGGTACATACGGACATTTTTTTTTAATAAAACCAGCCGATTCTAATTGCCATTAATGTGGGAAATGCAATGTTAAAAGTTTATTTTTAGGGGAACCACCCCTTTAAATGAATAAAAAACAAAATAAATAATAAAGTGTGAATTGTATTATAAATCTAGTATAGCTGCTGCCTACACTAATATATTGTATGTTCCCACGCTACAAAAAGCTTAAATTGTATTTAATAAATCTTAATGAAAAAGAGTGACATACTGCTACTAAACAACTAGACATAACCTACAAAAATATTATATCATCATAATAAACAACAAAATTCAAACTAATCAGTGTATAAACACCATGTTGCTACTCTGCCTAAAATTGAAAAGCATATATGCTCCACAAACATGTGAAGATCCTCATCAGTGCATAAAATAAGTTTGTGCAAACAGTCTATCCTGATGTTTATCAACCCCTGTCCTCAGGACCCACTAACAGGCCAGGTTTACAAAATAAATGAAATACATCACAGGTGATATAATTTGCTGCTCAGTGATTTCAGTATTCTAGTCTGCATCTCCTCAAGGTAATACATAAAATCTGGCCTGTTAGTGGGTCCTGAGGACAGAGTTGAGAACCACTGGTGTATCCAATGTGAGCAGACTTTTCGGAGCTCAATCTTAAACTGAAAATTTCACTTGTGCTACACTTCAAGTTAGTTAAAGCGGAGGTTCACCCTAAAATATTTTTCTACCTTTACATTGTGCTCGCTTGCAACAATGACAGTATGCATTTTTTTTTTTTTTTTCGCTGTACATACCTTCGTACAGCTATTTTCCCCCACAGCTTCCGGGTAGTGAATCACGCGGGAGTGGGTTTTCCTATCCAGCAGGTGATTGACGTGATGACAAAAACTACCTCCCCCCATCGCATAAGGAGTGTCACGAGTTGCCGAAAGAAGCAGAACGGCGGTGCAGGATTCACTACCCGGAAGCCAGGGAAGAAAATAGCTGTACGAGGTATGTACAGCAAAAAAAAAACAGCATACTGTCATTGTCGAGAGTCAGCTCAATGTAATGTTAGAAAATAGTTTTTAGGGTGAACCCCCGCTTTAAGCCTCTAACTTTCCACTGTAGACCTATCCCGAAGATAAGATTAGCACCTGTGCACTGTAATAGGTAGATTCAGTAAGAGTTAGGCCGACTTATCAGTAGATAAGCCGACCTAACTCAGAATCTATGCCGACTTATGTTTAAGCGTATGCTCAAACAGAGATACGCATATCTTGCGCCGTCCTATCTTAGGTGGCGCTTCCATTGCGGTCGGCGTAGAATATGTAAATAAGTTGATACGCTGATTCACAAATGTACGCCCGGCCACCGCAGTAGTTTTACGCCATTTCCATAAGGCATTAGCAGGCCTAAAGTTATTCCATCTATTAGGTGGAATAACAATGTTAAAGTATGGCTTAGCCGCAATGCACCCTGGGAAATGTAAAAAAAAAAACGTAAAAAACGTGAGGTCAAGCCTCATTGCCATAAAACACGCCCCCCTCCAAGACATTTGAATTTGGCGCCCTTACGCCTGCCCGCTTTAGGCTACGCCGCCGTATATTAGCAGGCAAGTACATTGAGAATCATGTACTTGCCTAGCTAACTTACGGCGGCGTAGCCTAAACAGGCTAAGCTACGCTGCCGCAAGTTTAAGCCTTTCTCTGTGAATCTACCTAAAAGTCTCCATGCACTTTTACCCTTTCAAAGGGTCAATATGTTATAGTGTTCCATCCAAAACTGAATCACCCAATGTGCACAACTCCTTAAATTCTGCCTCTCGCCTCCAGATCTGGATTTGTTTATACAGTGTGTTTTTTTTTTTTTTTCATGCCTAGGTAACCGCATGGCCATATTTTTTCCAACAACATATATTAGCTTATTAACATACAAAAAGAAACTGTGGTAATCAAAAGAAAGCTCTGTCTAAAAAAATTATAATTTAATTTGGGTACAATGTTACATGACTGAGTAATAGCCTTGACAGGGAGGGGATGGTCATGGGTTGGTTAAGCACTCATCTTTCTCACCTATATCACATTAAAACAAAACTAAATATGTAGGTACTGTATATAGGATTCAATTATAGCAGCAGTTTAAGATATTTCTCTCAGCATGGTAAATGTAAAGAAGTCACACAATAGATGAAAGCAACATTTAAAATGGGCTGGATTACATTGTTATTTAGTCATCCATCAACCAAGATTACAGGAATAACACTGTATTTAATCCTTGATAGGCAACCTGTTAGTTTTCCCCAAAAATATGTAAGCAGTTTGTAACAATAGCTTATAAAATACTGTATATGTCAAAGATTTAGCATATACAATGACAATACTGATCATTATTATTTTAAATAATACACAAGCCATACTTTGTTAGTTACAAGGTAAATACATGAAACATTATTACCCACTGCAGATGGAGCTGGTTCTGATACAGTATGTGTAGGTGGATTTTTTTCAGAGATTTGTTCAGATTACTATGCTTATTTCAGACATATATTCTGCATACCTCATTGCAAAACATCCATACACATTGCATACGTTTTCCTGATCCAACACAAAACAATTCACATTACCTAAAAAAGAAAAAGTGCAGCGCTGAATATTCAGTGAAATGAATCAAAAAATATGGTAAATAATCAAAGTTCAGTGAAAAATCAATGAAATTTAAAAAAGAAAAAAGGGGGGGAGGAGGACACACCCCCAAGTGATGTGACAGGTGAATAACCTGAAAGGCAGCTAGAAAGTGAGATCTAGCTGGATGATGTGTAATATAAACACACCGTGATAAGTGATAGGACACAAAAATAAATGATAATGAGAACCTCAAATGAAGTCCATATAATTTATACGTGTAACTCCAAAATGTAAGTGTGATAGTCCAAGGTCAAAATGGCCTATACAGTCCAAAGAAATATATATATACAATGTATTTCCTTTTTTGGAGTTGGTCAGAAGTTCTTTGTGGAAAAGACCAAATGACTGTAGAGGAATGGAAGATGGTGTGATCTTCTCAGGTATGGAACTCAGATGTTCTTAATAAGCAGTTGGAACCTCATCAGCAATCCATAGTGGTATCCAAATAAACAAATATAAAGATGGGTACTCTTACCGGAAAGTGTGGACATACACGTCAGCGACGGTATGTCAAACACGCATGTACGAGCTCCTAGGCAGCCGTGATGTCAATGGGGAAGCTGTTTGATGTGCCAGCCTTTGATCCGCCAGGACGGGTCCAATCCAATGAGAGGAGACAGCTCGTGCAGGTGTGGTTCTCAGATGAAGGAGTGTAATATGCAGGCCAAACGTAGAAACCATGTAAGGGAAAACGTACTCACATAGTGCGGTTAATCCCAAAACAAGCCTTTATTAGGCATAGAAAATAAAAGCCAAAATAAACAGAAAACTGGATAAAAATATATAAAATAGATAAAAAAGTACAAGTAAAATATGGCGTAATGAGCGAGTAGCGTATGAGCTATGTACCCGACATGTTTCGAGCGGCAGAGCTCTTCAACTGCCCCAGTTGAAGAGCTCTGCCGCTCGAAACATGTCGGGTATTTTACTTGTGATCACTTGTACTCGTCTTTCACTGGGCTTGTACTTTTTTATCTATTTTATATATTTTTATCCAGTTTTCTGTTTATTTTGGCTTTTATTTTCTATGCCTAATAAAGGCTTGTTTTGGGATTAACCGCACTATGTGAGTACGTTTTCCCTTACATGGTTTCTACGTTTGGCCTGCATATTACACTCCTTCATCTGAGAACCACACCTGCACGAGCTGTCTCCTCTCATTGGATTGGACCCGTCCTGGCGGATCAAAGGCTGGCACATCAAACAGCTTCCCCATTGACATCACGGCTGCCTAGGAGCTCGTACATGCGTGTTTGACATACCGTCGCTGATGTGTATGTCCACACTTTCCGGTAAGAGTACCCATCTTTATATTTGTTTATTTGGATACCACTATGGATTGCTGATGAGGTTCCAACTGCTTATTAAGAACATCTGAGTTCCATACCTGAGAAGATCACACCATCTTCCATTCCTCTACAGTCATTTGGTCTTTTCCACAAAGAACTTCTGACCAACTCCAAAAAAGGAAATACATTGTATATATATATTTCTTTGGACTGTATAGGCCATTTTGACCTTGGACTATCACACTTACATTTTGGAGTTACACGTATAAATTATATGGACTTCATTTGAGGTTCTCATTATCATTTATTTTTGTGTCCTATCACTTATCACGGTGTGTTTATATTACACATCATCCAGCTAGATCTCACTTTCTAGCTGCCTTTCAGGTTATTCACCTGTCACATCACTTGGGGGTGTGTCCTCCTCCCCCCCTTTTTTCTTTTTTAAATTTCATTGATTTTTCACTGAACTTTGATTATTTACCATATTTTTTGATTCATTTCACTGAATATTCAGCGCTGCACTTTTTCTTTTTTCTTTTTTGTACACAATATTGTCTTTTGTTGGTGCTAGCTGCTACTGGTTTACATTATTTATAGTTAGCGCAACTTTTTTTCCTTATTTTAAATTCACATTACCTGGCTTTGAAGGTGTGTAGTCCAATGCCCCTAACAAAAATACAAGCATACAAATATGTACTCTATTGGGGATTGGACTAAGCTGGTAATAATCTTCCAGTGTGTATTTTACCGTGTGAGGAAAGCCAGGCATTATGAATGAAACCCACACAAACAAGAAAAAACAGGAAAACTCCATATGGACAGCAATAATGGATTCTAGAATCCAGAGCTGCAAGGCAGTGCTAAGCATTGTGTCACCATGCTGCCTTCTCAGTGGTTTAGCAAGTTTTACTTATAGACAGCACACCATAGTATACAATACACACTTTTGCATAGAGCAAGGCTACTGAGAATTCTGGTAGTTTTATACCGTTTCAGGTTAGTGAAATCTGTATAAAATGCACAACCATGTCTCTTGAACTAGGTCTATCTTTGTCTTAACATACAGTATAACTAAACCCAAAAACAAAAATTTAATAACGTGCACTCCTTAGACATGGTGGGTGCATTTGTATTATTTTTAGTCTAAGAACATCAACAGAAAATACATGTTGATCTTGCCAGAAATTCCACATTACCCAGTGAAAAGAATTGGAACAAAGCATAAGTCAAAGAATACTAAAGTAGGCACCATATTTAAGGACTAGTAAGCTGTAATATATATTTTTTTGTTTTGGGGTCTAGATTAGTTTTTTTTTTACAAAAAACTTTCAACGTTTCATGTCGACACTCAAGACCCAGTCTTTCTTTCAGTGACACACATTCTCATGGCATATTAAAGCACTGCCTGCACTTTTCCATTTTACAAATCAACTATATCAAGGAAACTTCTTTAAATAGTTGTAAATGCACAAGGTTTTTGCCTCTCTGGGGACTCGCATTCCTGATTGGCTTTTGGCAGCAGCGGGAACCCTTGGTTCCCGCTGCTGTCAATCACAGCCAGTGAGCCAATCAAGAGATGGAGGGGGTGGGGCTGAGCTGCAGCTCCATGTGTGAACAGACACACAGAGCCGAGGTTCAGGAGCATGCCTGCTTGGGTGCACATACAACAAGCTGCTCGCTGTGGGAGAACCTGGCAGGAGAGAGGGGTCAGGAGCTCTTGCGTGGGACCCAAGAAAAGGAGAAATGAGGGCTGCTTTGTGCAAAACCATTGCACAGAGCAGGTAAGTATAACATGTTTGTTATTTAACCACTTGCCGACCAGCCACTGTAGTTATACTGTGGCAGGTTGGCTCAGCTGCCCAAATCGCCATAGGTTTACATCGGGCTCGTACACAGCGATTTGCATGCCCATTGGCCAGTGGGGGAGCCAAACAGCAGGTCTAGTGGATACATTATCTGCAGGCAGATACAGTTAGAACACACAGTGAGGGAACACATTTAACCCCTTGATCGCCCCTGCCAGTGCCATTAGTACAATGTCAGTGCATATTTTTAGCACTGATGTAATAATGTCACTGGTTTCCAAAAAAGTGTCAAAAATATCAGTTAGGTTTCCAATATTTCTGCTCCAATGTTGCAGCCCCGCTAAAAATTGCAGATCACTGCCACTACAAGAAAAAAAAATGCCATAAATCTATCCCCTATTTTGTAGACGCTATAACTTTTGCACAAACCAACCAATATATGCTTATTGTGTTTGTTTTTTTTACCAAAAATATGTTGCAGAATTCAAATTGGTTTAAATTGAATTAAGAAATTTAGATTTTTTAGTATTGATTGGGTGTGTTTTATAGCAGAAAATATTTATTTTTATTTTTTTCAAAGTAGTTTTTTTTTTGTTTATAGCGCAAAAAATAAAGACCACAGAGGTGATCAAATACCACCAAAATAAATCTCTATTTGTGGGGAAAAAAAGGACATCAATTTGGGTACAGCGTCACACGACCGTGCAATTGTCAATTAAAGCAACACAGTGCCGTATCGCAAAAAATTGCTTGGTCAGGAAGTGGGTAAATCCTTCTGGGTCTGAAGTGGATAAAAAAATCAAGGCTTTAATATAGCCTTAAACCTTGTGTACCTGTTCACTAATATTTCACCTTGACAACTTTTGTGAGTTCAATACTATCCTGCAACACTTAATGAAGCAAACTGAAGAACTATTTTTTTTAAATAATGAAATAAATTCTACACTAATGCTTGACAAATCATCCCAATATTACTATTTCTATAGAATGTAATTTTCAGTTTATTCCAAGCAAACAATAGAACAATACTCCAGCTATGTACTTAATAATTTAATAGTGTACCAAAGGGGAAAGGCTTTGCAAGAATAATGAACGATTGTGGATTGTCTTAGTGTAGCACATGTTTTAGAAGGCCACGTAATGAAAACACTGGGGATCATTGGAGGGATGTTTTTCCAACTGACTTTTTCCAAAACAACAAAATATGTTTTATAAGCTATAGCTGTCAGACATTATAAATGTAAAAATATATATTTTTTTATAACTTATGTTTGAGGGGCAAGGGCACTCATGTTTGAGGGGCAATGAATAAGAAGTTAGGAAATGTAAGTGTTTTTTAACTGAAAAATGGTCCGTAAATGGCTCCTAAAGGAGTACAGAAGCTTATTTTAACTATCCTGGACCTTCCAAAAAAACAACCCCTCGTTTGTTTTAAATAAAATGTCAAATATTTAAGCTAACAGCTAAAAAAAAATTAATATAAAATGTAAAGTGATGGTACACAAATAACTATCAAATATGAATAAATTGTTTAGAGATCCAGTTTAATTATCCAATCAAAAGCAAAATCCTTGTTTTTATCTGCACATGATTGTAATTTTACTCATTATGCCACGTACACACGGTCGTTTTTTGTCTTGTAAAAAAACGTTGTTTTTTCTCATGAAAAAAAACTACGTTTTTCAAACCTCATTTTAAAAAACTACGTTGCCTACACACCATTGTTTTTTCAAAATGTTCTAGCAAAGCATGGTTACGTTCAGCACGTACGGCAGCACACTGTTCCATTCAAGCTTGCGTCATAACTTGCTTCTGAGCTCGCGCGGGTTTAAAAACGTTGTTTTAGCCCACACACAATCATTTTTTATGACACAAAAAACGACGTTTTGAAAAACCACCTGAAAAACGACAAAAAAAAAAATTCGAACATGCTTACATTTTTCATAAGACATAAAACGACGTTTTCCCCACACATGGTCATTTTAAATGACGTTTTTAAAAAAAAAAATTTTCATCACAAAAAACGACCGTGTGTACGCGGCATTAGGCATTAAAGTAAAATCGCTACAGCTACAGGTATCCACGATCTAAGACTATGATCCAATGCAACAAGGGAAGAGGCGCCTCTGGGTGTAGTAGTTTAAAACACAATTTTATTGTAAACATTAGTATTGGTCACTCACATTTTAGAGGTGACAGGTAAGCATGTAAAAACTTCCATGGAGGGGAGGAGATGTATCATCCGGTCCGTCGCTCACTTCCTGGTCCGGCAGGGTGCTGTGTCATGGAATAGTCTTATCACTGCTGATGGAGGAAGCCGGCTGGGATGGAAGGACCTCAAACGAGGCTTGGGGTGCTGATGGAAGGCAGGCGGAGGGTGATGACGTCACCGGATATGCGACGCGTTTCTGAGTGAACGGGCAGCGTGTGAGGCGCCAGCCGCACTCCTTTTTCAAGCTGTAGGAGGGGGAGCGCGGAGCTATATTTACGTTGCAGGGATGGGGAGGAGACAGGGCAGAACAAATGGGGAATGGGAGGAGTAGTGGATAGTGGCTCTTGTACGGGAGAAATTGGTAAACAAAGCTAACTGGAGTAGTGGTGAAAAAGGAGTAATTTTCATTTTAAATTTTAAATGGGCAGTTCACACGGTATATGGTATCTGACATCTAAGGTACACAGTATATGGGATCTGACATCTGAGGTCCTGTTGAGACAGGACGAGGATAAATGACGGGGAAAATCAAAATTAAAACAATGAACAGCTGATGAAATATATAACATAGGGTGGGTGCGGGGGAGATGAAGCAAGGGGAGTGGGGGGAGGGAGGGTTTTGAGCTATAAAAGCTGGAGATTGATCTAAATAAGTGGGTGATATAATTAAAGGTTAGTAATTACTACATGTAATGTAGAATTTTGTAAAATAATAATAGTACAAATGATGAATGGATGAAAGGAGTTGTTAGCATAAAGTGGAGTAGTTAGCATAAAGTGGGGGGGGGGATGTGTATGACCTTTATTTGGCGGCCGGGGGGGAAGGAGTGGGCGTGGGGGCGCTAACTACTAGGACTGGGGGATGTCACAGCTGATTAGGAAAATACATGTACAGAAATATATAATGTGTGGTAAAAAACAGATAGACAACACACATGTAAAATTGGCGTAAAAGGTACATCACAAATTATAAATACAGTGTGTAGGCATACAGATGCATAAACATAAATAGATAAATAAATAAGGACCACAACAGTATAGGGAGAATCATATACCCATGCAAATATATATACAGGTGAGCACATACATATGCATATATACACACACACACAAAAATATATGCATATACATACGCATATGTACACGCGAATAGGGGGGGGAGAGGAAAGAAAAGGGATGGGGGAAGGAGAGGAAGAGGGGGAGGAGGAGGAGGAAAGAAAGGGGGGGATGGGGGGGAGGAGAGGAAGAAGGGGGTGGGGGAGGGGGGGGGGCGAGGGGAAGAGGGGGGGGAGAAAAGAGGGGGGAGGGGAAGGAAGAAGGGGGGCAAATTATACTTACTCCCGCCAACCCCCAGACTATAGATGGGCCTTTTGTTATTAGACACCTGAAAATAGAAATGTATAAAGTTAGCCAAAAAGATGGTTAGGTTATTTATTTGGCGGAGGAGGGGGAGAAAAAGAAGAAGAGATTATTTAGGGGGGTATGACGGGAAAGGAAGCATAACAAACTATTTAGATTACTATTTCAGTAAAATATGGGGATTATAGTTAGATTATTATGAAGATATATAATACAATTATTGGGTAAAATTGTTATAGAAGATATCATGAAAGTTATAAGAATATTATAAAAATGTTATAAAAATTATTATAAAATGGTGGCAATTTCGATATTCATCTAAGCTGTAGATCCAGTAAGTCTCTCGGGCGCACAGTTTTTTTAATCTTTCTGCTGCTGAAAGTGATTTGTCTATTTGTTCGATCACCCATACCTGAAGTCCTGAAGTTGATTGTTGGTGTGTCATAGTAAAGTGTTTAGGTACACTGTGAGGGTCTGTGCCACCCTCTATATTCCTCCTATGTTTGCCGAACCTTTGTCTTAAAGGTCGTATGGTTCGACCTATGTACATAAGGCCACAAGGGCAGCTTAGTCCATATACCACAAAATCAGAGGAGCAATTGTAAAATTCTTTGAGTAAATAGGTTTTGCCTTTTGTGTTAAATGTTTTTTGTCCATGTTGGACGAAGCGAAATGTTTTGCACTGAGGTTTCCGACATTGGTACATACCTACCAGGGGTATAAGGTTGGGTATGGAGGGTGGATTTAGAGTGGATTTTAGTTTGCTGGGAGCGATTTTATTTTTTAGATTGGGGGCTCTCCTGTAAGTGATTTTAGAATAGATTTTAGGTGAGGATCCTGGAGTAGAATATCCCAGTGTTTGGAAAGTATTCCTTCCATATTTTTATATTTGTGATGAAAAGTGGTGACAAACCTAGTGGAACAATCATCTGTAACTTTGTTGGTTTTGGGTGGTTTTCCATGTAGGTAGAAGTTAAACGCTTCCTCAATCAGGATCTCGGGGTACCGTTTTTCAATAAACGTATTTTTAAAGTTTTTGCTGAGTTCTACGTAATCAGAGTCTTTTGTACAATTTTTGTCGTAGGCGACAGAATTGGCCCTTAAGGATGTTATTGATCCATTTGGGTAAGTGGCAGCTTTTAAAATGTAAGTAGGAATTACCTGCCGTCGGTTTTGTGTAATTTTTGGCGCTGATGGTGTGTTCATCATGTCCAAGTTCGAGATCCAAGAAGGCCATGGAGGAGGAGTTGGAAACAAATAATAGTTGTTATTATTGCAATATTCAACAAAGGGTGGAATGAGGTCTGGGGAACCATCCCAGATGATATAATATCGTCGATATAACGCCCAAAGAAGACGATATTGGCTGCATATGGGTTATTGATGTAAATGTGGTGGTTTTCCCAGAAACCCATAGCAAGGTTAGCGTATGAGGGGGCAAAATTATCCCCCATTGCTGTACCTTGTACTTGATGGTAAAAGTCTCCATCAAAGGTGAAGTAATTGCGGGTTAGACAAAATTTGGTGGCTTGGATGATGAAGTCTGCTTGGTGAGGATAGATTATTGGTTCCCTTGAGCAAAAATTGCTATAGTGCCATCAGTCCAAAGGAGTGTGAAATTGAAGTATACAGCGAACAGACGTCAAGTGAGAGCCATGTGTAGGTTGGTTCCCACTTGTAAGGAGACAAGAGCTAATGTAAATGTGTGCTGTCGCGTATATAGGATTGTAGTTGGAAGACAATTGGCTGCAGAAATTAGTCTATGCAAAGGCTGAAGCCTGTGGTAACACTATCCATTGCTGCCACGATAGGTCTTCCAGGGGGGTCAACTGAATTTTTGTGTATTTTCGGTAGGTAGTAAAAGTAAGGAATCTGGAAGAAATTTTTCTGTAGGAATGAACTTTCTGTTTTGGTGATGATCTTGTCCTTAAGTGCCTCTGAAATCAAGGTGTAGGCTTCTTTAGCTAAATCTGACGTCGGATCACTCTTGAGCTTCATGTAGGTTATTTTGTCAGATAAGAGTCTATGTGCTTCTTTTAGGTAAGCTGTCTTATTAAGGAGTACAATTCCTCCCCCTTTGTCGGCTGATTTGATTACAATGTTGTCAGCATGTATTAGTATGTCTAAGGCTTTAATCTCTGACGGTAACAGATTGTTATGTTTGGGCCTGGATGTAGAATTTCACAATTTAACTAAATCAGCATAAACCACTCTATAGAAGCTTTCTAGGTAAGGACCTTTAGAATGTGTCGGGAAAAAATATAGATTTGGGTTTTAATGATAAGGGAATAATTGGAGGTGATGTGGCGGGGTGTTGAGTATAGAGTCTCAAAAAGTCTTTCTCATTGGACATACTGTCACTGTAAGTAAATCGGTGGAGAATTCAAAAGGATCAGGAGCAGATAGCATTGGGGAAGGGGTAATATTGAGTTTATCTTTTTCTTGTTTGATATGGTAGTATCTCTTTAAGGTGAGGTTGCGTATGTAGTGATTCAGATCCTTGAAGAGGAGAAAAGGATTGGGTTTGTTAATGGGTGCGAAGCTGAGACCACGACTGAGAAGGGAGGTGTCAGCTGTGGAGAGACTATGAGAAGAAAGGTTAAAGATTTTTACAGTTTTTGGTATTTCTGGGTTTTGAAGTGATCGTTTTCTTCGTCCTCTTCTACAGCCTCTTCTGTGAGTTTTATTTTTCTCAAGGTTGGTACCAGAGGAGGACTGGATGCTAAAAAAGATGATGGTGTGGAAACGTTAGTAGAAGGGATGGGGGTATCAGTGGAGGTGAAGACACTGGAATTTGATGATTCCTGGTCTACTGTACATGTTCCATGTGACCGTTACTGGTGGAGGGAACAGTGTTATCTGCTGGATGAGGATGATTCGAGGGAATACTTTTGTTGCTTGAAGTAGTAAGGGTGGTGGAGGCCAAATTTGGTTCATGACCAGTGGGCCTGTTGTAAAAATGATTAAGGGCTGTGATAAGTCCATAGTTTTTATCTTTATTACATGTTCTTGTCTTATGAAGACCTGGGTGACGTCTGGGAGTATGGGGCTTGGTCCAAACTGGTGGCACAGCGGTGTGGGAGACTGGTGGCTCCCTAAGATGTCTGTTAGGTACAGGATGATGGTGGAGCCGTAAGCTCATAAGTGGTGGAGGGGGATGATGATGTGGAGGCGGAGGTACCTGAGATGAAGTGAGGTTTGCACGTGTGGGAACTATGGTGGTTTGTTGAGGGTTCTTTCTGTTCCATGAGAAGATGCGATCTGAATTGTAATCATCAATGTCTCGCTTAAATTTTCCTATTTTCATACTGATGAGCTGATTCTCATCTTGTTTGGTATTGTTTTTTAGAACTTCTAGCCAGCTAAATGGGATGGATAGTTGGTAGCTGGTAATTTCATCTATAACGATTTGAAGTTGACTTTTAAATGTCTTAAATCTGTTGTTCCTATGGGTGATGAGTATTATCATCCATTTGGCTGTGCAGAATTCTGCAATATTGGCCCATTCTTTAGAACTCTCGTTGTCTAAAAATATTGGACATTCTTTCATAACCCTTAGGCCTCTAGGTGAGGCTTTAGTGTCTATATATTGGGATAGAAAGAATTGATCCCACCACTGCTGATTTGTGGTTTGGATCAATCTTTCAAGTTTTTTGAATTTACCACATAGAGTATAACGTGTCTTACCAGAAAGTTTAGCGTCATCGGTAAAACTTATATTGGTCAACATAGAATATATCTGTTCTAAAATCATATGCCTGTTGGTTTCTATAGTGGTAATAATAGCCATGATGATGGAATAGAGGGTAAAATTGTGACAGGTGGCAAGGTAATGAGATAATGTGCACGGGGCGGATAAAAAATGTGCAACAGTTATTATTGGTATGTATGTGACAAAGGTACGTTATATGTGTGAGTGGGGGCATTCACATACATATGTGTCCATATGCACACATATCTCCATTAAACGTCCATTCATGGGTTAAATGAGGTTAGACAAGCCGTGCATTTACAGGACAATAAAGAAACAGTAAAATAAACTGGCGTAATAAAATAACAATTAGGATAAGCTAAAAACAAAGTAAGATATGTGTATGCTGGGAAATTGATGCTGCAGACCAGTACTTCAAAGAGGTTCGTGGTACAGTAAAAAACAAGTAAAAAATGCACAGTGAAACCAATACAACAGGCATCAAGTCAGCATAATGGGTACACAAAGAGTGGGCAATGTCAGCAAGCAATAGAATCCAAAGTCTGACAATGGGGTTAAAAAGTCTGAAAAGTGGTAAGATTTTGATGGGGGTACACGCACTCAAGGCTGCCGTCAGAGGGGAACAGCAACAATGTTCCAATTCTATAGGAAAACGTATAGGAAGAGGCGCCTCTGGGTGTAGTAGTTTAAAACACAATTTTATTGTAGACATTAGTATTGGTCACTCACATTTTAGAGGTGACAGGTAAGCATGTATTTATTGGGCGAAGGGGGGAGAAAAAGAAGAAGAGATTATGTAGGGGGGGGGGGGGGGTATGACGGGAAAGGAAGCATAACAAACTAATTTGATTACTATTTAAGTAAAATATGGGGATTATAGTTAGATTATTATGAAGATATATAATAAAATTATTGGGTAAAATTGTTATAGAAGATCATTATATCATGAAAGTTATAAGAATATTATAAAAAATGTTATAAAAATTATTATAAAATGGTGGCAATATACTCTCATTAATGCCTCCGGGCGAGAGTGCATCTAAACTGTATTTCTGTACATGTATTTTCCTAATCAGCTGTGACATCCCCCAGTCCTAGTAGTTAGCACCCACGGCCGTCCCCCGCGCCCGCTCCCCCCCCCAGCCAAATAAAGGTTATACACATTTTTTTCCCCCCACTTTATGCTAACTACTCCACTTTATGCTAACAACTCCTTTCATCCATTCATCATTTGTACTAGTGTTATTTTACAAAACTCCTAATTCCTCATTCTGCCAGATCTCCCCCACCCCCTTATACTAATGCCTCTACATTACATGTAGTAATTACTAACCTTTAATTATATCGCCAACTTATTTAGATCAATTTCCAGCTTTTATAGCTCAACACCCTCCCAAAACCTGCCCCCCCCCCCCCTACACTCCCCTTGCTTCATCTCCCCCACACCCACCCTATATGTTATATATTTCATTGTTTTAATTTAAATTTTCCCCGTCATTTATCCCCGTCCTGTCTCAACAGGACCTCAGATGTCAGATCCCATATACTGTGCGCCTTAGATGTCAGATACCATATACCGTGTGAACTGCCCATTTAAAATAAAAAAATAAAATTACTCCTCTTTCACCACTACTACAGTTAGCTTTGTTTACCAATTTCTCCCATACAAGAGCCCCTATCCACTACTCATCCCATTACCCGTTTGTTCCGCCCTGTCTCCTCCCCATCCCTGCAACATAAATCTAGGTCCACGCTCCCCCTCCTACAGCTTGAGAAAGGAGTGCGGCAGCCATGTCACACGCTGCCCGTTCACTCGGAAACGCGTTGCATACCCGGTGACATCATCACCCTCCGCCTGCCTTCCATCAGCGCCCCAAGCCTTGTTTGAGGTCCTTCCATCGCACCCGGCTTCCTCCATCAGTGGTGATAAGACTACTCCACGACACAGCGCCCTGCAGTACCAGGAAGTGAGCGACGGACCGGATGATACATCTCCTCCCCTCCATGGAAGTTTTTACATGCTTACCTGTCACCTATAAAATGTGAGTGACCAATACTAATGTTTACAATAAAATTGTGTTTTAAACTACTACACCCAGCTCTTCCCTTGTCGTTTTCCTATAGAATTGGAACATGGTTTCTGTTCCCCTCTGACGGTAGCCTTGAATGTGTGTACCCCCATCATAATCTTACCGCTTTGCAGACTTTTTAACCCCATTGTCAGACTTTGGATTCTATTGTTTGCTGACACTGCCCACTCTTTGTGTACCCATTATGCTGACTGTTGTATTGCTTTCACTGCGCATTTTTTACTTGTTTTTTATGATCCCATACACACTATTAGATTTTCTGCAGATTTTTATCCTCAGATTTCCCAAAACCATAATATATGTTTCACTTTATATGCAATCAGGCAGGCCCATGCACTACAAGGTTTTGGTAAATCTGAAGACAAAAATCTGCAAAAAATCTAATAGTGTGTATGGGGTCTTTCCTATCTAGCCCTGTAATGAAGAAATCAGTATACATAACAACTTTTCTTAAGCCGGCGGTTGGCTTTCTTAGGATAACAACTGATGCGGCTAAAAAAAGCTGCTCGGCTGTTATCCCAAGCAGCAGGAGGGGATGTCCCCCCTCCCGCCACCTTCTGCGGCTCTCCTGTCCCATTGGGAGGCCTGAGCAAACAGCCAACACGTCCACCGGCTGGCCGGAGGCCCAAACAAAGCTAGAATCAGCTTTGATTGGGTTTCGGATCTAGTAATGGTTTACTGAAGAGTTAACGGTGACAAATTAAAAAAAAAATTGCAGTATTCAAAACAGTCAATAGACCCCAGATCTCTCCATAAAGAGTACCTGTCACCGCCTATTACTGTCACGGGGGACGTTTACATTCCTTAGGACAGCAATAAAAGTGAAAAAAAAATCTGATCAAAAGGGACAGTGTAATATAAAGAAATATATCAATAATTAAAAAAAAATGTGACTGTAGTTTCTTCCTTTATCCAAACTTATTTTTTCACTTTTAAGTGGCGCTAAATTACACTCATGTGTATGGAACTCCAAAAAAATGCAAAGATAAACCTAAAAATGTAATAAAGACAACTTTATAGCGATACTTTAAATTGTACCACGTATGAAAATGATAACAATGTGATAATTCAAATTATCAGTGAAACAATATCACCCTGTGACAAGTGAAATAACACTATATTCAATAAAAAAGTTCATAAGCATAATGAAATCCACCCGAAAAAGAGTTGATCCAGTTTGAACTTTTCTGATCTTCCACCACACCACCAAGTGCCAGTGATTCCGCTCCCTTTGGATAGCACACTCACCAGATATTTATGCCTTACACTCTCGTGCTTGTCAAAAATCGCTTTAGACCACACAGACAGGGTTAGCTGATCTCCGTTATCCAGCCGCAAGCATGTAAATAGGATCTCTCTACATGTAAATAAAAAGTGCTCCAAATAGTGTAATATTGTAAAACCAGTTTAATAAAACACTATGTGAAAAACTTTAACCATTACACTCACATCACTTCAAAGCCAGCAAGTAAAATCACAGCAAACAACTCTTGGAGAAAATGTCTGTAGTAGTATATAGTGTGGTCACGGTGGACCCATGGTGTATAGCTTAGATATCACTCTCACCCGCTCCTCTACCTTGAAACGTTACTCTCTGATCCGGTGTCCACCGTGAAGTGCTTACAGATCCTCTTATACCCCCATGTAAAACACAAGAGGAGACTATTCAATGGTGTATGCGCTCACCTTCTGTCCCTGTGTCCACAATATTCCGAACACCACGTAAGTACAAACTGGAACATAGATCCTTTCACAAGGAGCTACCATATTCACATACAAAGTACTCTATTTTCATTCAGCTTAGATATAATTTAACATGTGGTATTGCACATAAGCACCAAGCTATGCTATAGCACAAATATTTAAATAATAATGAATGATTATTAACAAATTTTGCTAGACTCATTCTAAAAAACTTAATACATTACATATCAAAAAAACAAATGACTGGTAATACTGTCTACTACGTTATTATATATGATCAATAAAAAATACATGATAAAACTATATAAAATCATAATAAAATAATATAAAAAGGATATAGGAAGAAACTATTCTGGAAGATAGGGCAACAAGTGAAACCGCAGGTCAGCCTGTATTTGTAGGAGGAGTCAGGCCGTATAAAGCCTGCCCTTTCACCTCCTCCTCTGTTGTCGTCTGGTTCTCGTGTCACTTCCGGGCCACTGACATCAATCCCGGGTGACGCTGATGTCACTTCTGGTCTCGGACTGTGCGAGGAGGTCGTTGTCGGCAGTGTTTTTCTCTGCCTGTCTTGCAGACATTGGCAGTGTTTTCCTTGGCAGGGTCAGGCGGTCTTCCCATCTGTTTCTTTACGCAGTATACGGCGGGGGGGGGTTGCCTGTTGGGGTCTTTTTCAGGTCACGGCCATTTCCATTGAGGGCGGCTCAGCACGGTCACAGGGATCATGAGGTAGGCCTAGGGGTGGGGGGCTTGTCTTCTCGGTTTGGCTGGTTGATGAACATATTCCTATTTACAGATTTGACTGTCAGCTGGAAAATCCAAAGGGACTTCTGCTGGAGGCTCAAGTCATGCTGGTTTTACAGGGGTAGTGCCGTAGAGACCCTCTCCAGGTGCTCAGTCGGTGTCTCCCTGGGTTGTCCTGGGGAGGGGCCATGTAGGCAGGCCCCACACGTTAACCCTACACTGACATTTAGGGCATGGGCTCGGTTGTTTCTGTGCGCATAAATGTTCTTGCTCCTTGATTGATGTATATTAGGTTGCATGTTCCTTTTTTCCTTTTAGTTGGTTCTCCTTCATTCTTCCGGAAGCACAGAGTTGCATTCCTTGGTGGTTTTCCTTTATTTTGTTCCGGTCAGGTAGGTATGGTTGCTTCCCTCACTCCTGTTTAGGAGTAACGTCTTGTTTTAAACATAAGAGAGGGTACATAGGGATGATGGTTCAGGGTCTCATGTTTTCTTAATAGTTGCAATATATTGTTTCTTTCCCCAGCGGTGGTGTTCCAAGCTGGTCAGGTACGTATTGCCATATGTGACACGTTTTCACACAGCGGGCATATCTAGGTTTCCACTGCACGTTACCCATCACATCTATGGGTTTCAGCAGATTGAGGTTTTCGTTTTTAATTGGCTTGTTCAGTGGCAAGTCTCCTCATCTGTTTCTCACGCAGCTTACGTATCACGTTCAACTCACGTTTTCTCACATGTCTCATGGAATTTACGTTTCTCATGCAATTTAGGTTTCTCATGCGATTTGACGTTTTCTCATGCGATTTTACGTTTTCTCATGCGATTTACGTTCTCACGCAGCCACTTCTCTCATGACAACCCACATGCTCGTGTCAGTAACGTTATCACGGTTCTCATGGCCACTTACATTTCTCGCACAATCTTGTGTCATTTATGTTCTTCATTTCTATTTTCATGCTTACCTAGTTCATCGACATTTATGGGCAGGTCCAAGCGGCTCCACTGCACGTTTCCTATCATGTTTATAGGTTCACATGGATTGAGCTGTTCGTTTTTAATTGGCTTGTTCAGTGGCAAGTCTCCTCATCCATGGCACATACATTACATCTCGTTTCATTAAATGTTATCTCACACATACATGGCCTGACACGTTTTCAGGTTTCAAGGCCTGAGTTTACATTTTTAATTCACCTGTTATGCCACAGGTAACTCGGCCTGTTTATTACTTAGGTTGCTTCATTTTGTTCATATTCACATACTCTCAGGTGGGGTGGCCATTGGTCACTAGCTAGTGGGGGTCAGTCATCTTATTCTTGGTTATATCTGGTGTGTTTTTTCGGTTGTACAGGTCATGTCGCAGGCTGCAGACATTGGGGATTTCGCCTCTAACCCGCCTTCTCCAGCTAGGGGGTCGGAGCACGTCAGCTCACCTTCTCTCAGGACCTGGACCGTCCCAAGACTTATGATGGAACTTCGTAACAGGGGAATTCCTTTCCCGGCATCCACCCAGAAAGCCCAGCTCTTTAGGTTGCTTTTTCCAAGGACATCGGATGCTAGTGCGTAGCAAATTACACTGCGGACTGAAGTCACTTTGTTAGCTCAAATCCATACTACCCTCAGTTCCCTGGCTACATCATGTCAGGATCTACGAGATAGAGTGGAGGTGTTAGAGAATCCACCTATCATAGCTCCAGCAGTTACTGCGGGTCCAGGGGCTGTTGCAGATTCCGGTACTCCCCCGGTTCCCAGTCCAGTTCCAGCAGGCCCAGGTAATCCTTCTGCTCCCCCAGTTTCTCCAGCACATTTTATCCCCGCTAACATCAAAAAGGACATCCTGGAGGGCAAGGTTGTCAATCTGGCGTCCCTGTTGATTGCGGCGCACAACGTAGCAGACAACAGGTCCTACGCTTGCGGGGATTTTTCAGTGGTGGTCAAAACCAGGGATCACAGGCTTAATCGAAAATTATCCATCCCTGAGTTTGTCCTGGCCTTCAGTCTCTACAGAGACATCATATGCTCTACCAGTCCACTTAGGAGGGAGAAGTTGGACCTGTATCTCTTTACTGTGGTCGAGTTAGGCCACAAGTATGGGGGGTCCAACTTTTATGATTATCACCGCTCTTTTTCTGCCAAGGCCGCGGCTTCTTTTGCCCAATTTCAGGTAGCCGGCACTTCGCTGGGCTCAGATCCCCTGTGTGTGCCACGTGTCAGTCATCCTCACATACAGCATACTGGTGCACTAATTCAGAGGTTCCTGCCCTACCCAGCACATCCATCGGGTCGGGTGCACCTCTTCCGTCCCCAGGCCTTCCTGCTCCAGTGGACAAATTAGGCCGGCCCATTCATTTTCTTGGCAAGTCTCAGTTATGTAATAACTACAACCTTGGTACATGTAATTTCAGCCAGTGCCATCTGTTGCATATTTGTACAGGGTGTTTCAGGGCTCACCGCAAGTCGGCCTGTTCACTTAGGCAGTCCAAAGCCTCGTGACTAAGCCGCATCAATGTGGCTTTTTTACAAGAGTGCTTAGCCGGCCATCCGTCACCTACCTTGAGCTGTTTCTTGGTTAAGGGGTTTTCGGAAGGGTTCCACACCGGATTAGTGTCCTTGCCGTCAGTTAGTGTGGAATGTCCCAACCTCAGGTCTTCAGCAGTAGACTACGAAGCGTTGGACCTGCTTTTGCAATCTGAATTAGATAAGGGTTTCATTATCGGGCCATTCACCACACCACCTTTTCAAGTTTGGAGGGTTAACCCACTGGGGTTGGTGAGAGGGAAGTTTTTCAATAAACCACGTTTGATTTATGACTTGTCTGCCCCTCATTCTTCACATACACCTAGCCTCAATTCTTTGATACCGTCGGAAGAGTTTTCCCCTTAAATACGCTTCAGTTGATCAGGCCATTCAGTCTATTATCAGGGTGGGCTCAGGCGCCTGGCTGTGTAAAGCGGACATTGCTGACACTTTTAAGCTGCTGCCAATTTTACCATTACTTTGGCAATGGCATGAGATCAGGTGGAGGGGGAATTACTATTTTTCTACCAAGCTTACCTTTGGGTCCAAAAGCAGCCCTTGGTTGTTTGACTCATTTTCCCAGGCCCTTAGCTGGATCCTGACACACAGGGAAAATTGTAACAAGGTAATTCATTACCTTGATGATTTTCTCCTCATTGAAAGTGGTGTTCAGAGGCCCACCGACCTTCTGAAGCTCACTGCCGTCTTTTCAGCTCTGAATGTCCCACTGGCAGTAAAGAAAATGGAAGGTCCCGTTACTAGACTGACTATTTTGGGTATCACGCTGGATACACAATCCATGCAGGCCAGTCTTCCTCCAGATAAGCTGGTTAGGATCAGGGATCGTATTCATGCCTTTTCAGTCTCTCGAGTGTGCACTAGGTTGGAGTTACAGTCGCTACTTGGCATGTTAAATTTTGCGATGAGAATCATTCCCCAGGGTAGGACTTTCATCGCCAAATTACTGTCATTATTACCTTCTGCCCCTAGTTTGGAGTCTCGGGTTATCCTGGATCCATCCGCTCTGTCAGATCTCCTGATGTGGGATGAGTTCCCCCAAGGGTGGAATGGGGTTTCCATGTTCATCCGTACAGTGTCCAGTTTTTCCCCTCGGGTGTCCACAGATGCAGCAGCCTCCAAAAGTTATGCGGCCATTTTTGGCTCGCACTGGCTGGCAGGGTCTTGGTCTGAGGAAGTCTTGGCAATTCCTTGGTTTGAAGAGACCTTTGCAATGTTTAAAATTTACCCTATAGTGGCAGCGGCTCAGGTATGGGGGCATTTGTGGGCAGGGCAGACAGTATTTTTTTCTACAGACAACCAAGCAACCTCTGAAATCATCAACAGTGGCAGGTCCAAGTCGTTCCGGATCATGGGGTTTGTGCGTAGGCTCGTTTGGTTGTCTCGCTGGTTCAATTTTCATTTGCATTGTAGGTTTGTCAGTGGTACTCATAACGTAGCAGCTGATGCGTTATCCCGGTTTAATTTCCCACTATTTCTTCAGCAGGTCCCGGACGCAGACACCTGCGCTACACCTTCACCACGATTCTAGCAACTAGTGTTGGATTAAGTTCCCATCAAGCGGATGCAGCGGCCTTGATCAATAAATCCTTATCCGTCAACACCAGCAAAGCTTACCGTACTGCCTGGAATGCTTTTCAGGCTTTCCGGTTGAGTTTTACAAGCCCTGATCATTTTGATATCCAGTACCTGCTAGCGTTTACTGCTTTTTGCCACTCTCAACTTAAGTTGGCCCATGGTACCATTAGGACATATCTCGCTGGTATTCAGCACTTTATGTCCTTGGTTAACCCTAATAGACCCTCCATTTTTTCAGCACACCCTATCAAAGCCATCCTCAGAGGCATCCAGAAGAGCAGACCCCCAGCCATGGTCAATAGGCTTCCTATCTCAGGTCAGGTTTTCCGGGGTATGTCTGATATCCTCACAAGGTCCCCGTTTGGGTTCTTGCCTAGCCTAGTGCTCAAGGCGGCAATTTACCTGTCATTTTACAGTTTCTTGAGGCCAGGAGAGTTCACGGTTTCTGGCCCAGGGTCGTGTGTTCTCTTGGTCAGTCAATTAGTGAGACACCCCGGCCACTTCTGTTTGCATCTGCATGCTTGCAAGACACAGCAGACAGGAGTGGGCATGGATATCAGGTTTTTTTGAGACCTGCAAGGCATGGTGCCCGGTGTTGGTTTTAGACCAGCTCACCAGTGCTTTGTCTGACAAACCCAGAGATGGTCCTCTATTGCCTTTCCCTTGTGCTCCCTCTCCGCGGCACAGTTTATTCTTCACTGCCGTATCCTTTTGGCTAATCTGGGTCTGGACCCCAAGGTGTACTCTGGCCATTCCTTCAGGATAGGCACAGCATCCGCAGCATCACGCCAGGTGGTTCCGACCCATATTATCCAGAAATTGGGTAGATGGAAGTCATCATGTTACGCAAGGTATATTCCAGAGCCTCTGGTCAAAATGTCTCAAGTGTTTGTCAATTTGTCAGATTGAATGTCCATCATTGCTTGCAATACATTTTTGGTTAACTTTCACCCTACTGTATTTTATTTTTGCCCCCTTTTAGGCATACCGACCAGGTGACCTCGGCACACTTCAGGTCAATGTTCTCGGGTTCTGTGTTCTTTGTCCATTAAATCCACAGGTTGACTCCGAGTACAAGTAAAAGGCTGACCGCTGGTCAGTCTGTGTTTGTAGGAGGAGTCAGGCCGTATAAAGCCTGCCCTCCTTTCACCTCCTCCTGCTTTGTCGTCTGGTTCTCGTGTCCCACCCACCCGTTCCCCTTTTTTCCTTTATTTAATTAGTGGGAATGCTTTAATAAGCATTCCCAGTATTGATATTCGTTTTTTATTATTAGTGGGAATGCTTTAATAAGCATTCCCAGTATTGATATTCGTTTTTTATTATTCTTAATTTTAATTTTATTCCGTACGTTTTTTGGCTCTGCGTAACTTCTGCATACTTTCAGCTATTGAGACCATTTAACTTTTAAAATGTTCGTCTCATTCAGCTAACGATGGGACTTCTTCAAGTTTTTTTGTACTATTTATACTTTTTAAAATATTAAGCTTTTAGACACTTTTTTTTAACATTGAAGTCAATGAGAACATGCTTTTTACCGCTTCAAAACACACGTTCTGCCAAAAGTTTCAGCTCCTTCATACTTTCACTTACAGACACCAAACAAACTTTAAAGCGGTCACAAAATATTCAGCTATCCAAACATGACTTTTTAGATTGATATCTTTTACGGTTTTTGTGAAAACGCAATTTACGTTTAGTGATTTTTTTATCGGTTATAATGTAATCCTATGGAGCAGGTTTAGAGTGTGTCATGTGACCTTTAGAGTGGAGATCATCCACAAAAAATATTATCTTTAAAAAAAGGGGGAACAAATTGCTCTCACGCCCACACGATCTACTTGTCATACACAATTTATATATCAAAACGTAGGTATGCTTGTCTGGTTTCAGGCAATGTGATCAGTTTTGTGATACGTATTTTAGTTTTAGTTCCAGGAGCTTCTAAAGGACAAGAGTCATGTTAAAAAGTCTAAAAAATGTTTCTGCAAAACACACAAAGACGCTCTTTTCTAAATCGCTGACATGGCCACATTTTTAAGTTTATCAACATAAATTTCATATCGATGCGTTCACAAGGGCCGTGTCTTTCAAACGGTGAAGTCGCTGTATCGATCGCATGTACGGTTGTGGATTTATTACGTTTTGTTTGGAGGCGTAATTCATGAATTGGTCTGTGAATTAAAAGGCGTTTGTAATGGAATTTCTTTCCATAAATAACTTTCCTTACCTCAGGGCAATATTCCTCCTCACTGACCTGGGGGGAGGGGAAACCTCTTGAGGGGGAGGGGCGACCAGGAAGTCAGCATACTCTCTACTTTGCAGATAGAGAAAGGAGCTGTGTGTCCTAAAGATAGTGTAGTGGTTATGGTGAATGGCTTTGGTGCGGGCTCAGCAATTCAGCATTCCCACTCGCATTTTCCTCAGGGAATGCATTTTCTAGTTCTTCTTCTTAATTTTATTCCGTACGTTTTTTGGCTCTGCGTAACTCCTGCATACTTTCAGCTATTGAGACCATTCAACTTTTAAAATGTTCATCTCGTTCAGCTAACGATGGGACTTCTTCAAGTTTTTTTGTACTATTTATACTTTTTAAAATATTAAGCTTTTAGACACTTTTTTTTAACATTGAAGTCAATGAGAACATCCTTTTTCCTGCTTCAAAACACACGTTCTGCCAAAAGTTTCAGCTCCTTCATACTTTCACTTACAGACACCAAACAAACTTTAAAGCGGTCACAAAATATTCAGCTATCCAAACATGACTTTTCAGATTGATATCTTTTACGGTTTTTGTGAAAACGCAATTTACGTTTAGCGATTTTTTCAGAAAATGGAATCGGTTATAATGTAACCCTATGGAAGGGATTTAGAGTGTGTCATGTGACCTTTAGAGTGGAGATCTTTGAAAACAAAAATTATCTTTAAAAAAAGGGCGAACAAATTGCTCTCACGCCCACAAGATCTACTTGTCATACACAATTTATATATCAAAACGTAGGTATGCTTGTCTGGTTTCAGGCAATGTGATCAGTTTTGTGATACGTATTTTAGTTTTAGTTCCAGGAGCTTCTAAAGGACAAGAGTGACAAAACCACTCTCATTGACCGTCCATGTTAAAAATTTAAAAAATTTTCCTGCAAAACACACAAAGACGCTCTTTTCTAAATCGCTGGCATGGCCACAATTTTAAGTTTATCAACATAAATTTCATATCGATGCGTTCACAAGGGCCGTGTCTTTCAAACGGTGAAGTCGCTGTATCGATCGCATGTACGGTTGTGGATTTATTACGTTTTGTTTGGAGGCGTAATTAATGTATTGGTCTGTGAATTAAAAGGCGTTTGTAATGGAATTTCTTTCCATAAATAGCTTTCTACCTCAGTGCAATATTCCTCCTCACTGACCTGGGGGGAGGGGAAACCTCTTGAGGGGGGAGGGGCGACCAGGAAGTCAGCATACTCTCTACTTTGCAGATAGAGAAAGGAGCTGTGTGTCCTAAAGATAGTGTAGTGGTTATGGTGAATGGCTTTGGTGCGGGCTCAGCAATTCAGCATTCCCACTCGCATTTTCCTCAGGGAATGCATTTTCTAGTTTAATTTCATTTTCATCCTTGGGTATGCCCCCTTTTAGGCATACCAACCAGGTGACCTCGGCACACTTCAGGTCAATGTTCTCGGGTTCTGTGTTCTTTGTCCGTTCCATCCACAGGTTGACTCCGAGTACAATTTAATAATTTTATTCAACCACTGGTAGGCTGTCTTAGCACGTTGTCCCATTTATTTATTGTTTACCTCATATATTATGCATACCATATTGTTTCGTATATAACACATATATGCTCACCATAAGGTGTGCTACTATAGTCAAAAACCATATTGTTTTGTATGCAAAATATGTGCTCACCATAAGGTGAGCTACTATAGTCAAAAACTCAGAACCATTCCTCATATAGCTAAGCATTAAAATTCAGTTCATATGTTAAAAGATTAAATTGGACAATTATTTCATGCTTCTCGGCCTTTTGGCTAAGATCAAGTGTAGTATCTGTTCTTATCAGTTTCCAGTAGGTGGTGCTATGCTAACCGTCCTCAGTACACAGCGAGGTGGAAAGGGATGGCGGTTGGCAGATGCTAAACCTGCTGGCATGGAGGTGGAAGCCTTCTGATTTGGACGGAGAAACATGAGGTCGAAGCTGAGGGGCCGGGCCTCTGGCCTGGATTTTGTGGTGCCTGCCCCGGTCAGTTGTTCGGGAGAGAACACTAGCTCCTCCTTCCCCTTGGGGGGAGCGGTTAGTATTTCCTGAATGTGATTAGGTGGGAGTGATAGGAGTAGTGGGAGTAGCCTATTGGTGTGGGCTCTCCCCAATCTCTCAGAGCTCCTACCTTCCTGGCTGGGATGGGTGCTGCTGGTTCGGGCTGTGGGCCAGGGTCCATTGAAAAGCCTTTGGAGATAGTGCCCCTGGAGTGGCAGTCCAGGGGTGCCATACCTGCACAAGTGTTTGAGAGGGCACTTACCTGTATGGCACCTTGGTCACATCTCCACATACACTTTTTTACCACCTGCCTCTAGGGCCGGGCCTTTTGGCTGGGACCAGAGGAATTTTTGTTTCCTGGCTGGAGGGCCAGTCATCGTATTGCACGATGGTCACTTTCTACTCACATCTCCCACCTTCCTTCTCCCCCACTTTCTTTTTTATTTTACCCCGTGTGTCACTTTTATGTCTTTTTTTGTTGGTGCACGTTTGTACACCTTGGGCCAGATCCTCAAAAGAGATACGCCGACTTAACTGCTGTTCAGTCTGTGTGTAACTTTGGAAACGATCCTCAAAAGGCTTTTTCCAAAGTTAGGCAGAAGATCCGGCATGTGTAATTGAATTACACTGCCGAATCTTAGGATGCAGTACCGCATCCGCCGCTGGGGGCATTTCCAGTCGAAATGCCGTTTCTAGTATGCAAATTAGCACTTAAGGCGATCCACAAAGCTTTCCAGCTTCGTTTTTTCGCCGTAAGTGTTATTTTGCAAGTGTAAAATTAGGGCTGATGTTACAAAGTGTAAACTAGTCACACCATGTAAAAGCCCATTCCAGCGACGGCATTTGGTATGCATTCCCGAGGGAGAACTCCACGGCAATTTGTAAAGACAAAACCGGCATGGGTTCCCCCCCAGGAGCATACCAGGCCCTTAGGTCTGGTATGGGTTGTAAGGAGACCCCCCCACGCCGAAAAATTGACGTAGGGGGTCCCCCTACAATCCATACCAGACCCGTATCCAAAGCACGCTACCCGGCCGGCCAGGAAAGGAGTGGGGACGAGCGAGCGCCCCCCCCCCTCCTGAGCCGTGCCAGGCCGCATGCCCTCAACATGGGGGGGTTGGGTGCTCTGGGGCAGGGGGGCGCACTGCGGGCCCCCCCACCTCAGAGCACCCTGTCCCCATGTTGATGAGGACAGGACCTCTTCCCGACAACCCTTGCCATTGGTTGTCGGGGTCTGCGGGCGGGGGCTTATCGGAATCTGGGAGTCCCCTTTAATAAGGGGGCCCCCAGATACCGGCCCCCCACCCTAAGTGAATGGATATGGAGTACATCGTACCCCTATCCATTCACCTGTAGGCAAAAAGTTAGTTAGTAAACACACAACACAAGGCTTTTTAAAATATTTTATTATTCTGCTCCGGATGCCCCCCCTGTCTTCGTTATTAGCTCAATTAGCAGGGGGGGCTTCTTCCGCACTCCGGGGGTCTTCCGCTCTCCGGGGGTCTTCTCCGCTCACCGGGGGGGCTTCTCCGGACTCCGGGGGGGGCTTCTCCGGACTCCGGGGGGCTTCTTCCATCTTCTCCCCTCTTCCGCTGTTGACTCGGCGAACCCCGGTTCTTCTGCAGCTCTCCGGTGCCTTCTTCTTCAGCGCTGGCTGCCTGCTATGTTTGTGTGTTAGCTCGATTTCAAACAGGCAGCCGGCGCGGTCTTCTGTGACGTCATCTTCTTCTCTTCCCTTCTTCCGATGTTGACTCGTCGCCTGTTGTCGCTGTAATGATGGAAGCGCGCCTTGCATCCCATTTATATAGGCATCACCGTCCCATCATGCTCCGGTAGGTACCCACGTGGTGGGTGCACGTGGGTAGGCACCCACCACGTGGGTACCTGCCGGAGCATGATGGGACGGTGATGCCTATATAAATGGGATGCAACAGCGGAAGAGGGGAGAAGATGGAAGAAGCCCCCCCCGGAGTCCGGAGAAGCCCCCCCCGGAGAGCGGAGAAGACCCCCGGAGAGCGGAAGACCCCCGGAGAGCGGAAGAAGCCCCCCCTGCTAATTGAGCTAATAACGAAGACAGGGGGGGCATCCGGAGCAGAATAATAAAATATTTTAAAAAGCCTTGTGTTGTGTGTTTACTAAGTAACTTTTTTCCTACAGGTGAATGGATAGGGGTACGATGTACTCCATATCCATTCACTTAGGGTGGGGGGCCGGTATCTGGGGGCCCCCTTATTAAAGGGGACTCCCAGATTCCGATAAGCCCCCACCCGCAGACCCCGACAACCAATGGCAAGGGTTGTCGGGAAGAGGTCCTGTCCTCATCAACATGGGGACAGGGTGCTCTGAGGTGGGGGGGCCCGCAGTGCGCCCCCCTGCCCCAGAGCACCCAACCCCCCCATGTTGAGGGCATGCGGCCTGACACGGCTCAGGAGGGGGGGGGCGCTCGCTCGTCCCCACTCCTTTCCTGGCCGGCCGGGTAGCGTGCTTTGGATACGGGTCTGGTATGGATTGTAGGGGGACCCCCTACGTCAATTTTTCGGCGTGGGGGGGGTCTCCTTACAACCCATACAAAAGAGCTCATTTCTTGTTTTGTATTGTCTGAAATTGATGTGATTTAATCTGTTGCAACCTTTTGAATAATATAGAACATACTGTATTGTATAATATAAGATTGATTGTTGTTAAAAAAAAAAAACAGTGATTACATGTCATACTCTGTGCCAAAGACCTCCTGTATAGAGTGCAAAACAGGTTTAACTTTCTTGGCAGACGGGTTAAAGTTATCCCTAATCTCTGTATGGCCAAGAGAACATAGAAGTCCAACTCAATTAGGCAACAGGAGATTTTACCCGTTTAATCCAAAAAAACAGTCTCCCTGCACTAGAGTGCATCGAGTGAATATACACAATCAGATACCGTTCACCCCACAGGAAGGTCTTAGAGAAGGCCTGTCCCCGGACGAAGTGAAGGAGATTGTGCAAAGGACAGGACAAACTTTAGTTGTCTGTCCCTTTTCTTTACCAGTGTCCCAAATATTTTAAGGAGGACTTGAAATACAGAGTACCGACATGGGTAATAAATTTGGGATGGAAGATTCAGAAGGTAAGCTGAAGCAACCCTCCCCTATAGAGTTTGTTAAGAGTGAAATACCAATTGTATATTGTGATCCTTTTTGGGACTTGATAATGAAACGAAGCCACCAGTTGCATATGTCAGGATATAGTCCCGTGGGCCCCACTAACCGACAGCAATGGTATGAGGTAGAGAAAATGTGTGGAATAGGAAAGAACATATATCCACCAGGGGACTGGGATACGGAGTATATGAAAAAATGTTGTAAGAAGTGGAGGCCTTTAGTGGAAAAATATGAAAAGAAATATGCGGAGTTGGACCAAGGTGCTGCCCTTACTAGGGAAGTTCCTCCACCTTATACCAGGCGCCCACCCCCAGTGCCAACCGCGCCAACCCCACCGTCTTATGTTTTTGTTAAAGAGGAAGCTCCTCGCAGAAAATTATACCCCGTTCTTTCAAATCCTCAAGTTGCAATCATGGCTTATGGCTCAGCAACTGACCAGCAAAAACAACAATGGGAAGATAGAGCCAAGGAGGAGGCAGATAAAAGGGCATCTGAAGAGGGCAGGAGAATAAGAGAAGCTCAGAGAAGAGCGGATATAAAAAGGGAGTTTGAGGAGTTGCAAAGGGACTTAGACTCAGTTAATACTCAAAACGAGAATAGCAGACATGAGAAATAAGAGAGATGAAATAGAAGAAGACGCGAGACGCCTTCGGGAACAGCAGAGGGAAATAAACTTAAGACATGAACAGATGAATGAACATAAACAAAGTCTAGATGCACAGGCCCAAGAGGTGAGGGACTATGGGGAGCAACTTAACAGGGAAAAGGAGGAGATTTTAGCACGAAAAAGTGACCTCGACCAAAGAAAACTTGAGTTGGAGAAAATTGCTAGGGAACAACAGGAGCAGTTGCGTTTAATAGAAGAGCAGCGGGTGCTTACTGCCCCTCGGACTAGGTTAGAAGCCTCTAAGGCTGCCAAGGCTTCAGCTCAACAGGCTGAAACTATACTAGAACAGCAACCTGACAGAGAGAGTGGTGATGAGGAAGAGATTACTGCCCCAAGTTTGGAGGGAGAAATGAAACATATTGCCATTACACAAGTAAAAGTCCAAACAGAACCCCAAGTTTCTCCACAACTTCCAGGGACGGGGGTATTCCCAATGATGACCATAGGCACCATGGAAGTGTATGTCCCCTTTACCATGGGTCAGTTAAAGGATCTTAGAGATACCTGTCCTACTCCAAAAAAGGACCCTAGAGGCGCAGCTACTTTCTTGGGTAGATTCTGTGCTGGTGCGGGAATGACAAAGGAAGACTTACTGTTAATCATACAGATGATCGACCCTGACCCTGGCCAGGATTTTCCTTTTGATAACACCTACAAATCTGCTCTTACAACTGAAGGACCGATAAACCTCCAGGAGTTCTGGAGACTGACTGGCCATCATTGGATGACCATATACAAGGGTACTAGTGCACTCACATCCTTCATAACAAGCTCTCAAAAGACAGGGGAAGAGTATTTTGCATATGTTAAACGTATGCATTTAGCTTGGAAGGATGCGGGTCTAACAGACCATACCCTTTTTGTAACCACCACACTTAACGGGGGAAGCCAGAAGATAGCACAAATGTTAAAAATATTAGACCCTAAAATTATGAACATGACTCCGGAGGCCTTTGTAGAACATGTAAAGGTTAGGCATCAAACAGGTCTCTTTGAAGCGAAAGGAGGACTTTTCCCAGCTTTAACGGGAGAGCCCATGCTGGAGGAAACACCCCTGTTGGCGGCGCAAATGCCTTACCAACAACAGAATCAGTACCCTGTTGGCAATCAGTATCCTCCACGCTCTGTGCCATACCCTCGCCAGGGCCCACAAAATGATCAAGCATGTTTCCATTGTGGTGGCTTTGGCCACTGGAAGGCTTTGTGGATAGTCCAGCCGCCTTCAGCATGGTGTTAAATCAATCCCTGACTGACTGGGTGCCTGAACATGGTTCAGTTCTGATCCAATACGTGGACGATCTTCTAATAGGAAATGGGACAGAAATTGGCTGTAGTAATGACTCTGTGAATCTGTTAGACCACCTCGCTGACAAGGGTCACTTAGCATCTTTCAAGAAGGTGCAGTGGTGCTCGTCTCGGGTGGAATACTTGGGAGCGGTCATCTCGGAAGGTGCCAGGCTGGTATCCCCTGCCAGAGTAGAGGCCATATCGGCACTGAGCAGACCGAGCGACAAGCGCTCACTGCTGTCTTTCCTAGGCTCAATAGTGTACTGTAGGCAATGGATTCCAGACTGTTCATTTCATGACTCAGTCCTTAGGAAGGCTACACTCGCCACAGCCCCCAAACAAATTACCTGGACCCCTGAGATGGTCACTGCCTATGACATGCTGGTGCGTTCACTTCGTAATGCACCCGCTTTGGGGCTGATACAACATGGTAGGCCTTTTTCACAGTATTGTCTCGTTATGGGGAATACCATGGCTGCTGTTCTGACTCAGGAGCATGGTGGTAAGCAAAGACCTGCAACGTATATTTCAAAAAAACTACCTGTTCAGGTTCAGGGTATGCCCGCTTGTCTTCAGGCACTGGCCGCCTGTGCCTTGGCAGTACAGGCGGCAGAGAAACTTGTTCTAGCATCACCCATGACCCTTTTTACAACTCACACTGTCACACAACTGATGCAAAACATGAACACGCAACATATGACAGCACAGAGGTTAAGTGGGTACGAGATAATTCTCTTAAACACACAAAATTTAGAGATTAAAACTTGTCCATCCACTACTCCTATAGTACGATTTCTGCACTCCCTTCTTAAATTAATGCCTGAATCAGAACCAGTGCCAGAGCATAATTGCGAAGACCTAATTTCCCAAACAACCTCCCCAAGAGCTGATTTAAGGGAGAACCCCCTAGAAGGGGGCATTGACATATATGTGGACGGGAGTTGTACGCGCCCCGATGATAAAACCTACCGTACTGGTTATGCAGTTGTCCAGCTTCCTAACATTATTCATGAAGCAAAACCCTTAGTCGCAAAATCTGCACAGGAGGCTGAACTTACTGCATTAATACGTGCCTGTCAGCGGTTTGCAAACCAAATTGTAAATATATATACCGACAGTCGGTACGCTCATGGAATCGTATTCGATTTTGGGAAGATTTGGCAAAGACGCGGCTATCTAACCGCAGAAGGAAAACCGATAGCACACCAAACCCTTATTGAAACATTACTAGATGCCATACACCTGCCTAAAGCGATTGCAGTGATTAAAGTGAAAGCTCATACTACGAGTAGGACCACGGAAGCACTTGGCAATGCATTTGCTGATAAAGTAGCCAAACAAGCAGCGGATACTATCCCTGCACAAGACACCCCTGTGACCTCTATGTTTTACATGAATGATTTTAGTGCACCAGACTTCAAAACTACGGTTATGCTTTTACAGTCCATGGCTTTGCCCATTGATATCTCTGACTGGATGCAGCATAATTTGACCAAAGATCCCGCGGGTCTTTGGACAAATAAGGAGGGAATCATACTTTAGAAAATTTTCTAAACACCCCAACCTCTGTTTTTTGAATGGTGTGGTAACACATGAAGGTCAGATAGCAAATGGAGAATGGTGTCGAGAATCTGTGATGAATATGACTATTAGGAATGTTGCGGCATGGGAGGAGGACAAGTCCTTAGAAATTGAAGGATTGGGAATTAAACTTACTGAGATGAATGATGGAGATGAGAGAGTGGGAAATATGAGTTTGTATAACATAAGCCATTGTTTTAGGATGAGGAAGCCCAATGACACTGTTAACCAGGTTCTCTCCTCCCTACATAATGTAAGTACTCCATGGATATCCCCCCAATCTGAGTTTGTGCCTCTTGTAGACTGGATGTGCCTGACGGGTCTACGAACTCCTATGCATGGGGAGGAGGTGGTGGAAGCACCACACCTTCCCCAGGGATTTATGGTCTGTTGTGGACTGGCTTGTCATACCACCATCCCATATCCCACCGATAGAAACACAGGGGGATGGTGTTCCCTTATGTACATGGTTCCTTATATGGGAGTAGCAAGTGGAGAAACCATGATGGAAATTAACAAACCGTCAGGGAGTTTGAAAATAAGATCCAAACGAGATGTAACAAGTCTCTGGGAAAAATTACTGACTTTGCTCCCAGGAGGAAGTATTAATGCCCTAACCAGAGTAGATGAATTTTCAAGTCTGGTAATGTCTTGGATGAATAAAACTGACAAGGACATTACTGATTTGAATGAGGAAACTTATAAAATAAGACTGTTGCAAGAAATGACAAACCTACAGTTGGAAAAGATGGGAGATATTGTTGTAGGGCTATGTATATTACATGAACAAGCAGATATGTGTTGCACATTCATGAAAAATCTTACTAAGGCCATTGGAGAAATTACTGTTCCTGATTACCATGACCAAATAGAAGCCCACCACAATGAGAGAATGTCCCTGGTGAATCAAATGCAACACATGGGAGATGCTTGGGATCCTTTTTCTGGATCTCTGGGAGGATTGTGGCCTAGTATTGTGGGTTTCTTTAAAAAGGCAGGAATATTCATTATAATGATCTTGCTCCTGGCCTTGTGTGCATTCCTTTCAGTAAAAATGATATTCTGTATAATTGGGAAAACAACAGGATTGAAAATAAAGCAGAATCCCGAATCCAGCCAAGATTCCCAGGAGTCATTCATGCTGAAAAGGCAAAATTGGTATAGTGAGTGATCCCAGGAAAGTAAATATCCTTGGGATCAGAGGAGGGAATTGAAAGGAATGTGAAATGATGGAATATTATGTCTGACATTAGCTACTCCATTTTGAGATCTAGGATTCCATTTTATATAATATAGGTCTCTGTAGAGACATTTCAATATGTACTTTTGTTTTTTGCTTTTAATCTAACATTTACGTTTTGCGGTTTTCATAAATAGAATATGTGCTAGATGGCTAGTTCCGGAGCAGGCATTCTGTATGCAAGTAACGTGTTCTTCTGTCTTTAAAGTTTAACAATTGTTCCTTAAAATCCTCTGAAATCTGTAAGATTGAAACTGTGAACTTGTTCCCCTTTTATACATGTTAGGAGGAGGAGATTTCTGTAACTCTCTGTATGTGTGTATAAGAGCTCTGTCGAAAAATATAGCAATTTGCAATTATCGATACAACATAAGTGTCTGTGTCATCATTGACTCGCTAGCGAGGGAATCCCACCTGTCCAAGGTCCAGCCTAGGCAACAGGATCAGAACCGAACCTAACAGGGACTACTCACCAAGGAGATTCCCTCAGGAAACTTATAGATCCCCGAGGAGACACAGACAAGAAAACCAATCACCATCAAGAAACATCAAGGAACCCCCCAGATCCCCGAGAAGACCAAGGGAGGCAAGGGTAACCCGCACACCAGAAGAAGAAAACGGGGATGTAGAGCGGGAAAGAGATCCCAAAAGAAAGAGATTGGAAAAGGAGAGGGGGTCTTTAACATAAGTGGCAAAATCTTGACTACAGATGAACTAGCAGTATTGGATGTGGGCCTCAAACATGCACCTGTAAAAAATTTTAATAAGTTCGATACATATATTAACATTCAAAAATATATTAGAAAGATTAATATTAAAAAGTACTTCATAGGAAACCCATTGAAAGGTCCATCCTCCACATCCCCAGTAAGAAATGACATACAACACAGCACTTTACGCAACAATTCTGTGTTCAATCCTCAGGTTGGCAATAACCAACATATAGAGGTTTTTAAAAAATTAGTGCTACAAGATCTGGATCAGCTTAAATTGAAGAATGCCTCGGACCCTCCACATTTAAAAAGAGGGATACAAAGTCTAAAAAAGAGAAAAGATATTGTGATCCGCCCGGCGGACAAAGGGGGAGGGGTAGTAGTGCAGTCCAAGGAGCAATACCATGAAGAGTTACTTGGACAATTAACAGATGAAGAAACATACACAAAACTACCCGGAAACCCCATTGTGAACTATAAAACACAATTAAAACAGCTGATTCGCTTAGGACTTAAAAGGGACATTTTAAATAAAAAAGAGGCTACTTTTCTGCTACCAGAAACCTGCAGAATTCCTGTCATCTATACCATTCCGAAACTACACAAGGACAAGATTAATCCTCCCGGTAGACCGATCGTTAACGGGATCGATTCCCTTACGGCAAGGATGGGTCAATATCTTGATTATTTTCTGCAGCCAGCTGTTCAGCAAACTAAATCGTATTTAAGGGACACAAAGCATGTCCTGCAGTTATTAGAGGAAGTACCTGTCTCAGAAGGCAATACAATAATAGCCTCTGCAGACGTGTCATCCCTGTACACAATCGTGAAACACCATCAAGCCTGTAGTGCCACTAAATGGCTTTTGAGAAATTACACCATTCTTCCATGTAAGCAGCGCAAATTCTTGATTAAGTGTTTAGAGTTCTGCTTAAAGTCCAATTATTTTTGGTATAACCAAACCTACTACAATCAAAAGACGGGTATAGCCATGGGGGCTAAATTTGCACCATCTGTGGCCAATGCATTTATGGCCGAGTGGGAGGAAGGTGTGGTCTATTCCAACACGCCACCACAACTCTTCATGTATAAAAGATACATTGATGATGTATTGATTGTTTGGAATGGTACCAAGGACACTCTAGAAGATTTTCTCTCAAGCCTTAATACAAACGATAAGAATATCAAATTAGTGGTAAATATGAGCGATAAGTCCATCAATTTTTTGGATTTGGATATCACGATCTCGAAAGAGAGGTTGGTAACCAAGACCCATTTTAAAAGTGTAGATACGAATAGCTACTTATCACTAAAGAGTTGCCATTATAGATCTTGGCTACTGAACATTCCAAAAGGACAGCTAGTTCGGATCAAACAAAACTGCACAAAGGAGATAGACTTTCGCACTCAGGCTGAATTTATTGGAGAACGGTTTAAAAAGAAGGGATACTCTGATCAATTTATACAACAACAAATACAAACAGTGGCGGATCTTGACAGGAATTCGATGTTACAAGGCAACGTTAAAACGCAACGGAAAGCAGAAGCACCAGCTATTATTTTGGACTATAATGTCCAACACAAGGATGTGGAGAAAGTGTTGAGAAAACACTGGCATGTTTTGACAACAGATAAACATCTAAAAAGTATTCTACCAACTAGGCCGAATATCATCTATAAAAGAGCACCCACAATTAGAGATCTGTTGGTTAAAAATGTAGTAGACCCTCCCCCGAAGAGTGGCTACACATTTTTTAATACAAAAGGGTTTGTCCCATGTAAGTACTGCTTTGCTTGTTTGCATGCAAAAGGCCCACAACTTAAAAGAACAGAGTTTTTGGGGACCTATACCAACACGTGGTACCCCATCAAGGACTTTATCAGTTGCCACACTGAGGGTGTGGTTTATGTACTACAATGTACTTGTAACCTCCAGTACGTAGGTAGAACCAAAAGACCATTAATGGTCCGCATTAAGGAACATATCAAGAATATCTTAAAAGGTTTTGATAAGCATAGCGTCAGTAGACACTTTGCTGAGGTCCACCACAAAGATCCACGACACCTATCCTTTTGGGCCATTGACAAATTCAAAAAACCATGGAGGGGGGCCCATTTAGTTAGGACCATTAGTCAAAAAGAGTCTCAATGGATACACACCCTCCACACATTGGTGCCTGGTGGACTTAACGTGGACTTTGATGTTAATTGTTTTTTAAGCAATTTTTAATTGAGACTGTATCATTGTATTAAGGAGGTTTGTGACGAAGGAATGAGGCGTCACTCTGGTCTAGTCTTTTTTGCTGGATCTTGTTTTCGCTCCATCTACATACATACTAGTCACTGTAAGCTGAATATTTCCCCACAAAAGAAGAATCATGAAGAATAATTATGAGGAGGGTGGTCCTGTCCACCACTGTTCATTAGTCCCCTTTTGTAAATACTTTTTAAAATAATTTTAATTTTTTTAAACATATTTTAATAATAAACTGTTAATATATCCATTATGTTTTAATATAATACACTACATTTGTTTTTTTTAGCTTAATTGTATTGCTAAACATTGTCTTTGACATGATCTACATTTGGTATTAATGCCTGCTTTTTTAGCGTTTTTTTGCCAGGTTAGACTTTGTTATAATGTCATTTGAAGACATTTTAATTTATGGTACCTACTTTTATTACCAGGTAGTCCGGTTCATGATTGGTCCTTAAGGACCTACACATTCGGTTTGTGTACATGTTCTGTGACATTCCATCATTTGCCATCATTTCCCAATATGCTGTACCCATTTGCAATATGGCCGCGGTGTTGCCTAAGGGCAACCAGTTTCCAAAATGGCCGCAATTGCATTTCCGGCTTTGCTGTATAAAGGTGTAGTCAGCTCAGCCAATCCCTAGCCTCTGATGAAGTCACGTGTCGTGACGCAACACGTAAGGCATCTAAAGACGTGACCGGAAGTGACGTATCGGCCCGTTCACACAGCCGTTTTTTTTCGCTGTTCGTTTGGTTCAGGCTCTGCTAAGCTGAACCTTGTTTATTTTACCCTGTGGACCTTAATAAACCCTTTTAGAATTACTTCACTATTGGAGTTTTTTCCGTTTATTTTGGGTCATCTTGAGTGCTTTTGCACACGGAGCCTCCATCTTTGTGAAGACCGTAGCAGCATACACAGTTAGAAGGACGCTGTTTCTACAATCTACAGGCCCCCAGCTGTTGTCACTACAGGGAAGTTGAGGAGGATTCCTTTCCCGGGATACATTCCATCTGAGGAGATACCATGCTGTCATTGCATGTTGGTGAGGTAAGCGCACCGTGAGCTCAGCTGCTTATGAGGATTGTCTCATCACTGCACACGGACACCCAGTCACCATTTGGGATATTCAATTACTCCTGTTTGACATAGGAATTGTCACATATGAACTTTTGTCACAACTGTTTTTTCAATTTTGTTTAGATTCATGATTACACATACACACTGGATTATCCATATCCATTGTGCTCATCAATCACTGTATTTCACACAGTGCTAGTAATAATTGTATCACTTTGGTGTTTTTCTCTTTATATAAGAGATATTTTTTCACAGTGGACGTTTCACTTTTATTTATTCAATTTTCTATTACACTATTGTTTTTTGCGCTCATCATTCACTTTATTCGAATTATTCATTTGTTGTTATTGCAATTTTAGATTTGAGCAGCATTAATTTATAATTTCATCTTATAGTTTTATTTTCCACCCGTCACTTTGGGTTATTGGCTAGCGCTTTAGTTTTCCCCTTTTTATTTTCGATTTGGGTATTGTTGTGATCCATTTCTTACTCCCCCCTGTTTGACACTTGGTGGGTGTTCCTCCTCGGTGTTCCACCTCCCCTCCCTCCATTTCCACGCTGTCCTTAAAAAGAGTCCTGATTTTGATCATTTTATTCATCACACATCAGAGGTTGATATCTGTTGTATGTTGAAATTTGGTTTCTTGGATCCGGGAATTGGCTAAGGGGAGGATATTGCTGCCATTGCTGGTGATTCTGTTGGGGGTTATAATTATATGATATAATAATGAGGTAGGCGTGGGGATTGATAATTATAATTGTGTTGATACATCCCCCTCTCCTGTTGATATACTCCTCTCTCTTGTTGTAAAGGTCTCTGGGATTTATGGCTGCCATTATGCTGGTAGCCTTTATTCTGCTGGGGCATGTTCCCACGAACCACCATAATCACCTTTATTTGTTATACCTTTACCTCAGCTATTTTTTATTTTGGTCATTTTTTGGTGTAGGGTTACTGATTACTTTTTTCTTTATTCTTATTTGCCGTTTCAGCATTCTGCGTATTCATACCGTGCCATAAACACACATTATTTGTACTAAAATCATTAGAATCCCTATTGTATTTCTTAACCTTCTTTTTTTGTGTATCTTTATCTACTTTTTTTAGTTTCTTCCTCATATTACAAATAAATTCCTTAATCTGATTGGAATCATTAATAGGTTCCAATTTATTCTGTATTACATAGATCAAATTGGACCGAATAAATTAAAAGATCAGTTTTCTTCTTAAAATGAGGCCCTGAAGTTCTCTCCCTACCATATTAAAAAATTCCAGCCATTAATCCATACATTTTTGGTCATTCAGACCATCCTGGGGGGAAACCTCCCACCTTAAACTTCTAAAAATGTAATTCTCCTTTTGACAATGTTCAAAAGTGAATACAGGTTTTAACCTGTTTTTCAAGTAAATTCTCCAATGTTTTAAGCACCTGCGTAGGTTGAGAAGACACACTCAGGATTCATTTGTCTATTCAACAAATAATTGATAGCTTCTATGGCTGCAAGTGGTTGAATATGAAAAGATATTTATGGCTGATGGTCAGCAAGTCTTGTACGCCCACACTTGAAGTACTACCACTGCGCCTTAGGGAAAAACACCTGACTAACCTATTTTTTTTTTTACCTCTATCCAAACTCAATAGTAAAAAAATAAGTGGCGCTAAATTACACTCGTGTGTAAAAACATGAATAAAAAAAATGTAAAGCACCCCATCCCTCCGTGCTCGTGCTCAGAAGAAAACGCATATGTAAGTCGCAACCGCAAATGTAAACAGTGTTTAAACCACACATGTGAGGTATCGCTGCAATTGTTAGAGCGATAGCAATAATTATAGCACAAGACCACCCCTGTAATTTTAAACTGGTAACCTTTAAAAAAAATTAATGCATCGCCTATGGAGATCTTTAGGTACTGTAGTTTGTCGCCATTCCACAAATGTGCCCATTTTTAAAGCATGACATGTTAGGTATCTATTTACACGGCATAACATCATCTTTCACATTATACAAAAAAATTAGACTAACTTAAAAAAAAAAAATTATTAATAAAAGTGTGACGCACAACACTACAATGAGCCGTGAAAACTGAAGTTAAATGATTCCGAACTTTTCTTGTCGGAAAAATTGAGAACCAGCTCTCAAATTCCGACAGAAAAAGTCAGATGGAGCCTACACAAGGTCGGAATTTCTGACCAAAAGCTCACATTGAACTTTTCTTGTCGGAATTTCCGATCGTGTGTACACGGCATTAGGCATGAAAGGGTTTATTTTTTTGTTTTCTCATTTCTTATTTTATAGCGACTTGTTGCTTTACATTTTTTATTTAACTTTTTTTCACTGTTTGTGTTCCTCTTTCTGTAAAAAAATTGTAAAATAATTACACTAAAAGGGGGTCATTTTCTGATACAAGAATAAATCCAGGATAGTTGAAAGAAGCTTCTATAATCCTCAGGAGCCATTTTCAGCCTAATGTTCACTTCTACTGTTTCCTTTGATTCCTAAACATGTAGGCTCAATTCAAAACTGCTGCATTTCCGAATCGCTATGCCAAAATTGCGGGACGTCCTTGCGATCCCCGCTATTTGAATGATACCAAATCACAATGCAATATTGCCACGATTGTAGCCCAATGAATTTGTTGAGGTCTTTGAACAGTGTAAAGGGATTTGGTTGCATAGTAGGGGCAAAAGTGAGCCCTCTACTAAGAAGGGAGATGTTATATGGGGTCAGTATAGTGCGGGAGAGGTTATATATTTTTATAGTTTCCGCATTTGTCCTAATCTCCCCCCCCCCAGTGATCCCACTTCCCAATTTTCTTTTGAAGCCTTTACAATTGTCAATAAAGCCCTTGAAGATGAGATCATCTCCAAATTGTAGAATTTTTCTTAAAGAAGGAAGCCTCTAAAGTCCCATATTTCTACCAGTTGCCTAAAATACATAAAGATCTTACTAACCCTCCAGGCCGCCCCATAGTAGCAGCCATGGACAGCATAACCAGCGTTTTTTCAATCTATATTGATCAATTTCTTCAACCCCGGCACAACATCTTCCCTCGTATATACGCGATAGACCCCACCTATTAGCTATGCCTAAACCCCACACATGGGAACAGAGCTATTGGTGGCTTTCTCCTGATGTGTCATGTTTGTATACGTCTATACTCCATGATGTAGGAATACAGGCCGTTAAACACTTTTTGGCTAATGACACCCATACCAACTCACGGCAAGCCCAGTTTATCCTTGAGGTTCTACAAGTTTGCCTCAAGCATAACTTCTTTGAATCTGAAGATACCCATTACTTACAGATCAACGGCACAGCTATGGGGGCTAACTGCTGTGTGAACCTAGCCTTAAGGTCTTTGTAAGAACCCAGTATAATCAAGAGCAATGTAATCCAAGGATTGTAATTAATACATCTGTAAAGTGTTTGTATAGCAATCACTTTATCTTAAAAAAAAGGTCATATTTTAGTATATTCACTCAAAATATGGGACATATGGTTCTTGGTTTTATGACATGTTTTATCTGGTTGTTTACAGTCAAAGGCATGGATATCTACAGGGTATGGATAACATTTTTCAAAATTGTATCATTTTGTTTCAGCAGTCTGCTAGATATTTTGAGAGTTACCATGCAATTCCTTTTCCCATTTCCTAATGGAGTTCTGTCTGGCTGAAACAATAAGGTAAAGGAACAATTTATAAATATAAGAGAGCACATGGATGGAAGGAAAATCCATATGCAGTGAGCTCTCTGGTGAATACATCATACATTGGGAATGCTTTTATATAATCAGCTAACTGTAGGCAGGCAAACCAAGAGGCTTTTTTTATTGCAAGATGAAGGAAGTAACTCAGAAATGGAAGTCTGTAATCCTTCTGAAATTTGTTACTATTGTGATGTGATCAGAGGTCTGCCAAAAAATAAATAAAAAAATTGAAGTGCGGCATGTCAGTGGGAGTTCAGGATTATGAATCAAAGAAGTGGACAGAGAAGGTCTAGAGGAAAGAAGGTCTTTTTTCCAAAAATTGATAATCAACTTTAAAGCAGAAGTAAAAGCAATGGTGGATTCCTTTGAATTTAGGACAACATTGTGTTTTTTTCCACAGAATAGCTTTGAGAGCTCCTGAATAAATAGAATCAATTGTTTAATGCATCAAATATGAAACCAGTCCACTATTCTATTCTCTACAGTTAAGCCTTACACAGGTGAAACATGTTAGAGGGGCTTTCTTGATGGATGGAGGGTCAGCTGAAGCCAGTTTGTGATCATTTGTTTTGTGATTCACTATATTGGTGTGCGATCCTGGGAAACATGTGTGGCTCTAGAGTCCACTATTCTAGTTAGCAAGCGGGCTTAAAAATATATAAAAAAAAAACAGAAAGAGCAAGACCCAATTTATCTTTGTGTCTAGTTGATACAGTTAGGTCCATATATATTTGGACACAGGCACAATTTTCATACTTTTGCCTCTATATGCCACCAAAAAAAAAATTCTAATTCATTTGGATTGCTTCATTGTAAGTGCAGACTTTCAGCTTTAATTCAAGAGGTTTAACATAAATATCAATTACCCGTTTTAGGAACTGCAACCAGTCCCCCTGTTTTCAAATATAATTGGACAAATGAATATAATAAAAATTAACATTTTATTTATTAATATTTTGTTGAAAATCCTTTACTGGCAATGACTGCCTGAAGTTTGGAACCCATAGACATTACCAAAGACTGGGTTTCCTCTTTTCTAAGATGCTTTGCCAGGCTCTAACTGCAGCTGTCTTCAGTTATTCTTTGTTTTGTAGGTCTTTCTGCCTTTAGTTTTGTCTTCAGCAAGTGAAATGCATGCACCAATTGGGTTGATTGACTTGACTATTGCAGAATTATCCACTTATTTTCCTTCAAAAGCTCCTGGGTTGCTTTTGAAGTGTGTTTTGGATCATTGTCTATCTGTACTGTGAAGCACTGTCCAATCAACTTTGCTGCATTTGGCTGAATCTGGGCTGGCAGTATATCTCTAAACACTGCAGAATTCATCCGGCTTCGGTCTTCTGTCACATCATCAATAAACACCAATGACCCAGAGCCACTGGAAGCCATGCATGCATCACACTGCAAGCTCACCCATGTTTTACAGATGACGTTGTGTGTTTTGGATCATGAGCTGTTCCAAGCCTTCTCCACACGTTATTCTTCTCATCATTCTGGTGCAGAGTAATCTTAGTTTCATCTGTCCAAAGAATCCTTTTCCAGAACTGGTCTGGCTTTTTAGATGTTTTTTTGTCAAAGTCTGATCTGACTTTTCTATTCATTAGGCTTATGAATGGTTTTCACCTTGTGGTGTATTTGCTTTCGTGAAGTCTTCTCTTGATTGTAGACTTGACAATGATACACCCACCTCCTAGAGAGTGTCCTTCACTTGTCTGGATTTTGTGAATGGGTTTTTCTTTACCATACAGAGGATCCTGCGATCATCCACCATTGTTGTCTTTTATGGATGTCCAGGCCTTTTTATGTTGCTGAGCTCACCAGTGTGTTCTTCAAAATGTACCAAACTGTTGATTTCACCACTTGCTGCTATCTTTCTGATGGATTTGTTTTGTTTTTGTAACTTTGCAATGGCCCTTTTCACTTGCATGGCCAGCTCCTTTGAACGCATGATGTAGGTTCACAGCAATAGATTCCAAATGCACATACCCCACTTAGAATCAACTCCAGACCCTTTACCTGCTTAATTGATAAATAAATAACGAAGGAGTAGGCCACATCTGGCCATGAAACAGCTTTTGATTAAATTGTCCAATTCATTTTGGTCTCTTAAAAAGGGGAGGTGGCTGTCCTTAAGAGCTGTAATTCCTAAATCCTTTCTCTAATTTGGATGTACATAACCTCAAAATAAACCAGAGAATTTGCACTTTCATCCCATATCCATTATATGGCTATAGCATGAATATGTTTTGGTAAATACTCGAAAAAAAATTGTGCCTGTGTCCAAATATATATATGGACCAAACTGTATATCCCTATGGATTCTAGATTTTGTGTGATTCCAGAAAAAAACTTACATACCTCCGATTAAAATCTTAAAAAGGAAATTGAGGGTTTAACCATTGTGGTCCCAAAATATAAAGCATCTTTGGTAAAATGCACATATTAATTCCTCCTAGTCATGAGAAATAGGGGATACATTGAAGGATCTTTTGCTGGAATGGATGATAAAAACTTCAAGATATTTAATAATATGAAAAAAAGGTCTTAGGCCCCATGCACACGAGACACCGGTGCAAACTCATCTAAACACATGTTTTCATTTAATACGCCCGTTTTGCCACGTTTGCATGCTGCATTTAGCCGCGTTTTACCACGTTTGCGTCTATCAGCGTTTATACCTGATTACATTGTAGACCCATCCAAAGCTTTTAACTATTTCTGCCATTTTCATCAGAGAGAGCAGCAGCAGAGAGAGTACTTGCATACTTTCATTTGCTTCTCCTTTTGCCTTTTTTGGGGGGGAAATGGATCCCATATTGAATATATGCCAAAAAATTGTCCTCACGTTGCTCTTGCTGAGTCTGCAACGCCGTCGCAAATTGCGTGAGAGATCCAGAGGCAGAGCTCGTCGATATTGGACCCATCCGTTGATGGCACAGAGATTTTCTGTTGGCTATTTTACCAACATGCATGTCCAGCTGCGTACTTATCCTGACAAATTTTTTAATTTTACACGGATGTCAATTGTGACTTTTGACATGCTGTTAGAAAAATTAAGCCCCAGTGTGACATGCATGGACTTCAATATGAGAGAGAGTGTGTCACCAGAGGAACGTCTGTTGGTGACGATCAGGTATGTGCATATATTTATAAAATATATATTTGTAGATGTACATATAAAAAAACATTTGTGTAATTTTCCAATCAAAAAAATCTAGCTATTGCAAATGGAAAAGTTATTTTATTATCTTTATATATTTTGTATTCATAAATATAGATTGATTAATACATTAATTAATTTTTTTCACTTGAGTATACTAGTATTATATTTTTTATTAATTTTAAAACTATACTGATCCCTAACCCTAACCCTAACCCATACCGGTGTATTTTTAATATGCTCAATAAAAACTATTTGAAAGAAAACCATATTTTACATCCATTGAATCGAGTGACTCTACGGTTCGTTGTTATCCGATCCCCCATAGGGGAGAGCGGCGCTCTGACAGGTCGGTCCCTGGCGGCTCAGCGGGGATCGACGGAGCGATCCCCGCTGAGCAAAGCGGAGCCCGCACACGGACACAGACCGTGTGAAAGAGCCCTTACACTACTGCTTTCTCTCCCAACCTAAGTCTGGTCATGCAGAGACTAAAATAGGCTGATACCAGGTAATCATCAAGTGATTATACTGCTTGTGTTTAAAAATGATATGTTAAAAGACGCAATTTAATGCACATCTGTATTATTTCTGCCTTGGGTTCAGCTTTATTTTTTGCAGCCATACAAAGTCAACAAGGTGCAATAAAAATGGCCAAAAAAATAATTGCAATCCAGCCCTTGGTAAACATCTATCCACCCCCTCATTTTACTCTCTCTCTCTCTCTCTCTTCCCCTTCCCCTGTTTCTTTGCTTTTCATCTCTGCCCCCCCCCCCCGCTCTTGCCCCAGTTGCCCGGGCGACACCTTCCCACATACACATCCCCATATACACATTAGCCCAGGTGATTGACTGTTATCCATACACTCCACGCCAACCAGCCGACCGGTCAAGATTGCCCCCCCCACAACCTCACCCCACTTTAAGGACCTAACCCTTCCTCAGGAAAAGAGGTATATGTACACATGTAATTAAGTGCTACCTCTACAACAAACTCTGCACCTCATAGGCTGAGATTAGGGTGGTTGCCCTGTTTATATCTAATCGCAGACCCCTAGTGAATGTGGGGATTTTCTGTTATCACTCGTAAGAGCATAGCGAAACAGGTAAAATGTTACACCAATTCTGTATACGTTTATGATGTTCAATCACCTTCTGCTTGTTTGAAATTGTGCATTGATACATGTTCTTATAATAAAAAATTCATATGGAAAAAACATCTATCCATTTGATCAAATACTTTACAAAAGTTTTATTGCATACTTTATAAATAACATTTATATATCACTCATTGACACGTAGGATCTTCTGATATTATGTTGTTTCTTAAATCACTGCTAAAGTTGATCGGACACATTTAATGGCCAATTGGCAGGTACCATGCTTCCATATACTACATAGTAACTATACACAGAAATGTGTAGTGTGGTTTTTACCTTTTTTTTTTTAATCTCAAGTTTTACTAGTGAAATGAGTCTGACAAGCTGCCTCTCTCTTCGCCCAGGCATTCCATTATAGATTCTTTTAAGTGCTTTTTATGTTTGGAGACAACACTGCACAGTCATTTATTAGAAACATCACATAGCTAGACTCATTTTCAGTTCAGAGGGACAGACCCTGGAGGCTTTATTAGGCAGCGCGCACTTCAAGTATAACGTTTCATGGGTGCTATACCCACTTCATCAGCTGCAGTCATTTATTAGTCATAGCAACACAAGCCAGATTTATTAGAGGATTCTCGTTAGAACTCTTGCAAGGAAATACAGAAAATGCTGTAATCCTCAGCCAATAAACAGTATTTCTTACAAGTAATAATATTGATATAGATTGACTACATTTTAGATCTGGATTTAAAAGGCAACTCAACTCAAGGAGCTAAACAAATACAAGTAGTGCATGTAGTCTTGGAATCTATCCACTGCTGCAGTGCTATGAGACTGCATAGCATAAGGCTCCATTCACGCCTAGGAGTCTGGAATTGTGGCAAATCGTGGAACATGCTTGCGATGCCATTATTTATTAATGGCACCCCAATTGGCGGGCGATAAAATGCGCTGCAATCTTAGGAAAAATCACAACGCACAAAGCTTATCACGCAAACAGGAGCAGGATCTTCTTTCGGGTGACAGTGTTGCAATATTGCCGTGATTGCAGCGTGACTTATCGCTTGCCAGTTGCCCCAAAATGGCACAGCGATTGGGGTGCCATTACCTAGTAATGGCATTCCAATTGTGTCCTTTGTTTTTCCACGATTCTGGAATCGCAGGCAGAATTGTGGTGATTCCAAATGCCTAGGTGTGAATGGAGCCTGAGGAGAATATACAAGAGGCAATGCAGCACTAATAAAAGTCCATAAATCAAGAAACCATCCAAGTGATCTTTAATAATGACTTAAAGCTGTTACATGCAGGTGGTAACAAGAAAATCAGTAAGGGACCTTCACCAGTAATAAGAATGGGCGCTCACCTCACAAAGTGGACCCTTAGGTGATAGAGTGTCACAAGCACCTTCCCATCTGGGTATAAACAATTCAGGCTTATATTCCGGCGTTCAAAGGTCAATGGATGACAGCAGTAAACAGGCAAGCTCACAGGTAATTCCAATATGGTGTGAATCTATGTATAGTTCCATTTTTCACAAGTGGGCATTCATTCCAAGGTAGTGGATACTGAAATGGCTGAAAAAAGTAGAATATGCTCCATCCAATGATAACATTATAATACAGGCCAACAAAGAAGCAAACCACACAGCTAGCATAGCCAATTCCTCCAAGACGAGGACATATGTAATTCCACACACCAATGCTACCTCTACAAATTCTTTGTCCCACAGCCAGTTCAAGGAAGAGAGGGATGCCAATCAAAATGAGCAGAATCATGTATGGTGTCATATAGGCTAATTTTGTCAGATAAAACAGGCATATCAAAGGTTGCAGTCTGTCAGGAGGAGAATATACCCCTTGATTTTAATTTCCTTTTTTCAACTGGTGATCCTAGTAACATTCTTCCGGACCTAGGAAGACAACATTTACCATTGGTGGTAACCAATGGTGGAGATCCTGACATCACCTTCCTTTTTCTCCATCTTGTCCAATCAGTGATCATCTTGCATTCATTGAAAAAAATAGCAGGTCAATTGCTTGGCACAGACATTATTCACAGAACACCTTATATGTTAACTATGCAGCAGGGCAGCCTCTTGTCATGGGACATGGAAGACAGCTGTGATCACTGTAGTACTGTAGTAGTGGTGCTCGCTACAGAGATTCTCTATTTCCACAGGAATGCCAAAGGCATGGTATATGCAAACTTACATTGGTCCAAACTTGACCAGTGTAACTATGCGAAAAATCTGTACCTGGAATTTCAGGTTTGAGCAATATGACCAAATCACCTCCCATTGCCCAGCCTGTCCTTGTACACTGAAGAAGCAGCAGCAGCAGCAGCACAGTGATGAGTTAATTGCTCTAATTACTCTCCTCCTCCTAGTATATACCTTGCAAGTGGCTCCTAGTGCTGGCCCTCCCTTCTCTAGTCTGTACAGAGTTTATAAAAGGCTGGTATCAGCCTGGTAATTGCAGGTACTAACATTAGTTTGCAATCAAAATTAGAATTAATGATCGTTTTACAAATACAAAACTTCCCTAAACCTGAATCAAATTCATATTATAATTCATATTATTCAGGATTTATATAGCACCAACAGTTTGCGCAACACTTTACAACATGAGGGCATAAAGTACAGTCACAATACAATTCAATACAGGAGGAATCAGAGGATCAAGTGATACAAAAGGTAATACCTGTGGGGGATGAGTTGATGTAGTAAATACAAGTACAGTTGTTTGGAATAGGCTTTTCTGAAAATATTTTTTTTTTAGGGATTGCCTAAAAGTCGATAGAGTAGATGATAGTCAGACTGATTGGGGTAGGGAAGTACAAAGGATGGGAGAGGCTTGGGAGAAGAGTCCTGGAGGCGAGCATGGGAGGAGGTGACAAGCAAACTAGAGAGCAGGAGGTCTTGGGAGGGATAAAGAGAGCAATTTGGTTAGTATTTCGAAACTAGGATTTGTTATGTAGCTGGGGGCCAAGTTGTAGATGGCTTTGTAAGTTATAGTATAAAGTGTCCTTCGCGCTATTATGAACTACTAATGATATAAAACCAAACAAAATAGTGAAAATGCAGCAAAACCTAATAGTGTTTACAATACACAAGTGAAAGAATATTGGAAGAGGGGTTTTGCGCAAAAACTACACGCTATCAGAAATACATAACGGTGATGAGTGATGAACTGTGCAAAAAAATTATAAATAAAAAATATATATGCATAGAGAGAAGGCTCTAAAATATATAAAGTGAAGTAAAAATTGTGATAAGTGTCCCATAAGTAAATGCAGTGACAAGCTGCCAAATGGGAATAGGGATGCAGCTGAATGTCCACTAGGCCAGGTGTAAGTGAATGACTGACAGATGAATGGTCTGGGAGGCTACTGATTGGAAAGTGGATACAGAGTAGCTGGTTGGAAGTTGAAGCGATGAGACCATAGCTGAAATAAAGGAATTGTTTCTGACTCATGTATGAGAGACGTGTCTCGTAGGAGGTGTGTTCCTGGCCAGATCACCAGCTGAAACCAGAGGGGAGAAAGCTAAAGAAAAATAAAACCGATCTAATGATTGGGATAGATCGAGGAGAAGCTCCATTGAAGCGTGACAGGTGGGAAGACGCTGTGGCTGCAAGGAGGTGGTTGACACTAAGGATCTTTGATGCCCTATACTTTCGTCATTGAGGTGAGAGTTCTGGGAGCCCTTTTACGGATATGACCATTCATGTGTCAGTCATTCACTTACACCTGGCCTAGTGGACATTCAGCTGCATCCCTATTCCCATTTGGCAGCTCGTCACTGCATTTACTTATGGGACACTTATCACTATTTTTACTATTTTTACTTCACTTTATATATTTTAGAGCCTTCTCTCTATCCATATATATTTTTTATTTATACATTTTTTGCACAGTTCATCACTCATCACCGTTATGTATTTCTGATAGCGTGTAGTTTTTGCGCAAAACCCCTCTTCCAATATTATTTTTGGCTTTGCACGTTATTGTTATCAATTTGAATTAATTTGTTGGGCTTTTTTCCATGCAAGAAGTGTAAAGTTTGCCAACATAATTCATTAGGGAAATGTAAAATTACTAAATTTTCATCTACCATTATTAAAAAGCAGTATACGATCAAACCATTCTGCACATGTGAGACCAAGTATGTTGTCTATTTAATTACTTGTCCCTGTGGGATGCAGTATGCCGGTCGCACCATTCACACTTTTTCTATTAGAGTTGGAGAGCATATCTCTTTAATTAAAAGTGGTAACACCAAACATCCTGTCCCCAGAAATTTTAGACAACATCATAACAGAAACCCTAAGGGTACACAATTTGTGATTATTGACAGGTTTATCTCTCCGTGGAGAGGTGGGGCCATGACCAGGGGAGTCTCCCGTTTGGAGACTTACTGGATTTATGAGCTCCAGTCCCATTTTCCGACAGGCATGAATGTCGAATGGGACATTAATGCTTTCATCAATGTGTCTTAAATTAGTTCTATTACATATAACACATTCCATCCTTTTTTTTGGGGGGGGGGGGGTTCGTTGGGTATCTATACAATACAATACATCATTATTATTGCATTTTTTTATTGTACCAATGTATTTATGATGATATGTGTACCTATGTGTGGGAATCCAATTCACAGTGTCATGTGGCACTTAATGGCGCTTTTTTCTTCAGCATATATAACAACCATTGGTGTCTAGTCTTCTATGTCTTGGAAGACACACATGTTTGGTTCTTCCTACACAAGTAAATCTTTTGACCAAGTGTACACTATTCATTCTAATTAAATTCATCTCAGTCTCAAAATCGAATTAATTTGTTTTATATCAATACATTTTTATATATACAATTTTTTTTGCATGTTGTAATAATGTCATTTTTATTATGGAGTATATCCATTTATTTTAATAGCTATGTCTTGATTGACACAACTAATGTTTGTGCCGTTCTTTTCAATTTTTACTTTTCTTCTAATTTTATTTTTGTTTTTAACATTAAAATTATCTCTTTGCCATTATTCTGGTTCACACCTTGATTTTGCAATGAGGTTTAGAACACCATTTGGTGTTTATTATTTTATACATCCCTTATTTCTATGTGACATCACGATCATAATGTGGGCATTCTGTCTTCCGGGACACGTGTGGAGCGCAGTAGCCTATTCGGATCGAGGCTTGGTAGGCGCCCATGTGTCGATCATGTGGTCTCTAGTTCTGGTTGGAATTTTTTGTTCCTAAACTGAGAACACGTTCACGTAAGGAAGTATACTATTTTGTTTACATATGGCCCCATAACGAGGTTCAGAACACACGCCGGGCTGTCTCCTTCTCGTATGCTTTGGAGATTGACGGCGCTGATTCTGACCTGTTTTCTCACATCCGGTTTCATATCGAGGCTGGAGATGTAGATAGATTCACCATATTGAGGCTTGTAACGCACACCGCTCTGCCATCTTTACACATGCCGGAAGTGAATTGCGGTGACCCCGAGATGAAATAGTGAGTTGGATTCTCAGCAATTGGGGCTAATAGATTTCGTTGCTTATAAATTGGAGGGGGCTACAGTGGAGGTACACCCCAGACAAAGTGTTGTAACATGAAACGTGTCGGGAGGACTCCACTGACGCCTCACTTGTATATACAAACTTGTGACATTCCAGCTACATGTAAGTGCAATAGCTGCAATAAATATTTTTATTTATTTAAACGAGATTACGCTATGTGGCCACTTTTCTTTCCTATCTCTTCACATTACTGACATCATTTGAGAAACAAGTTCTGGGATTCAATTTTCCATCGCATACCTTGCTGTATTTGAATCATCGCTCATCAGAGGTTATGATGTTCATTTAATCACGATCACTCCATCTACGGTTGGAAACTGTACTTTATGCAAGCCTGTTTTGACTTTTGGTGGTGTATGTCCCTTTGTAAGTCCATTTATTCCGGTAAGCCTGCATTTTTTTTTTACAGTGGCGGGTTAATACAATACATGGAAGAAGTCACAAATTTATGTTTTGATATCTTTCACTTACTCACCTGGTGGAATTTCATCTCATATTTTTGCTATCTAGCACTTAGTTGTTGTTTAATTGCCATTTTCAAATGTTCAGTTGTTGCATATTTGCACGATATATTTATTTACCATAATTTCTTTTTCAATGTTTTTTGTTAAGATTCACATTGTATAAGCGCTACACATATATATCCATTTTGTTTTTGCTTTTTTCAAACCAGCCGTGTTAGCAGCTACACCTCACATTGGCAGCACAGGGTTACTTACACCTTTTTCCTTTTGCTTTATTTGGATGTCAGGATGATTATATCACAATATTTCTATTACTACATTGTAATATATTTATTGAAATAGTTAAACTCACCATAATGCAGAATCAGTGAGAGCCTTGAGAGTGTCCCTTGCCACTCGTAGCCTGCCACAAGATGCAGTGTGTCACTTGCCACCATTGCCTGCCACCAGAAGCAGCTTGTCACTTGCTACCGGTAGCTTGCAACCAGATACAGCTTGTCACTTACCACCATTGCCTGCCACCAGATGCAGCCTGTCACTTGCCACACATTCCATGCTATTACTGCTATTGTTTTCTTCATCACTCTACCCGTTCATTGTCAAGTATTTACAATAAATATGTGCTAATCCAGAAGCTAATACTTTATCATAGATGTCTGGCTGTGTGCATGGGCCCAGTGCTTGCGCCTCCTTCCAGCTCCCTCTCCAATCCCCACTCAAGGAGACTTATGCTGGCCTCGTGCTGCCTTTCCTCCACACAGTCTTACACGCCGGAGCTCCAAGAAGGGAAATGCCCCTCCCATGGCTGGCTGTCTCACGCCAACTCTGGCAGCCATCTGTTCTGTGTGCTGATGCTGAGTCACATAGACACCAGATGACCAGTCCATTCTGCTTTCACTCCCTGTAAATGCCACCAGGTGGCAGGCCGTGGGTGCCAAGGAAGGGCCTTGCTCATGGCCTCACTGTCTGAGAGATTGAGAGTCTGTGATGTTAGTGGTTGCTAGACACCAGGCAAGCCAGCCCTATCTATCAGTTCCGGAAGTGTAAGGAAATGCAATTACTAGTTATCAATATTCATCGGATTTGGCTACTTTGGATCTAGAAATCGAGGATCTATATAAAGATAATAGCCTCGTCACTGCTGATGAAATTTTCTCTACTAAAGAACTCGCTTTGAATAGGGACCTGGAAGCATATGTATCCACCTTATTAAAAAAAAAAGACAAAAAATTCATCCGTGATAAGTTGGCTTTCGATAATGGCCAAGCCTATAATTGGGCATCGACCAACAAGGGCCGTAAACGACCGATCAATGCCAACAAGAACAAAAATAACAGAAATACCAACTCCAATCAATCTAATCCACGCAATTCTACTACTGATTGTATGGATTCAGATTCATCCTTTCCCTCCACACCGGCCATCCAGGTGGCAGGTGTAGCCACAGGCCCCAAAATTCATGGGATGTTCCAATCCAAAGCAGGCAGGGGCTCAGCCCCCACTAATGCTCACAAACGGGGGGCTGGTCCCAAGAGTCAGATGAATACACGTGCTACATTAGCTAAAAATGCACTTACAGATCATCCTACCGAACCTACACTGAACATCATTGACCCTGTCACTCCACTGGGAGTTCCCACATCCCTTCTGAGTGATATAGGCACCGGTGCTACACAGGGGGATTTTTGCCCGACACAAATTTTCAGCCAGCCAGTTCCAGACTCCAGAAGGTGGGCCAACAAAAACCCCATAACTCCATTAACACCCAGGACGGGTTCCAAATAGTCAATCTTTCCTCTGTTCAGCTGTCCCAGGACCAGATTTCAGTTCTCAAATTAGGCTTATCCTTTTGTCCAACCCAAAACATCGATGCGTTCGAACTCATTAAAGACATCAATCTCTTCTCCAGAAAGTTGATGTTAAAAATTTTATTTGATAAACCAAAACCTGCCATTCAAACCACCAACTTTGACAACCCTGTGTGGCAGAATATGTCCCTTGCCGACATTAAGGCGGTTGAGGAATTAATGGAACTCTGGGAAGAAGGCCATATTAATGACGATGACCTGTCTGCAGCTGAACTTTTGGAGTTCAACTCTGATCCATCTATACCGCCACCTGGTGGCCTTAGACCTAATACCATTCCTACCACATCAACCAAAAGGGAGTACAAACCCAGATCACGGATGTTCCCCACTCTTCAGGGGAACCCCAATGTCTGGGCCTTCACCAGTCAAGTGACTAAGGAGATAACAGAAACTATATGGTTTAATCCATCCCAAACCAATCTGACATCCACCCAGAAAGCGGCCCTTGCCTCTCTACAGCAATGTCCGGGAATTATAATCAAGCCCTCTGACAAGGGCGGAAACCTGGTTGTTATGGATGTTATCCAGTATGAGTGCATGGTATATAACATACTTAGCAACAAGCAATGGTACAGAAAGGTCTCGATAGACCATTTGAACCTTACCACCTCTCTGTACCAGAGATTAATAGGTTCTGCCTATCACACTGGACTCATCACAAAAAAGACCTGGAAATTCCTTAATGTCACCTGCCCACGTACCCCCACCATGTATGCATTACCCAAAATCCATAAAAACATATCCCCGCCCCCTGGACGCCCCATTGTATCCGGGAATGGGTCTCTTACGGAAAAAGCCAGCGAGATGGTGGACGACTACCTCAGACCACACGTTGAGGGTTTGTCGTCATACCTCCAAGACACGAGTGACTTGCTTAGATCCCTCGATAGCATTGCTGTGCCTGAGGGATCATGGCTGGTCTCCTTGGACGTTGAAGCCCTCTACAACTCTATCCCCCATACCCATGGGGTGGGAGTTGTGGAGGGCTTCCTATCTGAAAGTATGGAGGCATTGCCACATTACAATCAATTTATTTTGGATCTTTTGAGGTTCATTCTAACCAACAACATTTTTCTTTTTGGTTGCTCCCACTTCCTCCAGGTGCAAGGAGTTGCTATGGGGACCAAATGTGCCCCCTCCTATGCAAACTTGTACCTGGGGGGGTGGGAGCGAAACCTTTTTCATCAAGATGAGATCCAGCACTTTTTGGAATATATTCCATTTTGGCGTCGTTTTATAGACGACGTATTGTTTATCTGGACGGGACCTCATTTGGACTTGATCACTTTCCTTGACAGTCTCAAGACTAATGATTTTAACCTCAAATTTACTTTTGAGATAAGCCAGAAAAAAATCTCTTTTCTTGATGTTCATATTTTCATTCAACCAGATGGTACTATAGGTACTTCCTTATTTAGGAAACCGATGGCAGGCAATGCCCTACTTCATGCGTCTAGCTCCCATCCTGAACCTTTGAAATCCAGCATCCCCTATGGACAATATCTTAGACTTAGGAGGAACTGTAGCTCTGAGGAGGACTTTATCCAAGAGGCTAATCTACTCCAAAAACGCTTCCGAGATAGAGGATACAGCAATAAATGTCTCAAAAGGGCATTTGCCAGAGCAAAGACAAAAACCAGAGGCTCTTTACTCCATGACCCTAAACCTGTCAAATCAAATCCTGGCACTAGAGTAATTACCCGTTTTTCGGGGCACCACCAACAAATTAGGACCATCCTTCAAAAACATTGGTATCTGCTTATGGGTGATGATTTAGTGTCCAAACACCTTTGTTCTCACCCCCAAATCACCTTTCGTAGGTCTAGTTCGCTCCGTGACAAGTTGGTCAGGAGTCACCACTCCAGCCGTACACCTACCCCTGTGAGTCTGTTGGGTACACGCCCATGCCACAAATGTGCATTTTGCAGATATATACATGCGTCAGCTACATGTATACTCCCAAATGGACGAAAATACAAACCTTATTTTGCAGCAAACTGCCAATCAATAGGTGTTGTCTACATCATGCAGTGCTCCTGCAATGCATTTTATGTCGGCAAAACAAAGAGGCCTTTCTTCCACCGCATCAGGGACCATGTTGCCCTGGTGCGGAAGAAGAAGATGGAAACTCCAATCAGTAGACATATGGGATTGTTCCATAATTTTGACAGCACATGCATGCATTTTTTTGCACTGGAGCATGTCCCCCCTGGTGATCGAGGGGGTGATTACGATAAGCTATTATTGCAAAAAGAAGCTAAATGGATCCACCAACTAGTGGCTCTCAAACCCCCTGGTTTGAATGAGGGGTTCAGCTTCAAACCCTTCCTCTAAAAATAGTTTATCACATTCTCCATCTCCCCCTTTTCCCCCCCTTTTTTCCCTCCCCTTCCCCCCCTTTTTTCCCTCCCCTTCCCCCCCCTCCCCTCCTCTTTCCCCCCTCCCTCCCCCCACCTATTCTTTTTTCACTTTCTTTTTTTCTTTGTCCTTTGGTTGATATAGAGATTTGCCTATTGTTAAATCAGTCATTTTCATATTCAATGTATTGTTTAATGTGTACATGTATATACAGAGCAGACTTGCTAGCTTTTGGTCAAGATCATCTTTTTTGTATGGAGAAATATATTTTTTATTTACTATATTTCTCCCTAGCCGACACAATAACCACAACAAATGTGTTTACTCTTTATTTATTAGTAATTGCCGTTTTGGGTTTCTCTTTATACCCATATATACATATACGTCTTGCCATGCCTGTATCTGTGTTTATTTCACTGGTTCCTCTCCCTCCATGTTTTTTGTCATACTGCTGTATGGGCACTAGGGGCGCACCTTCTACTGTGGGGAACTAGGCCCGGTCCTTCCAGTTTGTGTGATCCCTAAGGGTATTTTCTTTGGCCCACCGCCGTGGTCACTCTTTCTTTTCGCCGTTCACCTTTTGGTGTCGACGAACTGACATTAGTGATCCACCCGAGTATGTTTCCCATCTTGCCAGGCTTTCATCCCTGTTCCAAGATGGCGTTCACTCTCGGCGCCGTTCTGTGACGTCATCCACCTGTCACAGGCGTGCGCGCATCGGGTCTGCTTCACCGCTAGTGGCGATTCCGGACAGGGGAGCTCCATTCTATCCCCCCGTTTTCCCCTTCATAGCTTAGCACCAATCACCGCCCACCTCCTTAGCCCACTCCCAGCGTCGTCATCACACGCCGCTCTGGGAGGTATATAAATTTATTAGAATACCATTTAAAATATATATTTTTGATATCACTATTGATTGATCCTTTTTACTACTAAAAAATTTACCTTTATATATATATATATATATATATATATATATATATATATATATATATATATATATATATATATATATATATATATATATATATATATATATATATATATATATATATATATATATATATATATATATATATATATATATATATATATATATATATATATATATATATATATATATATATATATATATATTTTCTTTATATTACCAGTCTTCTATATTGGGGATCTCTTCCTGCTAATGTTCAGTGGTTGTTAACCATTTATGTGCTGGATCCATCTATATATTGTTGCCAGTCTCATTACCGGACCCTATCAACCCAAATAGGTATTTTTTAATTCTTTTCAAATACATATATATATTTTTATACAGCATCATTACTTTTGATGCAGTACCCTGCAAGTACAGGGTCATTGCATAAATCTTTCTGCGTGTATATACATGTGTATGTCTGTAAGTCAATGGATATACATGCTGTATACACCCTATATACCTCACATATATTTAATTCTATTTATCCTCTCTTTTTTACTGCAGCATTTTTTTGACAATCCCTGTATGGACTGGTTCCAGTGTGGCTTTATGTCTACAGGCCAATTTTGGCTATGAACTATGGCTCTATATGCGTAGTTTTAATCTATATTCTTTTATTATTTGATGATCTTCGATCTTGCGTGGTAAGTCTGTTCTTGATCACTTTTATTCATATATGTTTTTTGTGATCTATGTATTATTCATGAATATTTGACATTATCTAACTGTTCTTCCCCTTTAATTTTTATGATTGATCATCACTATCTATTGTTCAAATTTACTAAATGCTTGTCACTGTAATATTGCTGACACGCCAATGATTCAAATGTATAAATATTTATGCTGTTCTTTGTTTACTCCTTGTAGCCTTCCCTGTTTATATGCTCCTGATGAAGCTTGTAGCGAAACATGTCGGGCACTTTCTAACAGGTCTGGGCGTTGCTTGTTCCATCCAAGCCGCTATATGACTACAAGGATCATCATTGTTATGTTTACATTTTTTGATATATTGTACTCTCCAATAAATTATATTTTTATCTACATTATTACTCTTTGATCCATTTATACCTTGACACCGTTTAAAGTCCCAGGGTTTGTTACCCGATCCCCTCATCCAATCTTCCTTTATTTGTTACGGGATGTGGTGTCTCTTGATTTGACTCTCTATGCCTCATTTATCTATTTGCAATTACTAGTTAGTAGGTGGTGGCTGTGACCTCAATTTAATTCCAGGACACTGTATTGTACCGGAATAAAGGTGCCCAGGACCAGGGACAGGGATGGCAATTGCAGGACAGTCCTGGGCAATCCGGGACATGTGGACACCCTAATCTAGCACTATATATAATAAGATCAGTATAATACCTTTTTTGAAGCCAATCCGGTCCAGTCTCCAGCGGCGAAAGCTCTGCAGCCAACACAGCCAACAACGGCCGTGAAATGAATGGAAATTGCCTTCACCCATAGACTTACTATGGGCTTCCGTTGTCGGCTGTGTCCTCTGCACCTGCCTCCACAGCGAAGTCGTAGCTGACAGCTCAGCTTGGGATTGGGTCCGATTGGCTTAAAAAAAAGAATGTTACCGCTCCAGGTGGATTGTGCTAGGATGATCAGTATGGTCTCAGGAAATCAAGGGTGCTGGCAATGCACAAGGCAACAAATGGAAAAAGAAAATATGGACAACCGCACTCCAAAAAACCTTGATGGTTGTCTTTATTTAAAAAAGGAAAAATGCACTACAAGTAAAACAGCTATTCTATAATCCTAGCTATACAATTACCAAACACGCCCCCTCACAAAAAACGATAAAACCGGTGACAACTCACTGGACTAGATCCCAGAAGAAGCTCCACTCGGAACTCTTCAAAACCACATTAGGGAACAAAATAAAAACAATCCAACAACAGCAAACAGCCACAGAAACACTTTACGCCATCAACAAGGCGCTACTACAGTCAGCCGACTTAGTAGCGCCAAAACGCAAAACATTCATCCGGAAAAACAACTCCAGCTGCTTTAATGACCAGCTGTCGGTGCTAAAGCAAGAGCGTAGAAAAGCAGAAGCTGCTTGGAAAAGAAGCTTGTCAGAGGAAAACCACACCATCTATAAGAAATTAACCAAGAAATACCACAAAGAAATCTTTATGGCCAAAAAAAATCATTTTTCCAACATCATCGCAAATGCCCTAAACCGCCCCTGCACAACCCGACAACCAAACTTATAACTACTTTTAGCTCTGATCAAAACATCTTCCGCCAATTGGTCAGCCATAATTGGCATTTTCTTGCCGAAGACCCCATTATCTCAAAATACATTTCCCAGAGACCTGAAATTGTTTATAGGAAATGTAGGTCCATCAAGGACGGTCTCACACATAGCCACCTGGTACCTGATGCTCCGGATCTTCAGGAGCCTGAGATACCAGGTACCTATAAGTGTGGACAATGTGATATCTGCCCTTGGATTGAGGAAGGAGACGGCTGTTCACTCCCTAGAGGAGGTTTCCTTAAGTCCAAGAGGCATGCCAATTGCACAACCATAGGCATTGTATATCTTGCCAAATGTCGCTGCGGAGCATTCTATATAGGAAAGACGAAAAGAACCTTTGCGAGAAGAATTAAGGACCATCTCTATTACTTAGATGCGGGATTGCTCTATACTCCTATTTGTAAACATGTAGGCCTGCACCATAGCTATGACCCCTCATTTATTTCTTTTTTTGCATTGGAAGTCATTCCCTTACCAGAAAGAGGTGGGGATTTCGACAAAAAAATCCTCCAACGCGAAGCTCGTTGGATCTTTGACCAGCGAGCCACATATTCACCAGGGCTTAATACATCTCTGTCATTCAAACCCTTTTTATAGGCAAAGCCTTTGAGCTGTTTATTTTTATTATTACAACCAGTTGTTACTGGTTCTGGATCACAGAGATGTCACTTAAGGATCCTGTATATATATAACCATCTTTAGTTGCTACATATGGGTCATTGCTAGGTCTACCTTAATTTTATTTTGCTCTTATATATTTAGTGGATGCTCCGATAGGTATATAACTCTTGATCTGTTTGGTTGGCTCTATAGCTTCGCCTTTTACGTCAAATACCTATATGTATATTTAGATATATATATATATTTTTTGTATGTATTTTTTGTATGTATTCTTTGCATTTTGATACCTTTCATTCCAGTCGTATTTAATCCTGCTATTATTATTTTATGACTATAATGATTTCTTTTGCTCTGTCAGGCCGTATGATATAATAGCTTGACGGTAGTAAAATTTCTAAACAATCGGTACTATTATGGACACTACCTCTATCATTTTTCTCCTCATATCAGGCAATGTAAAATAGAACCACTATTGGATGTTTTGAGATGGAAAACTAAGAACAGTCTCTGGTTTGTCTCTCTGGAGCTAAAACATATGTCTAATTATATATGCTTTACTTATTACCATATACTAAATTATTATTTCTGTTTTTTGAGCTTTGAGCTGTACGATTCATTATGCAGGGGGCTCCTTGATGCAAAGCGAGATTGGACCTCACACTAAGCGTGGTGCGGCCAATCACATGTCCCAACACAGGGGGCGCGATATCCTAGACGCCTCTGTTTCCCATCAATTTCATCAGATGGGACGCACACGCATATCCAGCCGATCGTTTTTTCCGTTGGCTGGCAAGAGACGTCCTGTTTATGTCTCTTCATTATGCGCTCCAGCATACGTCATCACGCTGAAGTGCATTATCTGCGTGCGCATTCGTTTTGGGACACGTGAACCGGAGGTGATGCCAGGGGTCAGTCTTGACTCTTTTCACTTCCGGTGGAAATGCAGCTATTTAAGTCAGCGCGGACAGTGTATATGTCAGACGCTGACTTGGACAGCTGGAGGAAGGACAACACAACTATATCTGAGAAGCCAGCATACGGATCTTTCTGACCTTATGCTGCCACTATTCAACAAAGGTAATGATTCTTTAGTCTGATTAATTAGTGCCCCACTCAGGCTATCTAGCCATCTTCACTACTCCAATATACTAATTCCCTTTCTGTATTTATTTTTCTGTAGAATTCAAGTGGTAACATATGGTACTTTCCTTGGACCACTTCATCAATACTACCCTTAATTGTAATTCAACGGAGACATTACATTCCTGGATTACAACTGGAAATATTAATATATATGTTTTTCCATTACTACTTAAGGTAAAAAACTCCTGCTTATATATATAGACAATTGCCTCATTATGACATTCAGTCACAGGCACTGTGTTTATTATTACTTTTCATAGGGTAGTTATTAAGACTTTTATATTTATACATATATATATTTACTTTCCATTCATAGAATTTTGTGAAAACCTATTGGGAACCCCCTAGGATCCATCCAACAGTACAAAAATTAATCTTGCTACTATTGAGGTAAACATCGCCATTAAGCTCTTATTGGATATATTCTATTCTATAACAATCATTAAATGCATGAACACTTAATATATTAATTAATATATACATACTTTTTTAGATTCTCTAAATATTATTTAAACCTTTTTGCTTGTTTTTAGAAAGAATATAAATACAACTATTAGTCATCTGTATCCTCTTTTGTGTTGAATCCCTCAAACATTTCATTGTCCGCACCTGCTAAAATCAATTGGATCTGGCTTCCATTGATTATAAGTGGAGTAACGAGTCTCCTGATTGCATCGAGTGCCCCCTCGCTGAATCTTAGGCAGGTCTTTCTGCCCAGTTCTAAGAGCTTTTTAACGGAAATGGTAAGCGCGCTATATACTCCCCCTTCTATATATATGTGTTTAAAACACATTTGTTCAAAAGTTTAAAATCACATAAATATAATAAACTGTTGTACTAATGATGAATCTTTATGTCGTACGCAGACTGCTACATACATAAAAGGAACAGGAACATTATGCAAGCCCTGATGAAGCACACATAGTGCGAAACTAGTTGGCAAACTCGCATGAATTTTCCTTCAAATAACCTGTTTTCCTTTTACTTTGTTTTTCATGAAACTGTGGTTTCTGACCATATGTATATATTATTGTGTAAATTATATGAAATATGATATTCTATATTTTCATAATTAAATTATTTTTGATACTACTTTAAACCTTGTGTTTTGTGCGCCTACCTTATATACCAAGAGCAACACATCTCACTTTAAAAAATCCCTATATTCGGAGAGGAACTGTCCTCCCCTAATATATGCCAACTCTTTTTTATTCTCTACAAACTTTGATGGGATTGTGAGTGACTGTTGCTCGAGAGGAAGTCATCCACTCACTCAGATAATTTATCTTTTCAGGCCAAAAAAAATCATTTTTCCAACATCATCGCAAATGCCCTAAACCGCCCCTGCGAACTCTTCAAGCTGGTCACTCAGACTATGAACCCAGCTTGTTTAGAGGCCCCCAATTCCGATTCACAAGAACTTTGCAACAAATTATCGGATTATTTCATTAATAAAATTGAAAAAATCCGGGAAAGTATTCAGCAAAATAGAACAGTCATCAACCCCTCCCCAAATCACAAATCTAATACCCACATAAAACCATCACAATCAACTAACTTCTCCCTAAAACCCATTTCCATTAATGCCACTAAAAATGCCATCAGTTCTCTGCAAAACAGCACAGCGCCCAATGATATCATCCCCACAAAACTGGTGAAAGAATGTGCCGATGTATTGGCACCAGCTATCACGCAACTCATAAACCAATCTTTCAAGGAGGGCACGGTGCCCACCTTGCTGAAACAAGGTATAATAAAACCAATTCTAAAAAAAAACTCCCTCGACCCCAAGGATTTAAACAACCGTCGACCCATAACAGGTCTAAATGTCTTCTCCAAGGTAATGGAGAAAGAAGTTGTACAACAGCTACAACATCATTTAGAGTGACACTCATAAATTACTCGATCCGTTTCAATCAGGTTTCCGTCCTGGTCACGGAACAGAAACAGCGCTGCTCAAAATATGGGATGATGCCCTCGAGGCAGCAGACGAAGGAGAATCTTGTCTTCTGGTACTGTTGGACCTAAGCGCTGCTTTTGGCACTGTAGACCATGGACTACTACTGATTTGGCTAGCTGAAGTAGCCAGAGTCACGAAAGGTGATTTAGATTGGTTCTCCTCCTATTTGGAAAACCGATCACAAATAGTGAAACTGGGGCCTTTCACTTCTGAAAAATGCACAGTGTCTTGCGGAGTCCCTCAGGGATCCCCTTTGTCCCCCGTACTGTTTAACATCTATGTCCGCCCTCTTTTTGAAATCATTAGTAACCAGAAGTTACTCTACCACTCTTATGCGGATGACACACAACTGTATTTTCGCATAAGCAACAAAAAGGATCATTATCTCGGACTTGAGAAATGCCTTACTTTGATAGACAACTGGATGACAAAGAGTTATCTTAAACTCAACGGCTCGAAAACAGAACTTCTCCTGTTTTACGCCAATCGAAAAAATCATCCCGCGACAACATGGACACCCCCGCCCATTCTGGGTAAAACTATCACCCCTAGCACCAAAGTCAAAAGTCTCTGAGTATTTTTCGACACCAACATGACAATGGATGCACAAATGGGGTCAGTAGTCAGCGGATCGCACCATTTGCTGCGCCTACTACGCAGACTCACTCCCTTTATCCCGAAAGAAGACATTGCAGTCGTAGTGGGAACAATTATCAATTCCAGACTCAACTATGCAAATGCCCTCTATCTCCGTCTCCCCAAATACCAAATCAATCGTCTGCAAGTTGTCCAAAACACGGCCGCTCGATTAGTGACCGGCAAAAAACCATGGGAATCAATCTCACCTTCACTGAGATCCCTTCATTGGTTGCCAGTAAAAGATAGAATCACTTTCAAGGCACTCTGCCTAATGCATAAGTGTATTCAAGGAAACGCCCCCCAATATCTATGCGAAAAATAAAATCTCACAACCCCATTCGCGTTCTGCTATCCACCAATCAAAATCTATTCCAGATACCCAAAGCCAGATACAAGTCCAAAGGAGAACGAAGATTTGCAGTCCAGGGACCTCGTCTGTGGAACGATCTACCAACCACCATTCGATTGGAGGTGAACCACTTGGCCTTCAGGAGAAGGATTAAAATCCAGCTCTTCTGAGGGCGGAGTGGCTTTACGCATGGAATCGATTCAGCGCCCAGAGGCGATTCAGTTTGCATGTGTTGCGCTATATAAGTTTTTCACTCACTCACTATGATTAAGCACTAATTTATAGTGTGAAACGTGTCAGCTGTTTTACTCCCGTGTAGTGTGCTGTGACTTGAAGTGCATTTTTCCTTTTTTAAATAAAGTCAGCCATCAAGGTTTTTTGGAGTGCGGCTGTCCATTTTTTCTTTTTCCATTTGTTGGCTTAAAAAAAAGGTATGTATAATGACTTCTTCTTTAGATAGGTTAGTGTTGGATTGTCGATGTCTGTAGATGTACAAATTTTAGTGTTAGCCACGTACACACGATCAGAAATTCTGGCAAGAAAAGTCCGATGTGAGCCTTTGGTCCGTAATTCCGACCGTGTGTATGCTCCATCTGACTTTTTCTGTTGGAATTTTCGGCAACAAAAGATTGAGAGCTGGTTCTCAAGTTTTCAGACGGAAAAAATTCCTATCGGAATTTTGCACTTCCGAATTGCTACAGTCGAACAAAATTTCCAATGCGCAAAATTCCGACGCATGCTTGGAAACAATTTGACGCATACTCGGAAGCATTGAACTTAATTTTCTTGGCTCGTCGTAGTGTACGTCACACGTTCTTGGTGGTCGAAAGTTTAGAGAACTTTTGTGTGACCGTGTGTATGCAAGCCAAGCTTGAGCGGAATTCTGTCGGAAAAACCATCCAAGGTTTTTCCGATGGAAAATCGGTGCACTTATCCTTTGGAAAATCTGTGCACTTACTGTATCCTTTAATATAGGTATCATGGGGAAAAATGAAAGAAAGGTATAGGCGTTCTTGTCCATAGCAATTGAATTATTTTTCATTATCGCACACTACACTGGAAACATAAAAGACAGAGGGGCAGATACAAAGAAGAATTACGCCGGCGTATCTAGTGATACGCTGCATAATTTTAAAGTTCCCGCGTCGTATCTTTGTTTTGTATCTACAAAACAAGATGCAACGGCATCTGGGATCTTAGGTGCATTTTTTCCGCCGGAAGCTAGGTGTCGTTTCCGTCGAATTCCGTGTCGAGTATGCAAATTAGCTAGTTACGGCGATCCACGAACGTACGTCCGGCCGGCGCATTTTTTTACGTCGTTTGCGTTCGGCTTTTTCCGGCGTATAGTTAAAGCTGCTATATGGTGGCGTACTCAATGTTAAGTATGGGCGTCATTCCCCCGTCGGAATTTGAATTTTTGACATCGTTTGCGTAAGTCGTTCGCGAATAGGGATTTGCGTAAAATTACGTCACCATCGTAAGCATTGGCTTGTTCCGGTTTAATTTCGAGCATGCGCACTGGGATACCCCCACGGACAACGCATTCGCCGTTCAAAAAAAAATTGTTTACGTCGGGTCACGACGTATTTGCATAAAACACGCCCCCATTACATCCATTTGAATTCCGCGCCCTTACGCCGCCAAAGATACACTACGCCGCCGTAACTTACGCTGCAAATTCTTTGAGGATTCGGAAAAAAAAAAAAGTTATGGCGGCGTAGTGTATCTTAGATACGCTGCGCCCGGCGGAAAGATGCGGAGGTACGTGAATCTGCCCCAGAATCTACAACTTGACATTATTAGGTTTGGCATTAATCCTACAGTATAACAGCTTTAACCAGTTTTATATGTCTGAATTGGATGCACATTTGGTTCCCACATATATGCAAATGTATGCATTTTATGACTTCTTCAGTGTGTCCAAACAAACACTTATTTCTGTCAACTCACTAAACTTCTGCAACTCATAGTTCCTACACATCTGAGAGATTCAGGCAGATATCAAGGCAGGATAGAACCTATTGACTCAATAGATTTGACTTTGGTCACCATTTACTTTACTGTATCTGAAAACTTAAAGTTGGAAACTGGCTGGATTATTTGTACAACAAAAGACACTTATGAATCTAATACATGAGAGGAGCTTAGTTTCTAAATGAAAAACCTCATCAAATAATACTAAGAGCCGGTTCACACAGGTGTGACTCGTCATGCGACTCAGCTGCCTGACAAGTGACACTCCGTTCTGTACAATGTAACCGTTGTAATAGGAGCGACTCAAGTAAAAAGTTACTGTACTACTTTGGGGTGACTTCAGGGTGACTTGCATTGACTTCAATACAGTCGCTTGGCAAGTCGTGCTGCCCCAGTATGAAACGGCTCTAAGTAAGCAGGCTCATTTGTTCTTGAATAAATTGTTTTACTACAGAGTAACAACATTTTGATGGGCTCCCAGTGCAGTACCTGGCATTGTCAACTGGAACAATAGGTGTCATTAATTTTGACGTAAAGTAAGTCTAAATCAAGGAAAGGCAGCAAGAGAGCTATCAGCAAAGTCAGTACACTACTAAGGCTGGATTCACACCTATATATGTATATCTGTGTGTATGACTGTGTGTCCCAAGCGTGTCGAGATCCTACAGGGGAAAATGACCGTACCAGCCAAGCAGACACTGGCTGGAAGAAGCTCCTAGAGGCGATTCAGTTCACATGTGTAGCGCTATACAAGTCATTCATGCAGTTTTAATGCTTTTTGCATATTTGCACTACAGAACTTGTTCCATGTTAAATGGACTGTGGTGCAAATTTGCAAAAAGCACAAAAAATGCATGGGTGTGAATCCAACCCAAGGAGCAGTGCTTTGGATACAAGCTTTAGTTGTAGTAACAATAAAAAAATCAATAATAATAAGTATAACCATATCATGACAACATTTTCAATGCACCTGCATGCAATCACTCTATAACCCTAATGCTCCGTACACACCATCACTTTATGTGATGAAAAAAAACGAAGTTTTTAAAAACGTCACTTTAATTGACCGTGTGTGGGGGAAAACGTTGTTTTATGTCTTGTAAAAAACGAGCAAAAAAAATTGAAGCATGCTTCAATTTTATGTGTCGTTTTTCAAAACGTCGTTTTTTACTTCACAGAAATTGACCGTGTGGAGCAAAAAACGTTGTTTAAAAAGACGTTTTTACACCCGCTCATGCCCAGAAGCGAGCTTCAATGGAAAAAGTGGTGAGAACGTAACCTCGCTTTGCTAGAACATTGTGAGAAAAACGATGGTGTGTAGGCAACTTCGTCTTTGAAAATTTAAGTTTCAAAAATGTCGTTTTTTACTTCACAGAAAATGTCGTTTTTTTTCATAACATAAAGTGATGGTGTGTATGCGGCATTATACAAACTCTAGCTTATTTATTCCTTTTTGAAAAACGTAAAACCGCAGCTGGCCTATAAGGTTTTAGCTATGGTGTGTCTGCATTCGGCATACAAGGTCCATTTCAGTATGTAGCAGACAAGGTCAAATGATCTACACTGCTAAGACAGCTGAGCAAATGCATCTTACTGAACTATGGGAACTAATGGAACAACACATCAGAGGTTATTATATTAAACTCCAAACAGGTGCCCACTTTTCTACTGATCAACAAGTTTTTTTAGCCTTGAACATGCTCTACTGGTCATTTACATTTGGGCTAGGCAGTGTTTGCTGCCTCTCTAAAAAGCGATCTGGGTTAGATTGCAGTTCAGAGGCATTTCGCATATTGCTTTCCCACAAACGGTGAAATGCCTCTGAACCAAGACCATTTAACCCTGTAAAGGTTGAATCACCAATACGCAATCAGATGCATTACATACAGTTGCAGAGTGGTTGCAGTGTTGCCCCTTTCACTTGAAGGGTTCACATTTGGTGATAGGGCTGATATTTTTTGCCAAAGCCACGCATTTGTATGCCCCTGTAAGGCTGCCACTGAAGCTTAAACTGCTTGTTTTACAAAGCCTCCCCCCAACCACAATCGCAAGTGTAGTGATGAATGCTTCATTTAGGAGCAAATTGAGCAAAACTCTTGTAATCTTCCCCAGTTCAACTTGTGCTATATAAGCTTCTACATGCAAACAAAGTGTAGCACTCCTTTTGCTCTACTTCTAATGTGGGTCACAGGAGTGCACTTAGTTCTGCTCTCCTGTGACCTGTATTCAGCCAACAGCAGGCTAAAGTATGCTGTTGGCTGACATCACTCAGCTGGTCCAAACTCTGGAGAGATCCATACTTTAATGTCGGGAACCACCCAGATCCCTGGACCGGCAGCTGGCTCAGCCTTTCTCGCTGCTGAGAGCCTGAGCCAGCAGATCCCACCCCCTGCACAGTCTGACACTACAGTGAGAACTGGAGGGGCACAGCAGAGAGCCGGTGACTGACAGTTCACGGAAGACTAAGAACTGAGTGATCAGTGGCCTTTGATCGCACAGGTCTTTCTCTTAGATGTTGCGGGGGGAAATGAGAAGTATAGGAATTTAATGGATTTTATGTGAGTTTCCACTTGACTTTTTACTTAACTTCAAATAGGTGAATATAAAGGCTTTTTTTTTTTTATAAACAAGTGAATGTCATCAGAAAATCCCGATGCTGATCAATCTGCTATCTGGTGGATACAGAGTTAACCCTTCATGGACATTTTAATCCCTATGACTATTATGGACATTTTAATCCCTTGTTTCCATCTCTTTTTATGATCCCTATTCTACATGTATCTCTGCTGCAGTACATGTATCCTCTAAGGCCCCGTACACACGGTCGGACAAAACCGATGAGAATGGTCCGACGGACTGTTTTCATCGGTTCACCGCTGAAGTGGCCTGATGTGTGTAGACACCATAGTTCCAAAAACCGAACGGGTCATAACGCTGTGACGTCAAACACACGACGTGCTGAATAAAACTAATTTCAATGCTTCCAAGCATGTGTCGACTTGATTCTGAGCATGCGCGGGTTTTGAATCGATGCTTTTCTGTACTAACCATCGGTTTGGACCGATCGGGCAACGGTCCATCAGTTCGGTTTTGAAGCAGGTTTTAAAATTTTGGCCCGAATGAAAACAGACCGATGGGCTATACACACCGTCGGTTTAGACTGATGAAACTGAACCTCGGTCCATTCTCATCGGTTTTGTCCGACCGTGTGTACGGGGCCTAATAGTGTCTGCCACTGTGCCCTAATTGATAAGGGTCACAGGGATTGTCATGTGAATGGGATAAAAAGTTTGTTGTTAAAGATTGACAAACTGCCCCTCTGTATATAGCCTGTGCTCATAGTTAATGAATAAGTATGAAAATTACATAAGTTTTTATTAAATGTATTTTTTTTTATCAAAGCATACTAAATGAGGAAAACATATTCAAGATACTATACAATCCCTAAAAAATATTCAAGATACTATACAATCCCTAAAAAATGTTCTTTTACAGCCCAATAAGCTTGATATGCAAAAAAAATTAAAAAATAAATGTATTTTTTAGCCAATAGCCTAAAAATTCAAAATATGATATGTATACTCCCATAATGGAGGTATTCAAGAATATTTTCAGACTGCTAGATCTCTAAAGGATTAGGGTAACTACGTACCAAGCTTAAAAAAGCTTCAGAAAGCAGGAGACAACTGTGATAACATTATCAGGTACTAAAACAGATGTCATAGTAAATGAAGAGAATGCATTAAAAAGTTAAGTAAAATGCTGCTTTTTGTTTTTAATGAATGCTGGGATTGGTTTGCCTGTACAATTAATATCTTATTTTTTTACCTTAGAAGTTTCAAGTATGAAGCTGTCAGCCCATTTTCTCCTAACAATTTTTTTACTGTGTACATGTACTGTATTAAGCTACTTCTAATTATGTCCAAAACACAGAACAGTGTATCTTATGTTGAACTTGATCATTAACTGTTTTATATAGTTACATCTGATGATCTTTTTTTTTTTTTTTTACTTTTTCCCCTTATTCCTTATTTTACACATTGAGCCTTTATTATTCATATCAATCTGTCTTTCATATCATCTTTCGTAGATACTCCAGATTAAATTTCCTTCATTATCGTCACAGAACTAGATGAATAAGTGGCACATCTGTTCATGAAGTGGTTTATTATCTGTTCTGATGAGGTTCTGAATGAACAGAAAAAGGACTTAAATACAGAGCACACTAAATGCACACAGGTTTATGCATAATCCCATATTCATAAACAGTTGAGCTAACTAACAAATCTGATTTTGAACTGAAGAGCCAATTATAAGATGTTGCTTTGAGCCAACAAAGGCTTTTTGAAGACATCAGAAAAAAAATAGAACCTACAGTATTTCAGGTGTGCAGATGAAGTTTTTCATATTTCGTGCCAGTCGCCGTTCCAGGACTTCAAAAATAACATCTGTAATGGATTTTTATAATCAACTTGTTTTGGGTTTTAGAAAAGGAATGTTTAATGTGGATTTAAAAGGGATTGAAACGTTCAAGGTTTTGCATTTTTCACTGCTGAAATTAATACTGGGTATATAGGACTCAAATTCTAATTATCCATATATCATACTTGAGTCATCTATCATAGGCCGTGTATTGATTTTTCTTGATTTACATGATAAATTCTAGATATGCTGACATTACTGAGTCCCATAATTTTTCATGGCAGGCAGGAAATAAAACCACGGTACGCTTGTCTCCACTAATTACACCAGATATGTCATCAACAAGTCTCTAGACTGAGAAATAACTGCTGGAGGCTGTTAGTTAATATTTGCTGAAACTTCTCTTGTGTTCTAGAATAGAAAATAATTACTTATGTTGAGTTTTTTAATATGTTATACATGCTCTGAAAGAAAAAAAAAATGTACGGGATCAGATAATAGAAATATATGCCTACACAGTCACTGATATAACATTTTACCTAATATATATATTTTAGAAAAGAGTAAAAAATCTTGTAACTACAAATCACTTAGGCATACAACAAAATTTTGATGGTACCCCATTTTGTTATCCCTTCCCCCAATGGCCTTTCACTTCTAAAACACTGGCTCAAACTTCTATCCTGTTATGAGCATATCCATATTACTTGCAGTTGCGATACAGTGGGCCTGATAATCTATCAGCAGTGTGACTTTTAAACATAACAGATTGCAACATTTTATAATAGAGTGATAAATAAACAACAATTTGCAGTGTATGATCCAGTGGAATACAACATGTGTATCAGAAATAGGAAAATCCTTCTTTGCTATATATTGGAAAAGGGGACCATCCCTGAGGAAAAAGAGCTAGCTCAGTATCAGTTTAGATAGCATATATTTTATTTATACAAACCCGAATAAAAATAGGATATCTCAATACATCATAACAAATTCAACAAGATTGTACCAAGACATTATTAAAATACAGAAAACGATACAAGCGTGTCACTAATACTTGGTGTACCCCACTAGGGAGAACCGAGGTATAGTGGGTCCTCACAAATCATGTATTCCTCAACATGTTTTCGCGTAATTCTAACAATTTATCAGGAGCATAATATCTAGATTGATTATGGAGAAGGTGGGGGGAGGGGAGGCAGGGGGTATGAGTGGTTAGGAAAAAAAGGGAAGGGAGAGGGAGAAGAGGAGGGGGAAGGGAAAGAAAAGAGGGGGGAAGGAGTGGAAGTGAGGAACGCATGGGGGGAAATGGAGGGGAAGGGATAACCACAGACACGAAAGGGAAAGGGAAGGGGGAAACAGGGAAGAATCCTAGATGCCTAGTTGATCGACCTTACTTATCTAACAAGTTAAATATAAGTCTAGTGGGGGTAAGCAAGAAATGTATGAGTGGAAATGGAGGGAGACGGATTATCACGGACCGGAAAGGGAAGGGGAGGAGAAAGGTGAAGGGGAAATGGGGAATAATCCTAAATGCCTAGTTGATCGACCATACTTATCCAACAAGTTAACCACTTAACTATGGTTTATCCCCTTAATGACCAAGCAATTTTTTGCGGTACGGCACTGTGTCACTTTAACTGACAACTGCGACGCTGTACCCAAACAAAACTGATGTCCTTTTCTCCCCACAAATAGAGCTTTTTGTTGGTGGTATTTGACCACCTCTGGTTTTAATTTTTTGTGATATAAACAAAAAAAATAGCACTTTTTTTTTTTGTACTCTCTGCTATATTATATAGCCCAAAAAAAAATATATAAAACAACTAATCGATTCATCAGTTTAAGCTGATATATATTCTTTGTTGTGAACAAGGCCTTTGTGGCTGAAACGCATTAGGGTGTACGTTTATCAAACAGTGATAATTTATCTCATTTCAGTTCTCAGCAGTTCTCAGAAAAAAATCTTCTCCTCTGGCACCCTGTTTATGAAGCGGAGAACATTTGTTCTCAGAAGGAGAAGAGATGAGAAGTTTTTCCTCTGAAAACACCTGAGATCTGAGTAGAGGAGGAGGGGCTGCCTGTGATCTCCTGAGAAACTTGTGTGATTACAGAGTAGCTGAGTTTTAAAAGTGAAACCAAAAAGTTAAAAAGGCTGTGTTATTACATTTAAATAATAAAGGTTTTTTTTTACTTTTGGCATTATTTATGCATATTTTGGCGTTTTTTTTTAAACATGCCATATTTTTTTAACCACTTCAGTCCCGGACCATATTGCTGGTCAATGACCGGGCCACTTTTTGCGATTCGGCACTGCGTTGCTTTAACTGAAATTTGCGCGGTCGTGCGACGTGGCTCCCAAACAAAATTGGCGTTGTTTTTTTCCCCACAAATAGAGCTTTCTTTTGGTGGTATTTGATCACCTCTGCGGTCTTCATTTTTTGTGCTATAAACAAAAATAGAGCGCCAATTTTGCTTTTTGCTGTAATAAATATCCCCAAAAATATATTAAAAAAAACTATTTTTTTCCTCAGTTTAGGCCGATACATATTTTTCATAAAAAAAAAAAAAAATCGCAATAAGTGTTTGATTGGTTTGCGCAAAAGTTATAGCGTCTACAAAATAGGGCATAATTTTATGGCATTTTTATCAATATTTTTTTTTACTAGTAATGGCGGCGATCAGCGATTTTTATCGATACTACGACCTTATGGTGGACACTTCGGACACTTTTGACACATTTTTGGGACTATTGGCATTTTTATAGAGATCAGTGCTATAAAAATGCATTGATTACTATAAAAATGCCACTGGCAGGGAAGGGGTTAACACTAGGGGCCGAGAAAGGGGTTAATTATGTTCCCTTTGTGTGTTCTAACTGAAGGGGGTGTGGACTGACATGAGGAAATGACAGATCGCTGTTCATACATTGCATGAACAACGATCAGTCATTTCTCCCCACTGACAGGACCGGGAGCCGTAATGAACGATTGCGGGTGCCCGGCGGTGATCGCGCCCGCCAGGCACGCGGGTCGGGACCAGGGGCAAGCGCACGCGTCCCTATTGGCTGATTCGCGAGATGACGTATAGCTACGTGATCTCGCGCAGCCGAGCCGACCTGCCGCCGTATAACTGTGGCGGCTGGTTGGCAAGCTGTTAACACACATCTGGCCGTAGGTTTTTTCATTGTGCATTTTGGCGCTTTTTTTTAAACACACATTTTGGCCCTTTAGCACACATTTTGGCACAGGCTATTTTAAGATGCATTTTGGTGTGGTTTGTAATGCACACTTTTGCGCTTTTTAGCATATAGTTTGACACCTTTTTAACGTGCAATTTGATTTGCTTTTTATGCGTATTTTGGCAAAACCGCACATTTGCTATCCACTTTTGGGATGCCATTAACAATTAATGACACCGCAAGCATATCATGCATTTTGCATGTGTTTCTGGAACGCACTCCAAAACGCAGGTAAAGAAATGAGCCAAAATACATGTTAAAAAAAGCACCAAAATGTACATAAAAATTTGCTAAAATGCATTTTAAAAAACAAGCCAGAATGTTTGTTGAAAAAAGCAGCAAAAAGTGTATCACAAACAGTACCAAAATCCACATAAAAAAGACCCAAAAAGCCAAATATTATTTTTTTTGGGCATGGAGCATTGTGCATTTTTTCAATGCGCATTTTGGCAAGTTGCTAGAGTATTTGACAAATTACAAAATGTGTGGCAAAATGCATGTTTGCCAACTGCATTTGGGGTGCCATTAACAATGAATAGCACTCAAAAACGCATTGCATATTTTGACAGAATTTTAGAGCAATTTGGAATCGTGCCAACAATTCTGCATGGCTCAGATGTGAATGGGTCCTAAAAGACAATACATCATAACTATACTGTGTATGCCATACATTATATATATATATATATATAGTAAGGTTGGGGGTTATTAGCTCTCGTGGTATGGGCGTTTTTTTCAGCGATTCACTCCAGCCAGGAACTATGGTTAAGGGCATGGTAGCCCATTTTTATTAAAAAGGCAAAAATAAGTCCAAACAAACGTTTTCCCACGCAGGGGTTCTTCTCCATCAAATATACAACAGAAAAATGCTAGCACACCTGACTCTCTGTAGCAGTACTTCTCGTTGTCCTGGTCACCCAGACCAGCAGACTCCTCAACACAGACCGCTTCCCTTCAGCGTCTACAGCTCTGCCTCTTGCAGTCACCGTTCTGGCTGTCTCCTACAGCCTCTCTGATTCCTGGAGACCTCCTGTCTCTTCCAGGAGCTGTCTCCAACTGGGAGCCATGAGGTCTTCCCACACACTCATTATAAAGGGCTGTGCTCACCTGAGCACACACCCTGCTGGTAATGAACAAAGCCTGGATTACTAAAACCTGGAGAAAGCTGCAAAAGCAGTCTTCTCCAGTCCACAGCTATGCTCTGTAGTTTTTCAGATCTCAAGTGTGCATACCCTGGGTCCATTTTACAGTCACAGTAGCTCCTACTGTTACAATATATATATATATATATATATATATAATCACCTATATACATACATACATAAATATATATAGTTCTTATTTATATCAATCTTTAAGCTTGCTTTTGCTGATATTAGGAGGAAAGAAACCTCCTTCTTCACATCACAGCAGCTTCTCACCCATATTCTCAACCTCTGAGCTGGAGAATCTGGGACGGAGATATTTTACAGAGATAGTCAGTGAGATCCACAGATCTCACCTTCATAAACTGGTCATCTGTGTAAAAGTGAATGACAGAAGGGTGTGTCTTGTGATGAGAAGTGAAAAACATGTTCTCCACTCCTTATCTCAGATTCATAAACTGGCACACCTGAGAGATCAGCCGTGATCATCAGGATCTCAGCTCTTCTCTGTTTGATAAACGTACACCCTACCTCTTCTGTATTTTTATCCTTATGGAGATATAATACATTCAGACTGATTTAAAAAACATGTATGGAGTTGCGGATTGTCCTTTATCCATATATTCTTCTACACATTTCTTGTAAATAAATTTGCAATAGGCATTTAAGTTATTGCGCCTAAAAACTATGGTATAGATTTAGGGACTTTTTTTTAATATTTTTACTGGTAATGACAGCAATCTGTGATTTTTAGTGGGACTGTGACATTGCAGCTCTCAAATCTGACCCTAATTTACCAATTTTGGGGAACAAGTGACAATAATACATTGATCAGTGCTATAAAAATGCATGGATCAATGTATAAATGACACTGGCAGGGAATGGGTTAACACTAGGGGGCGGTCAATGGGTTAACTGTGTATCCTCAGTATGTTCTAATTTTAGGGTGGTTAGGCTGCCAGGAACACAACGGAGATCGCTGTTCATGATCACTGGAGACAGAAGATTCTGACATGTCCCTTGTCAGAACGTGGATCCGCCTTGTTTACATAGATCCCCGTTCTGCCTTTGTACACTGCGATCGCGGGTCGCTGGCAGACATCGCACCCTCTATATCACTTAAACGAGCAGACGTACAATGACAGTGATTGGCGGTATCCTGCCACCTTGCCGTAGTACAACATTTACGGGTAGTCGGGAAGCAGTTAAGCATATATCCGGGGGGATGGGGAGGAGGGTAAGCAAAGAATGTATGGGGGAAATGGAGGGGAAGGGATAACCACAGAAAGGGGAAACAGGGAAGAATACTAAATACCTAGTTGACCGACCTTACATATCCAACAAGTTAAGCATTTGTCGAGGGGGAGATCTAAAAAAATTGTGTGTATATATATATATATATATATATATATATATATATATATATATATATACACACATACATACACACAGAATATATATATATAATTACACACACACACAGTATATAGTTTCCCCGCAGCCTATATATGTATTCCTTAATAAATATGTCAAGCCAACCCCTAAGTTAGCCCATCCCATAGGGACGTGGCACTATGAAAGACTAACTAGCCATTATAAAATCTCCCAAGTTTCCCACTGGGTCAACATGGCACTTTTTGGTGCAGGGCAATGCCCACAGTGTCCTTGGATATATGAAGGCACCACATACAGACTACCTAATGACAAACTTTTTTTCACCACGTATTTTAGCCAATTGTGGCACTACAGGGATTATATACCTAATGATGTGTGAGTGTAAGGCCTTCTTTTGGGGGAAACAATCCGGGAGCTCCGCCAATGCATTGGTCATCATTTGCACTATTCTACCAATGCAAATTAACTACTATAGGCTGCCATATTGGACTGTACAATATGTTCAACACCCAGGTGGTTAAGTTCTTTTTCTTAGAAGTAATCCCCTAAGACCCTAACAAGGGTGACTGGGACAGAGCTATTTTGCAACATGAGACCCTGTGGATTGAGAGGCTTAGTCCCACCACTCCACCAAGTCTCAACGATGTATTATAAAGTCCTTTCTGTAAATGTCATCACATTTTTCATTTATCTGATCTGTTCGACCATATGCACAAATGTGGTATTGCCCCAACCTGGGATAATTCCTAGTATATGTCCATTTTGGGTCTGGGTGGATAGCAGGGTCTATATTTTTGTCTATGTATAGATGTATTTTGTTATTTTCTTTATTCATGGATTCAATCATGATTAATTTGTATCTTGTATGTTTTGTTATAAGTAAATGCTTTTGAAAAAAATTGTGTTTGTTTCTTATGTGAGAACTGCTGCTTTAAGACCCATTTGCACTGCAGCTGCATGTCAGGTGCACCCCTCCTCTTATTCCCTCCAGTTCCGGCACACATATGTGTGCGCGATCGTTCAAGCATGTGCAATTAGGGAGATCAGGCCTGATGACGCACAGCGTGTGAGAATGGCGGCAGGTTGGGCACTACTTATAAGCGCTTATCTGTGCAGTGGAAGCCAGTTCCGGGGGGGGGGGGACATTTCTTAACAGCCAGTTGGGTAAGTCTTTGCTAACTTCTTGCTATAATCACTCTACATGGTTATGACATTCATAGGATGTGGGTCCAGCACACTATATATATATATATATATATATATATATATATATATATATACACTTACTGTGCCCCTTCTCTCTCTGCATTTACAGACCCTGTGTTTTGGCCCCTGGACTGCTCTGAACAACTGTGCTTTTTGTTCTTTTCTTTGCCCCCCCTTAAAGAAACCTATTTAGAAAATAAAAAATGAACCTTTACAACCCCTTTAAGGTTTGTTTTACCTACATCATGAAGGCATTAACCAAGAAGTTGCATCTATTTATGTATTAATGTATTATTTTTTAATAAAGATTAATGTATGTCAGATAGTCCTCAATATATTCAATATATTCACAATTTAATCTACTACTTTAAATGAACATTTATTTGCTGCAGAATGAAAATACATTTCTCTGCCTTACCTGCATTGGGAAACTAGGAAGGATGCTATCACAGTGTGGTGATCAAGTTAGAGATATTATCGATGGCTCAGACATTGGATATGATATCCTCATAACAACATCCATTAGCTTGATGTAGCTCTAATCACAGGCTTGATTAAGAAATATGAATTGAATCTGGACTGCAGCTGAAGAAGTTTTAAGCACAAAATCTATTTTGCAAATCATCTAAGAAACATTATTTATGTGCTCTGTCATAACAGCAGATATTGTATTGAACATTCCCTGCTTTATTTTAAAATAGAATATCAATCACCTCAGCTTGTGACAAGCTCTTATGAGGATACTATTTCCATGAAAACAAAAAGTTTTCTCATTAAGAATATTTAAACATATTCTTGACTGTTGTATGCGATAAAGGGCTAGCAAAATCATTGCTTTTAAATGTAGGGGGTGTACAGACATGTCCTGCTTTGTAGAATTTATTTGAGATAAGAGTACAGGCAAGCAACCATGGAGGCAAAGCATGTAAACGTAATAAGAAAATGCATCATCCCATACACAAAAACAAATACACAAACAAAACAGAAGCTACAAACAAATTACCTTCAAAATAATTGCCATCCTTCACAGCACACGTTTGGCAATGTTCATAAAGCTTCTGGAAACTGTCAGCAAATGCCTCTTTATGAATCGATCGCAGAACTGCCGTCACACATTCTTGGATTGTTGCCACCACCGCAAAACGTGCGCCTTTTATGATTTCTTGACCTTGGACTTTTGCAGGCAACTCTTTTTGGCTTGTGGGGAAGACAGGGAATGCCATTCCATCGATTGCTGCTTGGATTCCCGATCAAACTGGTGGAACCAGGTCTCATCCACTGTGAAGATGGTTCGCATCTGTGTGCCGCACAAGCTGACAGAGGAAAACAGATCTTTTGCTTACCTAAATCTTTGCGGACGATGGTGCACACCATGTCCTTCATAATGCCCAATTCCTCTGCCATTAAACATAGAGTGAGTTGCCGATCTCGTGCCAGTATTTGTCACCCTTGCTTGATCATGTCTGGGGTTCTGCTTGTCAATGACCCAAATGAAGCTCATCCTCAGTCATTTCCTTCCCATCACAAAAGCATTTGAATTTGTTGTAAACACATTTACTGCTCACAGCTTCCGTCCCGTACACTGCACCAACATTTCATGCATCTCCATCACCATTTTTTCCAATTTGTAGCAGAACATGATGCTCACTCATTGCTTCATTGCACTGTGACTCTACCTCTCACACTGGCTGCGTTTGACTGCCCGCAGTGGGTTTACTCTAAAGGTCACGTGTACTCCACATTAGCTGGGACTTCTCTACATGTCTCTGGATAGCCATGTGCATGTACCTGGCCCATGTTGGTGTTGAGATATCGGACCATTTATCAAACTTTTTAGACATACCTGTACAGATTAAAATGTAAAAAAAATTCTTGATTCACTTTTTGCTCATTCAGGGACAGTGTCTTTTGATAGACCACCCAACCAGCAAGTTATATTCATTGATCCACACTCCCTCACTGCCCACCTGCTTAATCAGAGACCTTGTTCGCTTGTTTTAATAGAGTGGGGCTTCCAGGTATGGGGTACCATAAGTAATAGTGCTTGGACCTGAGTGGCCAATTACCAGGCCAGAACTTTACCATTTGTGTATGGGGAAATGGGAATATCTCCAGCCGTGTAACCTCCTACCCCATTTTCCAGCAGAGTTTGTGTGTTTGTGGGTGGGGGGCTATTGGGATCATCCACTCAGGTAAGCTCCAACATCAGCCAACAATGGAGCTTATCTAGTCATGTATATGTGTGTGTGTGTGTGTGTGTGTTTGTAGGTAGGAGGATAGTGATATCCCCCAGCCAGGTAAGCTCCAACATCATCCAACACCAGAACTTTGGGGGGGCAGGTATACATAAAGAATCAAGTGAAAAATAATCAATGTTGTCTTGAATTGATGTAGTCAAAACTGTTGTGACGTAGCGTTACACCATATACATAGAGCAAGAAAAAATACCGTTTAAAACACGAACAGATAATAAAGTTCATAAGAAAACAAAGGTGATTAGCAGTGTGGAAACAAATAAATGCAATATGATCATCAAATAGGTGAACAAACTATGAGAAATGGCCTAGTACACAAATCTAATTACAAAAAAATATAATAAATGAATCACAAATAGTCCAAAAATGTGCAAATGATATTCAAATACTTATAGCGTCCAAAATAAAGTGCAAGTGCTCCGTGTACTGGAAACTATCCTTAATATATTGAGTAGAAATCTTGACAGTCCATCATAGGTAGATGGATAAAAGTGATGCTGATGTCTTCATGCAGTGTGCAAAGTCCTGGTGCACCCCTCCACCTGATGTACCCTCACCTTAAGGGTGTTGGAAAAACGTTGGGTGGTTTTTCCGACAGAATCCCGCTCAAGCTTGGCTTGCATACACATGATCACACAAAAGTTCTCTGAACTTTCGATCGTCAAGAACGCAGTGACGTACAAAACTATGACAAGCCAAGAAAATTAAGTTCAATGCTTCCAAGCATGCGTCGAATTGTTTCCAAGCATGCTTTGGAATTTTGCGTGTCGGGAAATTGCTACAGACGATTGGATTTTCCAATAGGATTTTTTTCCGTCTGAAAATTTGAGAACCAGCTCTCAATCTTTTGCTGGTGGAAATTCCTCCAGCAAATGTCCGATGGAGCATATACACAGTCGAAATTTCCGTTCAAAAGCTCACATAGGACTTTTGCTGTCGGAATTTCCGATCGTGTGTACGGGGCATTAGGGATTCCTCCTGTGGGTCCTCCTTTCTATAGTAACTATTTGGCTCAGATTCCAGATCAAAAACAACTCCTTCCGCCTGGTTAACAGTGACCTCACCTCATATATGCCACATGTAGAAAAAACAGAAGCTTGCAATAGTGTGATAAAGTTTTAAAATATTTATTATGAATTACACTCCACATAAACACACAAACATTTTATAATATAAAACAAGCTTTGGTACACTCAGCGATGGTGTCACCTGAAACTGGATCTGCAGCCCGGTAAGCAGCTTTCCCACCGTCCTTAGCCTTTACTCCAAAGCACTTCCTGGTTCCTCGTTGAAGAAAACAGGAAGTGCTCAATATACTTTACTCAATATATTAAGGATAGTGTGCAGTACACAAAGCACCTGTACTTTATTTTGGACACTAAATATTTATTTATCAATTTATTTAGGATAAGTTTTAGCAGCTCACAAGGTTTTCCACTTATTTGATCAGCAGTGTGGGAACCTCCACCTTGGTGTTTTTGCCTATACCAAATATAAAGAATGCAAACTCACGAGAAACAATTGTTGTCCAACATATAGAACAACAGAACTCGTTCATTATTCTCTGTTCCTCCTCTCAAGGGGCATATTAGGAGAAACTGTCACTTTGCCCCGAATGGGCAAAATGGCAATGTCACTTTAAAAGAGAAACCAAAGATTGACGGCACTGGTTCAGGGCAAGCTGGAGAATTTCAAAAAGGTTTGGGATCCATGGCTGGCTTATTTAACTAACGATCTAAGATCGCTGGAGGGGTGAGCTACAGTTATGGTTCCATTTGGCGGATTACTGGGGGCTGGCCGGTCGCTTTTCTATCTATTCTCTCTCTTTTCTGCTCTTTCTTTTCTTCCTTTTCTTTACTATATACGTTTCTGTCCACTTCTTTACGTCTCCACCTTTCCTACGGAAGATGTTTGAGGCGGGTCCTCCCGTCTGGATAGCAATATTGGTGATAAGATGGGTTTGGGGGTTCCCAGATCTGGGACCCCTGACTGACGGGTCATGGGCCTACTTAGGTTGGGTCATTGAATATTTGAGGGGAACTACACCCCGTGTTTTATTTTGAAGTATTTTGTTATGTGTTCTTCCTATTTGTTATGATGAAGATGACAAACAATATAAGGTGTTATGTACTGTGATCGAGACCTCTCGGGGGCTCATTGACACTTCCAGAATATGTGACGATGCATCTCTATTGTTGTAATACTTTTTCCTTCTTTCAATAAAAACTATTGAAACACAAAGCTCAAAAAAAAGAGAAACCAACATATTTTTAATCCCTGTATACTTGCAAAATAGGCCAGGTCATTAAGTATATCTTGCTCAGAAGGGGATGGGGATGTGGGTACATATACTAAAGGAAAATAGGCTGAACACTTTACAATGGAATTTTCTTGTAGTTAAGTAAATGAAGGGAAGTTTTGCTGACTTTTGCTGACTATTTGCTGACAAATATATTGTTTTTTCTTGCATGTGTTTGGGTTTCCTTGCAAAAAAAAAATTAGCCTGGAGTCCAGCTTAATAACTTAACAAGATGCTAGCTGAGTTAGATAGATGTTTTTTTATTAGAGACAAAAGAAGGAGTCTTTTCTATTTCCCATTAGTAACTCAATAGATCACAGTCTAATTCTGGCTCCAAGTTTTGGCAGTACAGAAGTAAATGCAAAACCTTATCTAGGATAAGTACTAGAAGTTTTTTTGTTTTTATGAAATCTAATAAAACTGGAAGTGACTTTATAAATGTTTTTAATGTTTCATATACCCAATGTATTGTTAGTAAGAAATACAAGTTGAATGGTGCTTATTAAAATAAAAAATCCTAAATGACTTGTAGTAATAAAATCCTAATTTCCTTAATGCATTTTAAATTCCTTTTTTATTAAGTCTATTTATGCTGAACTGGGACTGGAATGTTTAAGGTAAAGTAGTAAATATAGACATTTTGTTCACACAAATAAGTATTTCATTAGTACATAAAACATGTTTTGATCTAGCACATTTGGTTTGACTGTTGTTTGAGTTAGTATGGTATTAGGAATTGGGAGTCGGGGCTAATTTAGAAAGAAACTTGGAGACCTTGCCAGAGCAACTACTTAAAACACTCCTATACACAGAGATGCTCCCCAGCCCCAAAGCACCCACCCCCATGTTGAGGGCATGTGGCCTGGTACGGTTCAGGAGGGGGGGGCACTCACTCGTCCCCACCCCCTTTTCTGGCCGGCTGGGCTGCGTGCTTGGATAAGGGTATGGATTTTGGGGGGACCGTTTTTTTTCAGCGTAGGGGTTCCCCTTAAAATCCATACCAGACCCAAGGGCTGGTATACTCCTAGAGGGGGAAGCCATGCCGTTTTTTATTTAAAATATGGCGTGGAGTTCCCCCTCAAGATTCATTCCAACACACAGTGTTTGGTATTGGCAGGGATCCAAGTCAGATCCCTGTTCATTGAAAGTCGGACGTATGTCAGCTACAAGTCGCAGGGCAAAGTAGAATCCAAAGTAGGATGGCTGTCATGTCGTACCAGTGTGAACCCAGCCTAAAGCCTGGAAGCTAAATGGTTTCTGTGCACAGCTGCACCAGATTTTGTACTCACCAGTTTTAGTAAATCCACCCCATACACATATTACAAGAGCCTTGTATTACCAGACATTGGTTGATTTTAGGCGAACCTGTGTTCTTTCTTTTATTACTAAAGTGTTCTTTACTGTAGAATTCTATTTGTACATCAAGGGCCAGATTCAGGTAGAATCGCCCTACGCTGCGGCGGCGTAACGTATTACATTTACGTTACACCGTCGCAAGTTTTCAGCGTAAGTGCTTGATTCACAAAGCACTTGCCTGTAAACTTGCGGCGGCGTAGCGTAAATCCGCCCGGCGCAAGCCCGCCTAATTCAAATGGGGCGGGGACAATTTAAATTAGGCGCGTTCCCGCGCCGAACGTACTGCGCATGCTCCGTCCCTAAAATTTCCCTACGTGCATTGCGCTAAATGACATCGCAAGGACGTCATTGGTTTCAACGTTAACGTAAATGGCGTCCAGCGCCATTCATGGACGATTTACGCAAACGACGTGAAATTTCAAATTTCGACGGGGGAACGACGGCCATACTTAACATTGGCTAGACCACCTAGAGGGCAGGTTTAGTTTTACGCCGCGTATCTCTACTGAAACTACGTAAATTTACAGCGACGGGCAAAGCGTACGTTCGTGAATCGGCGTAACTAGTCATTTGCATATTCTACACCGACCGCAATGGAATCGCCACCTAGCGGCCGGCCTAGAATTGCAGCCTAAGATCAGATGGTGTAAGTGACTTACACCTGTCGGATCTTAGGGATATCTATGCGTAATCTGATTCTATGAATCAGGCGCATAGATACGACAATCGTATCTCAGAGATACGACGGCGTATCAGGAGATGGGGCCAGATTCATAAAAGAGATACGACGGCATATCAGGAGATACGCCGTCGTATCTCTTTTATGAATCTGGCCCCAAGTATTTATTGTACATCAACTGGTAACAGATAAATAGGTATATGCTAAATGACTGTTTCTGGCATCCCAGACCTTCATTGGGTTCAAAAGTCCTTGTATTTTATCAGCTAATTTTACTCCACCTACTTTAAAAACTATGCTGTATGTTGAAACCCTTCATAATGATCTTTGTATATAAGAATTGAAAGTGAGAATCTCTCCTATTGCACAATAATATTTTATTTGACCAGAATGGATTGTGTACAGTGTATGCACTGTATGTCACCTAAATTTCCCATCTTCACATGATGAGGGGCTCCAGTATTGATGACTACTATGGAGTCTCAAAATCAAAATAAGACCTGCCTGGGGCCTGGAGCCTTTGAAAAGTTTTTTTTCTGGAATAAAGCTTTCGTTTCTAGGTTCATGTCTGGCCTGGCAGCCAAGCCTCATTATTAGTCTCAGCTGTGTACAAGAATTGTTATATGTGATCTGACTGAAGCTCTGGACTCTCTCAGTCTGTCTGCTGTTGGAGTCTGCTGCTGTGTTAAAAGGCAGAGTACTGACAAAACACTAAAAAGGTCTAAGAGCTGTCTGTTTGTTTTAAGGAACCCATTAGTGGGCACCTTGTTATTCAGGAACTGACAATTAGTTAATTAGCAGTTTTAAACAAACAAAACATCATTTTTTGTTTCCAAATTATGAACCTGTGGTACAAACCCCCCTGGATTGAAGGGACAATGTGTGCATCGCTGCCTCAGACACAGAGGTACTGCTGCACAGTGCTGGCTGCAGGAACTGTACTATGGGAAGCTCACAACATGCTATAAAATCACAGTCAACAATTTTAGTACAGGAGAGGAGCTTGCAAAGCTGTGCAAGACTGAATGTAAGGCTGGAGTTCAGCTTTAACTTTGTTCCACTCCTTTAGTAAACATACCCTGCTGCATATCAAGAGTTTTGCTACCTATCTGGAACAATTGTTCATTGTAAGCTTTTGTAAAAACTAGTGTTGCTCACGAATATTCGCATTGCGAATATTCGACTCGAATATAGCATATTCGAGAAATCGCGCTATATTTCGAAATTCGCGGTGAATATTCGCAATTCCGAATATTCGATTTTTTACAATTTTTTTTTTGAACCAGATCACATCCTAGATATCTCCATCGACGTCTAAAAGCATTGCTGGTATCATTAGAGACCCTGGGCCGAGTAGCTGAAGCGTTCATTGAATTTTCCAGAAAGATCGCAATGCGATTATTCGGCAAACGCAATATCGCGCGATTACTTTCCTCGCCCCGATCTTCCGCATCAGAGCGATTTTTACAGTTTCATTTTTAAAACAGATTACATCCTAGTGATCTCCATAGACGTCTGAAAGCATTGCTGGTATGATTAGAGCCATTGGGCCGAGTAGCTGAAGCGATCATTTTATATTGCCGAATATTCGCAATGCGAATATTCGGCAATAGGAATATTGCGCGATTATTTGCTCCGCCCTTTTGCATCAGAGCCAATCAGAGTTCTCCTTCCACACTCGTCACAGGTTAGCAACCAATAGGAACCTGCCTGCATGGACATTATATAAGCTCACTCCCAGCACCATTTCATTGCAGATTCAGAAGCTGGCTATAGAGTGTGGAGGCTGTTTCTGTGTTCCTGGTTTCCTGTGTCTTTGTTCTTGATTGATTTAGATCATCACCAGCATTGCTATTTAGTGATTCCAGTGGATCTTTTCCAGTATATCAACTGCTTTTTTCAAAGCAATAGACCCAAGAGCTTTTTTCAAAGCTACGTTTTGTGCTGTTTTGTGCTGTTTTTTTCATTTGTGTTACTGTTTGATCCTGCAATCCTCGCTGTTCAGTGATATTTGCTAGAGATTTCAGAACACATTTTGCTGAGCTTAATAAAAGAGCTTTTCTAAAAGCTAAGTTTTGTTCATCTTGTGTTACTGTTAGATCTTGCAGGTTCGCTGTTCAGTGATATTTGATAGGCATCTCAGTTCACATTTTGTTTAGTTTTTCCTAAAGAGCTTTTATAAAAGCTAAGTTTTGTGTTCAGTTTAGTTAAATTTTGTGTAGTAAGTGTACACACTGTTAGTGTACATTTATTTCATCTAGCTTAGCTTAGTGTGTGTTTAGTGTCTGTGTTTTGTGTTTAAAAAAAAAAAAAAAAAAAAGTTAGTGTTTGTTTAGTGCTTTTTTTTTTTTCTTTAATTTTGTAGTCCTTGTCTGGTGTACTACTTTTCTTATAGTTTAGTAGCTGTCTGTGTACGTCTTTGTCTGCGTGCCTGTCTTGTAAAAAATACACAAAAACACATTTTGTTCACATTTCCCCCCCCCAATAAAGTTTACCCCCCCCACACACATATCAGCAATAATGAGCGGCATCCGTGGCCGTGGCAGCAGGGGTAGGGGAGTTATTCCCAGTGCTGGATCGCTGCCAGCACGGGGTACCTCTCGTGCCCCTACTAGTGGTAGAGGATCGGGTGCAAGGGGAGTACGCCTGATCCGGGAGTTCTTCCCATCGGGCAGCCGCCCGATATTGCCATCTCAGGCTCAAGTAGTGGTGGACTACATGGGGCACAGCAGTGCCACTGAGTCGTCGGTCCCGACTCACAGTAGTACCACCATTACACCGGTGCCTGTACTACCCCCCCCCCAGCCCCCAAGAGTCCAGCATCTTACTGTTCGACAGCGACAGTGAGAGGGATCTCTTGGGGGAGGCCATGCATCAGGCAGACCTCCAGCTCTGTCCTGATGGTCAGGACCTTTTTGAAGGGATGGATGAGGAGGATGGGATACCTGCTGGCAGTATCCCAGAGACATCCCTTCAAACTGGTGCTGCTGTTTTGGTGCAGGAAACAGCAGCACCTAGTCAGACCCAGGCGTGGGTGAGGGGACAGCGGAGCCAGGCTAGAGGCTCCATGTCAGGTGGTTCCCTCAGACCAACACATTTCAGCCCTTGGTCTGACATCTCTGGGGGCGAAGAGGGTGACCCATCATGGTTGCCATCTGACGCGTCGGCTCACTACGTCAGTGACGACGGGGAAGGTAGGCACCCTGGTGAAACGGTGCGCCAGGTCACCACCAGGGAGACCATCGTCAGGGTCTCCACTGGTGATGGCAGCAGGAGGTGTCAGGAGGAGGAGCAGCAGCAGCAGCAGCAGCAGGCAGCTCCACCTGTGCGCACCGAGTCCCAGCAGGTGCAAGTAAGCGTCACCCCATCTGACAGGAGGGCGGTGCTGAAGTCACCTGTCTGGAATTACTTTACCCTGGTGGCAGACAACCCTACCGTGGCCATCTGCCGGATTTGTAAAGTGAGGGTGAAGAGAGGGAAGTGTTTGGCTCGGGTGGGTACCACAGCCCTGAACCAGCACCTGAGGATAAACCACTGGGCGTTGTATGACGAGATGAAGCGTGGTGGTGGTAGCAGCGCCACCACCACAAGTGAGCAGGGTACAGCAGCCCCTGCCACATCTTCATCTCTTTCCAGCAGGTCATGCCCCCCCGCTCCCTCTAGTAGAGGTACTGGTACCGGCAGCCAGACCTCTACTTCCACAGCACCCTCCACGTCTGTGTCCCGCACTGCCGTCCGGCGCCAGGCGTCGATTTCAGACGCCTTTGACCGCACCACTCCCTTCCCCCCTGGAGACCGACGTGTGCGTTCCCTCAATGGGCTCCTGGCAAGGGTTATTGCCCAACATCTGCTGCCCTTCAACATAGTTGACAGCAACCCCTTCAGGCAGATGTTGGAGCAGGCCCAACCCCAATGGCGTGTCCCCAGCCGCCATTTCTTTGCCAGGACTGGTGTCCCTGCCCTACACCAGCACATTGTGCAGAATGTAACCCTGTCGCTGGATCACGCTGTCAGCGACAGGGTTCATCTGACAATGGATGGCTGGACCAGCAGGCATGGGCAGGGACGCTACATCAGCTTCACGGCCCATTGGGTTTCCCTCCGAGGCGTCGGTGAGGGATCGGCGGCAACCGATCTTGTGGTGCCGCCCCGGGGTGTCCAGGGGAGAACTGCTGGTCTCCCTCAAGCCACTGTCTCCGCAGCTGCTGAGCCTCCCAGCAAGCGCCCCCGTAGCTACTCAAGTGTGGGGCACGTGCGCTGTCAGGCCGTGCTCCAGCTTGTTAGTTTAGGGGACCGGAGACACACTGGAGAAGAAGTGCTGAAAGCACTTCAGGCTCAGGTCCAGAAGTGGCTGACACCCCGAAGGCTCCAGGCAGGTATGGTTGTCTGCGATAACGGCAGCAACCTACTCGCCGCCCTTAGTGCTGTCAGTCTGACCCACGTGCCCTGTCTGGCACATGTCCTCAACCTGGTGGTGCAGAAGTTCCTGCGCACTTATCCAGGGTTGAGTGACATTGTGGCAAAGGCGCGTAGGATTGCCAGCCACTTCAGGCGCTCCCCAACCGCTACCGCGTCCCTGTCCAAATTGCAGCGGAAGTACAATCTGCCCCTTCACAGGCTGATTGTGGACAGTGTGACGCGGTGGAACTCCACCCTCCACATGCTGAAGAGGTTGTGGGAGCAGCAAAGGGCGGTGAGGGAGTACCTGATGGAACTAGGCACTGAGAGGGCTTCACCACAACTCCCTTTCATCGCCTGTGCGCAGTGGGGGCAGATAAACCAGGTCTGCCAAGTGTTGTCCTCCTTCGAGCAGGCGACCAAGATGGTCAGCAGTGAGCAAATTGGCCTCAATAGCGTGCTGCCAATACTGTTCATGCTGGAGAGGACACTAGATCGCCTGCTCGAGGCTGGGGAGAGTGCCTTGGTGGAGCAGGAGGAGTCAGCAATGCTCCACCGAGACCAGGGCCAGGACGAGGAGGAGGAGGAGGAGGATGATGATGAAGAGGAGGAGGAGGTGGTTGCTGGTGTCGTCCCGGAGTCAGGGCCTGGTCAGGAGGGAGAGCCGGTGTTGGGGGCACCGATAGTCCGGGGGTTGGGCATGTCTGAGTTTGACCAGCAGCGCCTCAGGGATGAAGAGTCGCACCTCATTCACCTGGCCAGCATTGAGGAGTCACAGCGGGCTGTGCTCTTCCCCATGGCTGCCCACATGCTGAGATGCCTCAGGAGGGACCCCCGGGTTAAGACCATCAAGACGAGGGATGATTTCTGGATGGCCACCCTTTTGGATCCCAGGTGCAAGGGGAAACTGGAGCAGTTCATCCCAGCCAGCCGGAGGCAGCACCGGATGGAGGAACTGCAGGCAGCCATTGTCAGACGGTTGGAGCAGGCAACTCCCCGGCCTCCAGTTGTCCCCCCTCATCTCACCCAGCAGGTGGCTGCACCCAGCTGCAGCCGAGCAGGGGACCTAATGGAAGAGATGAGGATGTTCTTCCAAACCGAGCGACCCAGTACCACCACCAGCAGCAGCAGCAGCAGTCACCACCAGCGGCTGGCCCACATGGTGGCAGACTACATGGCGTCCGTCGGTGCTTCTGACAGTATGAGCACCGACGACCCCATGGAGTACTGGGTTGCCAGATTGGACACCTGCCGCGAGCTCGCTCAGTATGCGCTGGAGTTATTGTCTTGCCCCCCCTCCAGCGTACTATCTGAGCGGACATTCAGCGCGGCAGGTGGGGTGGTCACGGACAAGAGGACCCGTCTGTCCACAGACTCCGTGGACAGACTCACATTCATAAAGATGAATGAGTCCTGGATCGGCGGTGACTTTCTGGCACCCGTCGTCGGTTCAGGGCGCTGAAGGGTCCCTTGCCATGCATTCCCTGATGAAGCCCCGGACCTGATGTATTTACAGTGCTGAATATAACTATTTTAACATCAGAGAAAATCAATGTTAATATTTGGTACAGTAGGCTTTCTTTGCAATTACAGCGGTCAAACATTTCTTGTAGTTTTACACCAGCTTTGCACACACTGGAGGAGGGATTTTGGCCCACTCCTCCACACAGATCTTCTCTACATCAGTCATGTTTCTGGGCTATCGCTGAGAAACACGGAGTTTGAGCTCCCTCCAAAGATTCTCTATTGGGTTTAGGTCTGGAGACTGGCTAGGCCACGCCAGAACCTTGATATGCTCCTTACAGAGCCAATCCTTGGTTATCCTGGCTGTGTGCTTTGGGTCATTGTCATGTTGGAAGACCCAGCCTCGACCCATCTTCAAAGCTCTAACTCAGGGAAGGAGGTTGTTGCCCAAAATCTTGCAATACATGGCCCCGGTCATCCTCTCCTTAATACAGTGCAGTCACCCTGTCCCATGTGCAGAAAAACACCACCAAAGCATGATGCTACCACCCCCATGCTTCACATTAGGGATGGCGTTCTTGGCATGGTACTCATCATTATTCTTCCTCCGAACACGGTTAGTGAAATTATGATCAAAAAGTTATATTATAGTCTCATCTGACCACATGATTTTCTCCCATGACTCCTCTGGATCAGTCAAGACAATTATGTCAGCAGTTATTTCACACCCTATATACTCTTATTAATAATGCTGTTCATCATGGCACCTCCTGCCCATGTGATATGACTCTGTATCAACCACTACTGTTAATACTACTACTGCTGCTTCTGCTGCTGCTGCTGCCGCCCAGTCAATACACCTATGTCAGCAGTTATTTGACACTCTATATACTCCTATTCCTACTGCTGTTTATCATGGCACCTCCTGCCCATGTGATATGACTCTGTATCAACTACTACTGTTAATACTACTACTGCTGCTTCTGCTGCTGCTGCCGCCCAGTCAATACACCTATGTCAGCAGTTGTTTAACACTCTATATACTCTTATTCCTACTGCTGTTCATCATGGCACCTCCTGCCCATGTGATATGACTCTGTATCAACTACTACTGTTAATACTACTACTGCTGCTTCTGCTGCTGCTGCCGCCCAGTCAATACACCTATGTCAGCAGTTGTTTAACACTCTATATACTCTTATTCCTACTGCTGTTCATCATGGCACCTCCTGCCCATGTGATATGACTCTGTATCAACTACTACTGTTAATACTACTACTGCTGCTTCTGCTGCTGCTGCCGCCCAGTCAATACACCTATGTCAGCAGTTGTTTAACACTCTATATACTCTTATTAAGACTGCTGTACATCATGGCAACTCCTGCCCATGTGATATGACTCTGTATCAACTACTACTGTTAATACTACTACTGCTGCTTCTGCTGCTGCTGCCGCCCAGTCAATACACCTATGTCAGCAGTTATTTCACACTCTATATACTCTTATTAAGACTGCTGTACATCATGGCAACTCCTGCCCATGTGATATGACTCTGTATCAACTACTACTGTTAATACTACTACTGCTGCTTCAGCTGCTGCTGCCGCCCAGTCAATACACCTATGTCAGCAGTTGTTTAACACTCTTTATACTCCTATTCCTACTGCTGTTCATCATGGCACCTCCTGCCCATGTGATATGACTCTGTATCAAGTACTACTGTTAATACTACTACTGCTGCTTCAGCTGCTGCTGCCGCCCAGTCAATACACCTATGTCAGCAGTTGTTTAACACTCTATATACTCTTATTCCTACTGCTGTTCATCATGGCACCTCCTGCCCATGTGATATGACTCTGTATCAACTACTACTGTTAATACTACTACTGCTGCTTCTGCTGCTGCTGCCGCCCAGTCAATACACCTATGTCAGCAGTTATTTCACACTCTATATACTCTTATTAAGACTGCTGTACATCATGGCAACTCCTGCCCATGTGATATGACTCTGTATCAAGTACTACTGTTAATACTACTACTGCTGCTTCAGCTGCTGCTGCCGCCCAGTCAATACACCTATGTCAGCAGTTATTTCACACTCTATATACTCTTATTAAGACTGCTGTACATCATGGCACCTCCTGCCCATGTGATATGACTCTGTATCAAGTACTACTGTTAATACTACTACTGCTGCTTCAGCTGCTGCTGCCGCCCAGTCAATACACCTATGTCAGCAGTTATTTCACACTCTATATACTCTTATTAAGACTGCTGTACATCATGGCAACTCCTGCCCATGTGATATGACTCTGTATCAAGTACTACTGTTAATACTACTACTGCTGCTTCAGCTGCTGCTGCCGCCCAGTCAATACACCTATGTCAGCAGTTATTTCACACTCTATATACTCTTATTAAGACTGCTGTTCATCATGGCACCTCCTGCCCATGTGATATGACTCTGTATCAAGTACTACTGTTAATACTACTACTGCTGCTTCAGCTGCTGCTGCCGCCCAGTCAATACACCTATGTCAGCAGTTATTTCACACTCTATATACTCTTATTAAGACTGCTGTACATCATGGCAACTCCTGCCCATGTGATATGACTCTGTATCAACTACTACTGTTAATACTACTACTGCTGCTTCTGCTGCTGCTGCCGCCCAGTCAATACACCTATGTCAGCAGTTATTTCACACTCTATATACTCTTATTCTTACTGCTGTTCATCATGGCAACTCCTGCCCAAGTGATATGACTCTGTATCAACTACTACTGCTAATACTACTACTGCTGCTGCTGCTGCTGCTGCTGCTCAGTCAAGACAACTATGTCAAAAGTAATTTCCCACTCTATATACTCCTATTACCACTGCTGTTCATCATGGCACCTCCTGCCCAAGTGATATGACTCTGTATCTACTACTACTACTACTACTGCTGCTGCTGCTCAGTCAAGACACCTATGTAAAAAGTTAATTCCCACTCTATATATACTCCTATTACCACTGCTGTTCACTGATACCACTGATAGTTAATTTATCCCTTAACTACCCCCATTTGTGAGGGTCGGGGTTTTCCTTTAACCACTTCCATACCAGGTACTTGCGCAGCTTCCCGCCCAAGCCAATTTTCAGCTTTCAGCACTGTCGCACTTTGAATGGCAATTGCGCGGTCATGCTACACTGTACCCAAACAAAATTGGCGTCCTTTTTTCCCCACAAATAGAGCTTTCTTTTGGTGGTATTTGATCACCTCTGCGATTTTTTTTTTTTGCGCAACAACTAAAAAAAGGCTGAAAATTTGGAAAAAAATTACGTTTTTATTTTTTTCTGTTAATTTTTTTGTAAATAAGTTTTCTCTTTCAATTACGGGCACTGATATGGCGGCACTAATGGGCACCGATGAGATGGCACTGATGGACATCGATGAGGTAGTACTGACGGGCACAGATGAGGTGGCACTGATTGGCGGCGCTGGTATGCGACACTGATGGGCACACATAGGCGGCACTGATGGGCACACATAGGCGGCACTGATGGGCACATGTAGGCGGCACTGATGGGCACACGTAGGCCAGTCAGTGCCCATTTGTGGGCACTGACTGGCATTTTTTTTTTTTTTGGTTTTTTTTTTTTTTTTTTTAGACTTTTTTTTTTTTTTTTTGCTTTTTTTTTTTTTTTGCCCACCCTGGTGCTCCAGGGTGGGCATCCCTGGTGGTCCAGTGTGGCGATCCGAGGGGGGGCTGCGCTGATAAACAATCAGCGCTAACCCCCCCTGTCAGGAGAGCCGCAGATCGGCTATCCTCTACTCGCGTCTGTCAGACGCGAGTGAGGAAGAGCCATCGGCGGCTCTTCCTGTTTACATCGTGATCAGCCGTGGTTGGACACGGCTGATCACGTGGTAAAGAGTCTCCGCCGGAGGCTCTTTACCGAGATCGGAGATGCAGGGTGTCAGACTGACACCCCGCATCACCGATCGCCGCGATGCGCGCCCCCACGGGCGCGCGCGGCATGAAATCCTGCAGGACGTTCTAGAACGTCCTGTCAGGATTTCATAACCACTTCCCGGACGTAAATCGGCCATAGGCCGGGCGGGAAGTGGTTAAAGTCCCATGCAAATCAATGGAAAATGTATGTTCCCACATAACTTCTGTACGCCTGGAGATATTTCAATAATACCCGCTATACATATTACTTATATGCCAAATAAAAATATATAACAGTTAAATTAACCCTTACCAACACCCTTATATAAAAGATGGGTATATTTATATTACTATGATTTTCCTCCCCAAAAGGTTAAGATAGGAAGACCGGGCAACGCCGGGTATTCAGCTAGTAATAGTATAAAATGTTTTCGGTTATTATTAAGCTAGATGTGTTGATGTTGATGTTGATGTTGATGTGTTAGATGTGAAGTTAGATGTGTTTAAAAAACTAACAATTTCAATAAGAAATGAAACCTTTGCAAAATATAACATTTTTTATAAATAAAAAAAAAAAAAAAATTAGGACATTAACTTCTGAAGCTCTGTCACCTCATCCATGTTTTTCGCCAGTTGTTGCACCAGTTGTTGATTTTGGCGCATCAAAAACAGTATCTGCTGCTCATTTGCCATTACTCTCTTCGTCAGGTTTTTCATGGCAGCTTGTTTCACCTCTAGCTTTTTTAGAACTGTTAGGATATAAGAAAAAAACATTTGGATTTCAAAGACCGTTACGAAAGATTATTTTCAGCCATAAAAATAATAAAGTCTGACTTAAGAGACTATATGAAAGAGGATCTGGCAGAGGCAATTCTCTTCCTTAGAACTCTACATTGCATTTATTTGCATTTGCTAAGCCTAGAACTACATTTCAAGATTAATATAAACCATTTCTAGGTTTTTCATATTTTTTTTTTTGGTTCATTATAGATAAGCTTTGTTTTGGTTCTAAAACAGCCAAATAATGTGGTCTGTATTTTTGAACTGTTAAAGATCATGTTCCTGATGTTTAAGCCTGCTGCTACTATCCAGTCACTTGATTGTTTTCATTGTGTTTGTCTTTTGCTTAAACTGTGCAATACAGTAGACTGTTGGCTTCCCAGCCAGTAGTCCTGTGGTAGTTTGCGTTTCTTTCCCTCAAGGAATCTATAAAATACATTCGCATATTAATACAGAGGAGTCGGAGTCGGGGAGTCGGGGAGTCGGGGAGTCGGAGTCTGAAGTACATAAAACTGAGGAGTCGGAGTCGAAAAATGTATCTACCGACTCCACAGCCCTGCTTTAAATGCTGTCCATTTTTAGAGCTACATTTTATTGTTGAAATTTTATTAATATATGTGCACATATTTACCCTCCTGATTGACGGTATAATTAACCGTCTCATCCTGCTCCTCTTCCTCGTCACCCACTACTCCACCAGAAGTTTCGGGGGGGGGGTGCAGCTCCTCCTCTTGCTCCTCCACAGGAACTGGGGGTGGTGATGTGGATGGCCCTGGCTGCTCCTCCTCATCCCTCTCCTCCTCTTCCACATCCTCCTCCTGCTCCTCCTCTGCGGCCTGTCGCCTTGTGCGCTTGGGGCGCACAGTTGGTAGCGGAGCTCCTATAATAACACAATGTTCATATATTATAAAAATGTTTTCCAATGACGTATGCAAATTCTGTGTACTCTACTGTATTGTATATGAATACAAATTAATTTATATAGACAGTTAACCAATGGGACAATGTTATATTAAAGGGTCTTGTGGGCACTACAGGGGACTGAGCGTGAGCTGGGCTGCCACCATGGTAAAATGAGCTGTTTTTGTCTCCTTTGTTTTGTTCAGACGATCTCATGTTAAAAAAAAGTACTTGATGGAGTACACAGGATTACTATAACAACCCCACGCCTAACACAGGAATTTAGTGGGAATCTATATATATAAAACTCAACGTGTGTGTGCATGTATGTATGTATGTTCCACCATCACGTCCAAACGGCTAAAGATATTTACATGAAACTTGGCACACAGGTTACTTATATGTCAGCCACAAATATAGGATTGGTGGTTTAACCCATACCCACCCCCATTTGCCTTGGTCAGGGTTTTTCTTTAAAGTCCCATTCAACTCTATGGGAAATACATGTTATTTCATAACAGCTGTAGATATTTCGATAACACTTGGTCACATGTTATCTATACGTCCACTTAAAGTATAGGATCGTTAATTTATCCCTTAACTAACCCCATTGGTGAGGGTCGGGCTTTTTGTTTAAAGTCCCATGCAAAGCAATGGGAAAAGTATGTTCCCACATAACTTCTGTGTTCCTGTCTGCTGTCCCATGTTTTTTTCCAACAGTACTATGAATACCTTGGCTGGTGGTGATATATGTTACAACAACATGGCGTCTTGGTTAACAACATCTGACCTTACATTAATTACATATGACCTTACATAACTGTCCCCAAGGGACCCGGGCTGGCTCAACGCGATTGCCACTGCGCTGACAAGCCATTCACCTCTGCAGCTAGGGGTTCGGATCCCGCTCTCGGCTACATGTGAATTGAGTTTGGTGGTCTCAGCTTGGCCCCCGGTGGGTGTGCTATGCGAGGTAAGCCTGCGCTTAGTATGCCCACCTCCCTCCCACAAAAACCACCACACTTACACACGCACTCGCAATTGGGTTAACATGCACGCACTCTGACCATGCGGTCTCTAAAAAGAGAGGCGAAGGACTAACGGGGCTGGTTGAGCGGGCAAATCCTCTCACTCCCTTATAGGGAGTCCCTCTGCCCCGTTGGGCTTCGAAGCGGAGCAGGTAGGACGGTCTGTGTGGGAGGACCCCCTCACACCCGCCATTGCCACCCGGGGCATGGAGAAAGGTGGCAGATTACCTCTGGGGGAGGCCTGCCTACTCCCAACTCCTGCAGTCCGGCTCCTCTCTCGAGTACACGCACAAAATACACTTTAGGGGAAAAAAAACATAACTGTGACCAATAACTTACCAGGATGATATTTATTCCGGATACGCCTGACCCGGTTCATCTGGCGCCTCTTCAGGTCGGACCACTTTTTGAGGATCGCCATGCGAGTGTGTTCTTCGCCTAGTTCCTCAATCAGGGAGCTTATAACTCCCTGTTTTTCTTGCTGCCTCCGCAGCTCATCGTATCCTGTTTCCAGGAACTTCTGCAAGATGAAGAACAAAGTATATTGTAATACTTTTGTTGACAGCCTTATGGATATATGACATAAATGTATGCTATTCAACAATTGGAAGCATTCTCGCCTTATTAATCAATGACAGGGGTAACATGACAGATTTTATATACTGCCATTTCGGTCGCCACCTTTTTTACATAAATATAGCAGCCATTATCATTTGCATAATTATGAATATATACTAACTTTTAAACTAGACTAAAATGCAGTTGAAGATAATGAAATAACAGTGGTCAAAATACTTACACAAATCAGCAACTTTTCCTCAGATACAGTGAAATTACTTCCAACCATCTTGCTCTGCGATTGCGTTGCGATCATAAAGTTGGAAACTGGCAAGGGTCCAGGAAATGGTCGCGTGTTGTTCGCGTGTTGATTGCGCTGCTTGGACCGAGATGGGTCCATATGGCTTCGGCTGTATGGACCACAGTAACTCTTTTCCCTGTCAGGAGCCTAACGCCCCGGGGGGTCAGAGACGGGACCTTTTCGGAGGACCACTGACGTATGCAACCGTCGCAGTTTTTTGTGATGTCACTCTTTAGGTGTGTGCAAATTTTTTCTTGCACCGGGTGGAGTTTTTGGGTTGTGTTTTGCACGCCACAGGCTTTTCAACAGAAAATAACCAGCTGGAGGCAGAATGGTTGCAAAACACTACGGGTTTGTTACCTAACTCTGGGTTTCAAGACCAGTCCACCTCCAGCTGTTGCAAAACTACTACTCCCATCAGCCACGGTCTGTCAGTGCATGCTAAGAATTTTACTTTTGCTGCATCTAGGGTGCCACAGTTTAGAGACCCGTGCATAAAGGCCTGAAAAATGTGGGCCTGCAGAACTTACAATACTAGAAGTGCCAGCATTCCCAGGCATGCTGGAAGTTGTAGTTCTGCAACATCTAAAGGGCAATATGTATTCGAACGTCCTTGGGCCTTGAGGACACTGAAGTCAGGACGTTCGCATACGTCCTATGTCCAAAAAAATGTTAAATTCATTATGCTAAATAACAAGGAAAAGTGCCTAAATACACATTTGCCAACCAGGGTGTCTGCAGCTGTCCAGGCATGCTGGGACTTGTAGTTTTGTAAAAGCAGGAGACACATTTTTTGTGAAATACTAATATCTGAACATATATACTAACTTTTAAACTAGAATAAAATGCAGTTGAAGATGATGAAATAACAGTGGTCAAAATACTTACACAAATCAGCAACTTTTCCTCAGACTTAGTGAAATTGCTTCCAACCATGTTGCTGTAATATTGCGCTGCGAACATAAGTTGGAAACTGGCAAGGCTCCAGGAAATGGTCGCGTGTTGTTCGCGCTATTGCGCATGCGCGATCGAAAAATCGCAATCGCAATATGTTTTTGGGTTAAAATATCATACATATTCGATTTCAGAGTGCTGCTACAGCAGTTTTCGAAATATCTGCAATCAATTTCGCATTCGCATTTTGTGAAATTGCGTTAAAATATCTCGAATATTCGATTTCAGAGTGAGCCAATCAGAGCGCTCCTCCAGCATATCTCGAAATTGCGCAATAAATATCGCATTCGCATGTTGCGATATTTCGATAAAATATCACGAATATTCTGAGCCAATCAGAGCGCTCCTCCAGCATATCTCGAAATTGCGCAATAAATATCGCATTCGCATGTTGCGATATTTCGATAAAATATCACGAATATTCTGAGCCAATCAGAGCGCTCCTCCAGCATATCTCGAAATTGCGCAATAAATATCGCATTCGCATGTTGCGATATTTCGATAAAATATCACAAATATTCTAAGCCAATCAGAGCGCTCATACCGCAGTTATTAAAAAATCGCAATTATTTTCGCATTCGCAATAGCGAAAAATCGCAATCAATTAATTTCGATAAAATATCACGAATATTCGAATTTAGCGAATATATCTCGAATATATATTCGAGATATATCGCGAAATCGAATATGGCATATTCTGCTCAACACTAGTAAAAACCAGCCTTGTATATTTAACAGTGCTTAAAAGGACACGTAAGAGCTTTCCATTATAGGTTGTGTATATGTTTTCCTGTAACTAAAAGAAGAATTCACTTTTCCTACATTTATTTGAGAAGAAATTGCTGATCATTTTAGAGGTGCTGTCAATACTAACAGCAAACAGCACAAAAAAGTTCATATGACTTTACCAAACCAATCATTTTTTTTTCACTAAGAGCAGTATTTTAATTGGAAGCTCAATTGACTAAGAGAAAAAAGGCAAGATAAAAAGGCTGTGTCAAGAGCTTAGTCTGTGGCTCTGAAAGTCGTGATGCTTCCCTTTGTTCAAATAGAGGATACAAATGGATAGAAAGACATTTGCAGTGTATTATAATAACTGTTTTTATTGATTCTGCCATCTAAACATGTGGGAGATGAGACATTCTTTTGTATTGTGAAAAGCACAGTCAAAATCATTTATTCCCTTTTTTTACGATCAATGCGTACCCCCAGGTCTTAGGCAGTGCCATCTTTTATTTTTATTTTTTTTATCTTCCAGTATCTTTATTTTCTTCATAAAATAAAGAAAAACAATGAAATGTCTTATACTTCTAATTATTTTGCTTTCAAATTATTTATTAGACAAGCATAAAAGAGAGAGCACACCGACCCTAGTGTGACACTGTTTATTAAAAAAGATATAGCGGATGTAATACACTCACATTGTGTAGATAAAATCAAGCACATCCATAGAGGCTGCGGTTGCTCTCCTGAGCCTAGAAATTCAAGCTGGATGTGAAGCAAACTGACAGTTTCTGTCTAATACTCCATGAGCAACCGCCGACAAAATGCACGAGAGCCTCCCCACTCTCAGCCAGGATCCTGGAAAGCAGAGGGACTTCACACAAGGAAACTTTGCTCTCTGCTTTCCAGGATCCTCACTAAGAGCGGGTGGCTCTCGTGCAGTTTGTCGGAAGCTGCTGGTAGACTATTAGACAGAGACTGTCAATTCGCTTCACATCACAGCTTGGATTTCTGCATTACATTCATTTGTCTATATATTTTTTAATAAAAGGTGTCACACTAGGGCCGGTGTGCGCTCTCTTTATGGCTAGGTTCACACTGGATGCCGATGCGGCTCCCAGCAGGGGTCCTGTGCATCCTGGTTCACCATTTTAGGTTCGATTTCAGCCCGAATTTTGGGTTGAAATCAAGCTGGAAATGGACCAAAAGACACACAGGGCTCCTGTGCAAATTCACACTGGAGCCACATCGGAGATATGTGAACCGGCTCCATAGAGAGCCGGTCACATTCTCCTGCTATTGTGTATTGGATGCAGAGATCCTGCATCCAATTCGTAATAGTGTGAACCCGACCTTACTCTTGTATTTTCAGCTGTCAGTATCCCCGCTGGTTGATGGAGCAGCATGGGTTAACCTATGTTACTCCCTACTGATTTAACCCCTACTATAAGGATCTCAATGGTTCCTTTCCATACATATACTCTATTGACGGATTATTGTGGAACTGTTTTGGCTTTTATATCCATCTTGCCATGAACTTATTGCCTTCATTGATTTTCTGGACTTCATTGCTTTTGGTGTTTTTTATTCATGTAGCGATACATCCGCAGGAGCTGCTTAAGTTAGTTCAGTCCGTTACTCTGCTTCTCAACCCCAATACATTATTGCCGGCACACCTGGCAATAATGTAATTGCAAAGACCAATGAGAAACACAGACGTTATGATAAAACACAGAAATTGCCTTTACTGCTATATTTCTGTGGAAGAATAAAAGAACAGTAACAATATATATTTGAGTGATCAAGTAGAGAGCAACAACTGAGATTTAAGGTCAATATATTCAAGCTGCTTTCAGGGGATTCCAAACCTGAGAATATCCTAATGAGCAGAGGCACACTTATTGTGCTTTATTTACCATTTATGACACTTTAAATTGGATTGGTTGGCTCTATCAGTCCAGGCAGGAGGAGAGCGGAGGAATGACTCCCTTTCTGTCAGGCCTCTCTCTACTGTCCCCTGACACCACAGGCCCAACTTTAAACACTCTATCTAAGAAATTATAGCCGTTACCTGTTTTTTTTTTTAAAGTGTATTTTGTGCGTGTACTCGAGAGAGGAGCCGGACTGCAGGAGTTGGGAGTAGGCAGGCCTCCCCCAGAGGCAATCTGCCACCTTTCTCCATGCCCCGGGTGGCAATGGCGAGTGTGTGAGGGGGTCCTCCCACACAGCCCGCCCTACCTGCTCCGCTTTGAAGCCCAACGGGGCAGAGGGACTCCCTACAAGGGAGTGAGAGGATCTAGCCCGCTCAACCAGCCCTGTTTGACCACGCAGTCTCTAAAAAAAGAGAGGCGAAGGACTAAGTGCGTGCATGTTAACTCAATTTCGAGTGCGTGTAGGTGTGGTGGTTTTTGTGGGAGGGGGGTGGGCGTACTAAGCACAGGCTTACCTCGCATAGCACACCCACCGGGAGCCGGGCTGAGACCACCAAGCTCAATTCACATGTAGCCGAGACCGGGATCCGAACCCCTGGCTGCAGAGGTGAATGGCTTGTCAGCGCAGTGCCAATCGCGTTGAGCCACCGCAGCTCCCTAGCTGTTACCTGTTGACTTGTATAAACTGTCCCAAGGACCCAATGCATATGCAGAGCCCTGAATATGTGTGTGTGGATCCGAATGGCACTACAGTAGGTGACCGCGATATTGTGTGAATCTCGCTCTCTTTCTCAGCGAGATTGACCACCTACGAGCCCCGTCGCGGGAGCCAGCGCCGAGCCGGCTCGCCGCGATGGGGAAAAAGCCGTCATAGAAGTGACGGGGGTCTGACTTGGATTCCCGCCAATTGTATTACTGTATTACTTTAAAAACCCTGTGTAGTGTGTTTTAAAAAAAAAATAAAAAATTCGCCTGGTGAATGGCTAGGGGTACGATGCACCCAATATTCATTCACCTAGGGTGGGGGGGTGGTATCTGAGGGCCCCCTTATTAAAGGGGGCTCCCAGATTCCGATAAGCCCCCCCGCCCACAGACCCCGACAACCAACGGCCAGGGTTGTCGGGAAGAGGCCCTGTCCTTATCAACATGGGGACAGGGTGCTTTGGGGTGGGGGGCCGCAGGGCGCCCCCCCTGCCCCAGAGCACCCAACCCCCCCATGTTGAGGGCATGCAGCCTGGTACGGCTCAGGAGGGGGGGGCACTCGCTCATCCCCACTCCTTTCCTGACCGGCCGGGCAGCGTGCTTTGGATACGGGTCTGGTATGGATTGTAGGGGGACCCCTATGCCGGTTTTTCGGCGTAGCAGGGGTTCTCCTTACAACCCATACCAGACCTAAGGGCCTGGTATGCCCCTGGGGGGAACCCATGCCGTTTTCTTTATTTAAAATTTGGCGTGGAGTTCCCCCTCATGATTCATACCAAACGCCGCGGCTAGAATTAGCGGGAATCCAAGTCGGATGCCCGTCGCTTCTATGACACGCACGCTGGAATGTGCTTTTTCTATTCCATTGAGTGCGAGATGACGGCACCCTGTCGCTGAGAATCAGCGTGATGCCGTCATGCTGGAAACACATTCTCGGTAACAGGTACTGTAGTAGTTTCAGTTCTTTTGAAGCAAAGGTACGATTTGGTGTCTTCAGCTAGCCACTTTTGCTAGTGCACTTAAACATCCAAGTCGTTAATGTTTAATAAATGTATTTACATTACCTACTTGCCGCTCACCTGCTGTATATTTCGGTAGGCGGGCTACCATATGGGTTTCAGTGCAATACCCCCAATTCAAGTTTGAGACTACATTCATATTTATATAATTTCGTAATCTTACTAATTTTTGCACTGTCTATACACTGTATATTTCATCCACGAGCAGGCGGGTCACCATATGGCTCTTGGTAACAATTTTCACCAAGACACCATAAATTAATATATGGGTTTTCGTGTGGCCTGTTAATCTACAGGGTACGAGGGTTCTGCGGGTTTTTTTGGGGGGGGTTCTTTGTGGGGTGAACATGCAGGTAATGCATCAATCTTTATTTTAAATCAGGTTTAACGGCTGGATCGATGCCATATCCTGAGGTGATAATATATACGAGTCTCCCTCCACTGTCATTGGAGACATATTACACAGTTTCACCTTTACTAATATCATTAGTGCATCCTGCATCATCTTCCATCTACCTCACATAATAATCCCCCCCATCCCTGGGTTCAATTAGCGCTTCATTATGAAGCGTACATATCTCAATACAATCTATGTCATACACCCTATATTTATGTGGGTATTGTATTTTTCCCTTATTATACATACGCTATATAAAAATTGATTTTAGATCTACCTATTCGCATTTTTGCGTTCTTGTACTTCTTTAATTTTTGTTTCCCTTTTTCTTTTTTTTCTCCCGGGTTTTAGGAGTAGTATGCTACACTGGCTTCATTGTGTGGTAGATGAGGCACTATCTTAGACGTTTCGACTTATGTCGATCCTTGTTGTTTGTTATACACAATCAGGTGCCACACCATTGCAACAGGTTCTCGGGCCATTTGCACGCTTGTTTATTTATTCTATTTCTTTCGATTTTTATTCATGAGCTAGCCCCGTTCCTCATAAGGCCTAATGGATTGTCCAGTTCGATATAATAAAAAAAATGTTATTCAACATTAATGACTGACACCGGACTTTCATGCAGGATCACATCTACACTTGCCTGTATTTTTATCCACATCCGCCCTCGCAACAATTATGTCTTTTTAACACATAGAGATGTCTATTCAAACTCTTTACTTGTGTGAGGTCACACATATAGCTCCTTAACCGGGTAAAAACCCAACACCAATATGCATATGGTTGCTGGTTTGCTCTCTCCGAGCATAACCAGCTCCTTTATTATGTATATTCTTACACTCATGTATTAGATCCCTGAATGGATTAACATTTAGGCAGATCGATTGCACACTACTACACTTGACCACAGACTTTCGTACTAGAACATCATCTACCTAATGGTAAAATAACCGTTACCATGCTTATCACGGTCACATTTATCGGGTAAGGCATCTTAATAGATGTTATTACCACCTGCATGGTGTCCATGTACATCATATTTATATGACTTTGTTTTCACTGACTTTTTTATTATGATGTCTTACTTACCATTAAATTTTAACCTAATATCCATTCATGTGGCGATTCCCCCACCAATTTATTAATTGATCTTCTTATTCCACAGTCTATTTTTTCAAATAGGTCCATTTTGGCTTCACTAATTAGTTCACTCTAATAACTTATGTATTTTGAGTCACTAAATGATCACGGACGAGAGATCTTATATATATATATACATGTATACACATAATAGAGATTTTTCATTATTATTTTCTATTTTCTAATTGAGACTACACCCATACATATATGCTGTGGGCTGATTTTGAGAAACTTCATAAGTAATTTCATGGGTATTTCTATTTCTATTTTCATTTTTATTTTTTATTTTTATTTAGATACACACAGGTTTTTCACAAATTAATATGTGTTTTTTACGTTTTCTCCCTTTTTCATAAAGGGACACACTTGAGGGAGGTTTGACCCATACTTCAGCTGTTTAAATTGCTGTTTGATTTACTGCTTGATTAACTTAATTGATTCCTCCCTGCTGTAGGCAGGGCTTTTTATCACATGATTGTATTTTTTGAGTATATATTTCATTTGTAGTGTGAACCTTGTTAGCCATGACTAAGCACTGACGCCAGTGCGAAACGCGTTGGCCATACTGATTTTTGTGGGCTTGCAGTGACTGTATGCACAGTTGAAAATAAAGACATCTCTTTTAAGGAAAATTTTGGAGTGCGGCTGTCCAGCTTTTGTTCTTTTATTTTTGCACTTAAACTCCTGGATGGCAGAGAGTGGGCAGGGGTAACATTTTTCAGTAAGTAATATACTTAGGAATATGGACGTGAATGGAAGGAGCTGGAGGAGGGGACGGGGAATCCCTCACCGGGCCATGCGCGGGTAATTTTCCCTATTAGGCCAACACTCATTGGGGGTAGGGACTGAGAGTGTCTAAAGCAGGGGTGGCCAACCAGTGGCCCGTGGAGCCCTCTGATGTGGCCCGCGACCTCCTGATCTGGAATGGTGGGTTGGCAAGCCCAGATCGCAGGTTGCCGACCCACCATACCACAGCATCCGTGTTGTGAATGAAGCTGGTAGTAGAGGAAGAAAGCAGTTGTGGAGCACAGCCCCATAAGCCGATGCTTCCTCTACAGTGCCAGATTTTGCCACAGGTGGTGTCTATGGCAAAGTTCACCTAACCCGCAGAATAGATGCAGGTTCACTACGCTGCACCCGCGGTGTGGGTAAACTGCAGCACATCAGTGTGAAAGCAGTATTAGGCCCTTTTCACATGATCAGCCTGACCAAATGAGACCCTCAATTCATCTCTATAGAGCGACAGATGTTTGTTTACGCCGACCTACCTCCAATCCGAAAAACAGAAGGGAATTTGTCCCCTTTCATCTGGGTGGATCGGATGGCCTATAGAGTAGCCGTGACCTGTCATCTGCCCGCTCTGCTCATTGTGGCCCTTGACTGGTTACCAAGTTGCTTAAGTGGCCCTCGTTCTTTAAAAGGTTGGGCACCCCTGGTCTAAAGCATTGGCTTTGGGATACCCCTGGGGTGAGGGGAGGTTCAATATCTCCTTCCCTTTTTGCTCCAGGGATATCAGATTAGAGTAGGGGGAGGGTATTTTTTTTTTTTTTTTGCATCTCCCTCTCCTTTCACACTGCACGACATGATCAGATTTCTGCTGTGGTGGATTCTCAAGGTCTTCCTGGCCTCGAAGGTCTGGTTTTGAATTGTGTGAGGCTTTGCTAGGAAATGGATACCCTTTCAATTATATCAATTAATGTTAAGGGATTAAATATCCCAGAAAAGAGAAGGATCCTATTACAGGAATTGAAGAAAAGGAGGAGTAACATAGCATTTGTACAGGAGACACATTTCAGAAAGGGGGGCTCCCCTTTCTTAGAAACAGAGTCTTTTCGACGGTATACCATGCGACGAACCCGGTGGCAAAGAAGAGGGGAGTATCCATCTTAATCTCAAATAATACCCCGTGGTTACTGATAGACTCGTTGGTGGATACCGGGGGGCAGTATTTAGCATTGAAAGAAACGATAGGGGGTTATTAATAACGCTGGCCACTTTTTACGCCCCCAACATACAACAGGATCTGTTCTTGAGGAAGTTTATGGATAAACCAGTAGGTTTTCAGGAAGGACAGTTGATCTCAGGAGGGGATTTGAACATTCCCCTTGATCCTACTGTGGATACATCATCCGGAGGCTAGTCAGTTTCGGGGCGAACCCAGAAACGAACACAGCAGTTGCTGCAACAAGCAAGATTAATAGAAATATGGAGATTAATGCATCCAGGGGAGCGAGATCATTCTTTTTATTCTGTTCCGCATAAGATATACTCCCGTATAGATTATTATTTCTATTCCTCATAATCAGCTTCATGCAGTTAAGGAGGTTGGAATAGGGGAAATTATGTGGATAGATCAAACAAATTCCCAGGATCATGTGGCAATGGGAAATTATATAGCAACTTCAGGTATTCCGAGTTTAACGTCAGAGATGAGCCAAGAGATGGAAAAGCCTATTACTATAGAAGAGATACAGGAAGTAGTGAAAAGGGGGAAATGAGGGAAATCATCGGGACCGGATGGGTTTACTATTCAATATTACAGACTTTTTTTTTTCGGACTTGGCCCCATTTATGGCAAAAATGTTTAACGGGTTAGGAGACACAGGTATCTTTCATACTGAATTGCTAAAAGCGGTGATAGCAGTCATACCCAAGGAGGGAAAGGACCCTTCCCAATGCGGGAGCTACAGACCAATTTCACTATTGAATGAAGATCTGAAGCTCTTTGCTAAGATTTTGGCAAGGCGAGTACAGCAGTACATACCCGGGCTCGTCCATAGAGATCAGGTGGGATTTGTGCAGATGCGCGAAGCTCGGGACAATACGGTCAAGACTCTGAATTTGATCCATTTGGCTGGTACTTCCCGAACCCTGTGTGTCTTTCTCGGAACGGATGCTGAAAAAGCTTTTGACCGGATAAATTGGCAATTCATGTTCATGGTATTAAAACACATGGGGTTCGGTAATAAGATGTTACAATGGATCGCAAGAAACTATACCCACCCGACGGCTCAGGTTAGAGTGAACGGAATACTGTCGCCACCTTTTAAATTGTCAAACAGGACAAGACAGGGCTGCCCCCTATCTCCTCTTTTATTTGTGTTATCCGTGGAACCCTTACTAAGCAGGATTCGATTGAATCCAGCTATTAAGGGGGTGTTTCTGGGAGGTGCAGAATATAAGATCTCAGCATATGCGGATGACATGATGTATAGCCTGACCAGCCCGATGGAATCCCTTCCTAACTTGGTACAAGAACTAAAGATATATGGAGATTTATCAAATTTCAAGATAAATTATGATAAATCGGAGGCGATGGGATTGGCACTTCCGGAAAAAGAATTGAGGATACTAAAATCTAAGTATAAATTTAAATGGTCTGATACATCTCTTACATATCTGGGCACCTCCATCCCGGTGGACCTAACACAAGTCTTTAAACTTTTTAAAATTTTGTACCACTATTGGCGAAAGCAAGGGTCCTCCTGCATGGATGGCAGAAGGGGTTCCATTCGTGGTTTGGGAGATTTAACATTAATAAAATGAATATACTTCCGAAATTCCTGTATCTCTTTCAGACACTCCCTATTGCAATACCGAAACTCTTTTTTTTTTTTTTGTTGTTGTAAAAGTTTTTATTAAGCGAAAAACAGTTACATAAAACAATGCAGAGAAATATGACAGAAAAGTCAGCGCAAATATCTGCAAACATAGAGAAATGAACATTCTATTTTCAAATAACCCATACATTGAGATTGGGCAAGAAAAACAATATAGTCGTTGTTTAAGACTGTATGTCACAGAGCGATCATAAATAAATTAAAAATAAGCACACATCACTGACAATTAGTTGAAGAAGAATAACAGTCAATAGATAATGTAAATAAAATAAATAAGCCAAGATAATAATAGTTATTTACTCAAGTAGAGTTAAAAGTGTAACCAATTAAGGCGGAGTTGTCCGCAAAAAAAACAAAAAAAAAACACAAAAAAAAATAACAAAAATAATGACACATTATATTTAGGATTTCTAAATAAGTAAAATAAGTAAGAGAGGACAGCAATTGTGTCTTTCTGGACCTTCGCTCATTGTTTACGTATGGACAAGTGAGTAAGAGTTAAAAAGAAGAAAAATTGGAACAAGGTTATTTTTTAACATAAGGGAGGTAAATAACAAACAAAATTATAAAAATCATGAAAATGGAAGGGAAGCCTGCCGCAGCTCAAACGTTCGTTAGATTCCAAAAAGAGAAGTGCTAGTAGCGCATATCAGAGTAATGCATTCTTGTATGCATCAGAGGAGGTAAAGTCAATCCAGCAAGACCATATGGAAGTAAATGCTTTAGACGTATCCTTTGCCTGGTGGATCAATTCCTCCATCTCCGAAACTCTTTTTTAAGCAAACACAATCCCTCTTTAATAGGTTCATATGGGCAAATAAACGTCCAAGAACCAAGCCAAACGAGATGGAGGAATGTCGGCCCCAGATGTTTATAGATATTATCAGGTGGCACTACTGAGACGGCTGATTGACTGGAGTAGACATACTGGAGAAACAATATGGCCGGGGCTAGAGCAAGCCCAATGTGGCACTATTCTGCAACGGGCGGCATGGTGTTACAGGGACTTACCGATAGATATTAAAAAGCACCCGCTGATAGGCCCTACTCTCCTAATGGCACACAGGCTATTTGTGAAGGGGAAACTGTCAACAGTGGACTCACCGCTGTTTCCAATCTTTGGGAACCCACAGCTCTTATTTTCTGAAGGAGGGAATATGGTATACTATGCAGGAGATGTTATTGGGTGTGCTGCCCTACCAATTGGATTTTTGGAGGGCACTACAGCTGCAACATTTCTTGGATACTTTGAAACCCCCATCTAGATACAAGCGCAGACTGACAATGTTTGAAAAGGTACTGTAGCGGGAGTGGGATGCTTCGGCACTCTCTCTCAAGAATTAGTGAGCTATTGAACGCACCTGCAGAGGACTCTCAAATACCCTTTTTTATTAAATGGGAGGTTGAGCTGGGAAGACCCTTTACAGAAGAGCAAAATATATTTGAATCATCTGTGTGTGTGAAGACACAAGAGATGAACTTTAAGATTTTATCTCAGTGGTATCGTACTCCGGTAGTATTAAATAGATGTTACCCAGAGGTGTCAGACAGATGTTGGAGGTGCGGAAAGAAAAGAGGAACCTTAATGCACATTCTTTGGGCCTGTCCTAAGATTTTAAGTTTTTGAACAAAAGTCCGGAAAATAGTGCAAAAATTCAGTGAGGAGGAATTACCAGAAGAGCGGTCCTTTTATCTGCTGCAGGATACGGAGATTTCGGTTAGGCGGTATAGGAAATCTGTAGTGTGTCATTTTCTAAACGCAGCGCGTGCTTGTATTCCAGTGATGTGGAAACAGTCTCAGCCACCAACTGTAAGGATGTGGCTTAATCGATTGGAAGACTTGAATAGAATGGAGGACCTGGTTTGGACTTCAAGGCAGAAGCGGAAGGTTTATTTGGCTACATGGGCGGAGTGGAATGCGTTTAGGTACTCAGAGGAGGGGAAGGCTTTGATAGATGCGAATTGACGGATGAGGCCAGCGGCGGGGGGTGCGAGGGGGAGGGAGATGCTGTTTGAGGATTGGGGGAAGGGGGTGAAGGAGAGGGTTTTTTTTGGGGGAGGAAGGGGCGCAGGATTGGGTAGGGGTGGTAAAGCAGAGAGAGACAGAACAAGGGAAGGATAAATTGCCCCAATTCCTCAGGGACACAGGGTACCCGGAGGGACAGGGGCTTATTTGCCCATAAGAGTGCAGTAACGAAATCTAAAGATTTAAAGGGGGCATTAGTTTAGTAGACACTGGGTTATTGAGGTCGGGAAAGAAGAGTTATGATGAGATAAGAAATATACAAAAGGGTGGTTTATTTTTCTGTTTCTTTTCTGGAGATGACATTGTGAATTATTTGCAATACTTGTTGATGCCTTTTGTTGTACTATGTGCTGGTTTCAAACCAGAGGGAGTGCCTCCCCAGTTTATGTTATGTTACTTTTTCTGCTTGAAAATCAAATAAACTCCTGGATAGCAGGGCAAACAACACAACTGGCCCAGTTTATCAAGTGAAACAGGCAGGGTTTTGTTCAACAAGTTGAGCGGACAATGATGGCTGTATACAGTGTCCCAAAAATAGGTAGCCTTATCCCTTTATCCCTGTGGCACTACAAGTGTCAGCAAGATGACTACCAGAAATGATGTTTGTATATAGTGTTAAAATAACTTTCTGTAGTGCAGTGTCTCTGTTTCCCGCAGATAGGCAGAAATGCCCTCTTAACAAATCATGCGATCAAGGCCCAAACGAATGTCCCGGAACAGACAGGCTCTCTTGGCAACCCGACTGGTCACCTCACACTGGAACGATTCACTGTCAGTGTAGGTGCACCTTAATAAGCACCTGGAATCCCCTTCTCTCAGGCTGGATGTCCCAACTGGTGGTGGAGGCCTGAACCGTGCAGGGAGATCATCGTCATTTTCCTAACTCGTTCGCGAATAGGACTTTTTACGCCAATGACGCTCAAGTCGGCGTCATTGACGTTTTCCATCGTGAGCTGGAGCATGCGCACTAGGCTATTTTTACGCCCGGCGCATGCGCAGTTCGATCGGTGCTGGGGCGCGCTTAATTTAAATACAAGCAGCCCCCTTTGAATTACGCGGCCTTACGCCGGGCCATTTACACTACGCCGCCGCAAATTACGGAGCAAGTGCTTGGAGAATACGGCACTTGCTCCGGTAATTTGCGGCGGCGTAGTGTAAATGGCTTACGCTACGCCGCCCCGGATTCTACGAGAATCTGGTCCTTAATGTCAAATTCGACATTAAGGGCGCCAGGCACCATAACTTGTTTTATGGATCCAATGAGATTCCCTTTGGCTTAGCTGTCTTAAAAAGTTTCCACCTCTCCAATGCCTAATTACCCTTTCAACACCCCAGAGTTTTAAACCCCTGGGGTTTTGATTATGAACTAATTTAAAATGTTTGGACACATTGTGCGTCTTAAGTCCTTTCTTGATATTGTTCACGTGCTCGCCTAAACTTACGTGGAGTGGTCTCGAGGTCCTGCCTATGTATTGGAGACCACACTCATATTCGAGCATGTAGGCAACACCCACCGTGGCACATGTAATAAGTTGGTCTATTTTAAACTGTTTATTTGTGGCTGTGGCCAAAAAATCCTTGCGTTTCTTGACATTAAATTTAGAATGCTTACACGCCGTGCATCGCCCGCAGGCATAGAACCCTGATAGAAAAAAGAAAAGCCTACTTTCAGACTGTACCAGTGGGTTAACCACCCCTGGGGCCAGTCGGTCACGCAGAGAAGGGGCTTTTTTATATATAAAGGAGGGGTGATCAGGTAACAAGGGATCCAGTGTCCTATCTTGCTTTAAAATGGACCAATTATTGGATACAATTTTCTCAAATGAGGTGAGGAGTTTTTGAGACTGTCAGTTGAGCTAAAAAATAAACTTAGCAAATGGGACATGGAAGTGTAAAATAAGAAAAAGAAGAAATATATTAGGGATTACGAGGATTTTATGAATGAAAATGTACCGTATTTAAATGGCAAAATACTAGTGTTCCCAACCTGCCGGTTGTAGAAACTATTCCTAATCTCGATATACCCCATTATGGTATTGTAGAATCTCCATTACCTGCTCAAAGGAGAAATTCCACCTATCATTATGATTATACGGAACAGGGTCCCTATAATCAGAGAGGTACTGCCCCAGCCAGGGCCGCCATCAGGGGGGTATAGGCAGTACACATGTAAGGGGCCCGGAGGTCCCCAGGGGCCCGGATGGCAACCCCCTTTAAAAAAAAAAAGTTCTTAGAGGTCCGGAGGTCGAGGGCCCTGGATGGCAACCCCCCTTTTTTTATTTATTTTTTATAAAAAAATATATATATATATAGGGAGATCCTCAGGGCCCTGGATGACAACCCCCCCCCCCCTTTTTTTATATTTAAAAAAAAAAAACTTTTTTTATAGATTTTTTTATTTTTATATATATATATATATATATATATATATATATATATATATATATATATATATATATATATATATATATATATATATATATATATATATATATATATGTGTATATATATGTGTATATATATGTATATATATATATATATATATATGTATATATATATATATATATATATGTATATATATAATATTATTATTACATTTTATTATTATTATTAAAGGGCCCAGAGGTCCCCAGGGCCCCGGATGGCAACCCCCCTTTTTTTTATAAAAAAAAAAATCTTTTTCTTTATATTATTTTATTTCTTTTTTTTCTTTTTATTTCTCTTTTATTTTATATATATATATATATATATATACACACATATATATATATATATATATATATATATATATATATATATATATATATATATACACACATATATATATATATATATATATATATATATATATATATGTGGCAAACCCCCTTTATTACTAAAAATGCCATAAAACTATGCCCTATTTTGTAGACACTATAACTGTTGCGCAAACCAATCTATAAACGCTTATTACGTTTTTTTTTACGAAAAATATGTAGAAGAATATGTATCGGCCTAAACTGAGGAAAAAAATATATTTTTTTATATATTTTTGGGGATATTTGTTACAGCAAAAAGTAAAAAATCTATTTTTTTTTCAAAATTGTCGCTATTTTTGTTTATAGCACAAAAAAATAAAAAACACAGAGGTGATCAAATACCACCAAAAGAAATCTCTATTTGTGGGAAAAAAAGGATGCCGATTTTGTTTGGGAGCCACGTTGCAGTACCGCGCAATTGTCAGTTAAAGCGACGCAGTGCCGAATCGCAAAAAGTGGCCCGGTCATTGACCAGCAATATGGTCCGGGCCTGAAGTGGTTAAGCTGTTGTCATCAAGTAAGAGATGCTAATTCATTGTGTATTTAAGCGGGTACCCCATGTCAGTCTGTCACCACTGAAGAGGCCCCGCCCCCTTAAGTACTTAACGCGTATGGAGCACATGATTGAGATCGTGACATCACCCATGTCTAACTACAATGTCTCGTGGAGTAGATACAGAATGCATACTGTGGATCCTTTGCACTGTTGAACAGTGCTTGATTTGTAAGTGGATCTTTTTATCTTCCTTAAATAAACTATATTCAAACGGAGAGCACTCGATTTCGTTCTTTCCTTTTCATATGCATATCGTGTTGGCATGGGCGTCCGCTGAACTTTTTCCAGGGGGGGGGCATCATTTTACAGTCACCTATGCTCGGCTTCTTTGACAATGTCATGAAGGGGAGGGGCTTAGTCATTATCCCATAAAGCGCAGCATGTGCCCATGATATGCAGCCTCACTGTGCTGATCAAATGTACAGTACAGAGGGTGTACAGTATGTGTATATAGGAGTGGATGGTATTGGTATATAGAGGAAGGAAGGTGGGTATATACAGCTCTATTTACAGGACAGATGATGTATATCTGCAGTCAGTGATGATGGAGGAATACAGGAAGGAAGATGGGTGTATATAGCTGTATACAGGACAGTACAGATGATATGATCTTTCCTATATCTGGCACCCCCCCCTTTACTGATCATACCTGTATGCACTCAGCTGCCCCCCTCATCTGTATATATGTCAGCCCCCCCCTGTACACAAACAGCCTCCTCCCTTCACTTGTACTCACAGCCCCCACTTGTAAGGTCACGGTGGTCTTCCTTCTCCCAAGTCCTGTTTCCACATGTCCCTTTGAAAAAACATTACAGGCAGCAAAGCAAACATGAGGGTGCACATACAGGAATCAGCCAGAGGTGGCAGTAAAGAGCTCTGTAAGCTCCGTGACACTGATCTTGCAATAGCTGTGGATGCGACTCACACAAACACAGAGAGAGTCTGCACAGCTACATATGCGAGCATGGCAGACCATTGCTGATTCCAGGGGGGGTCACTCGCCCCCCCTTAACCCTATGAGCGGACGCCCATGCGTGTTGGGGTTGATTGATGCAATCCCATCTGATCTAGCAAGTTTTACCTGATCCAGAATGAGAAATATTTTCAAGTGACTTTGTGGCAACCTCCACCAATAGCAGCACACCTCAAATCATAAACGCTGTAACGCATACGGCGACCGCACACTGACGTCATTGCCCGGCGCCACGTGCATTCCAGTGTGGAATGCGGAATGGCTGAGCGTAATCAACGCTCTATCAGAGACACATGCTTTTCTGCTATAAACACACAGTGCTGTCACTACACGCCTTTCTATTATTGTCGGCTGTAGCCGGTCCACGCTACCATCAAACAATTGGCTAAACTATCCCCTGTGCAGTAAACTACCGCAGCCCGGATCCACACTACCATTAAGCTACTGCTCACTGCTGCTAAGTATTCTCTACCTGGATCCACACTGCCATTGTTACTTCAGTTGCTGCGGGGACACCCAAAGATATCCACCACCAGGAGACCCTCAAGTACCTAATCCCATTGCTGCCAACAATACTGCTGAGAAGCCTGATGCTCTGCAAATGGATAAGTACCCTTACTACATTACATTTATTGCTCTAGAATTACCCTGTTCTCATATTGTATTTACTAAGTATAGTATTTGAACCTGGCTAAAGTTTACCACCTTGCTTGGGATTAGCTATTGATGATTCATATTACTATTGTGGCATATCTTAAAGGGACATACATTCTTAAACCATTTAACCAACAGTTGATACTCTCAAGCATATGATATCCGGATACAGTATTTTCTTATGCTATGTGTTTGACACTTGTTAATTATAGAATACGTGCTTCTGGTCTGAAAACGGAACATGTTCGCTTATACCTTTTAAAGCTAGGGGTTGTAGGTATGTAGTAATACCTCCTCCATTAGTAGCTCAATGCATTCCTGTATGTGTGAGAAATTATGTAGTGAACCCCCAAACTCTTTTTCTCTGATTAGAGTGACGCCTGGGGTCCAGTACTGAAAATCACATTACATAGAGAAGTGCATTGAAACCTTTTCCTAACCGCAGTTGTGGTTCACTCTCGCTCACCGTAGTTTGTGACAATTTGTGAGGTCAGGCACTGCTGTGGACGAGAAGTTCTGGCTTGCAGTCATCACTCAAATTCAGGTTAAGGTAACGACTTTGTGCAGGCCAGTCAAGTTCCTCCACCCCAAACTCGCTCATCCATATTTATATGGACCTAGTTTGTGCATCAGTGCACAAACAAGGTCCATATAGTATTAGATATGGATGAGCGAGTTTGGGGTGGTGGAACTTGACCGGTCTGCACAGTCATGTTGGAACAGGAAGGAGCGATTGTCCCCACGAAGTTGGGAGCATTACATTTTCCAAAATGTCTTGGTATGCTGATGAGTTCCCTTCACTGGAAAAAAGGGGCATTGTTTTTTTTTTTTTTTTTGGTCAAAATGTAAAATCATATATTAATTTCAACATTGTATTTCAATTATGTCTAGCCTACTCCTATTAATCTGAAAAAAAATCTTGAAGTTTCTGAACTTACTTTGTACTTACTATGCCCTATGAATAGGCATTGTTGCGTCACACATTTAACAGAGTCTGCGTTCTGCACTACATAGGTACTGGGAGGAGGGGTTTCACGAGGTGGAGTCAGTACAGAAATTGCTGCTTGCAGGCAGTGGGGTACCATGGGATATATAGTCCTTAGACATTGAAAGTAAAGCGCAGAGGAGAAGCTGCAAAGCATTCAGAAAACAGGAAGTTGTGGAAAGAGATGGCCAGCAGACAGGCAGAACTCACAAGATGAAAGATTTTTCAAGTAAACTTATACTGGATTAACAAAAATACTAATGGTTTGTATTGTAATTATAATTCCATTAGGCCTCTTTCACACGGGCGCCTCCACCTAAGTGATTTCTTGATTCAATAGGTCTGGCAGTAATAAGGCCTGGGTGTGGCAAGTGAAATTTAACTCGGGCCAGGCAGGTTTGGACAGCTTTGTCCCATAATAAATTAAATCATTGTTTAAAAACTGCATTTTGTATTTACTCGCATTATCTTTGTTTAAAATCAGTTTGATGATCTGAATCACTTAAAGCGGGGGTTCACCTAAAAAAAATGTTTTTAAAAGCCACCAGCTACAAATACAGAAGCTGCTGACTTTTAAACAATGAACACTTACCTGTCCAAGTCGCCCGCGACGCCGGCAGCTGAAGCCGAGCGGTAGCTCGGCTCCCGGCTTCCCCCGCCGCCATCCTCGGTAAGGGAATCGGGAAGTGAAGCGCTGCGGCTTCACTGCCTGGTTCCATACTGCGCATGCGTGAGTCGCGCTGTGCAGTTCCCACTGGTCCCCGTTGTGTTCTGGGAGCAGAGTGTTTCCCAGAACACAACGGGGGGGGGGTGACATGGAGGGCCCGCGGGAGTCTATACCCGGAAGTGGTGTAGATACCTGTTTATACAGGTATCTGCACCCCCCCCCCTCCTGAAAGGTGTCAAATGTGATACCGAAAGGGGGGGAGGTTCCGAAAAGCGGAGGTTCACTTTTGTGTGAACTTCTGCTTTAATTTGGACAAATATGCAAAAAAATAAATAGGCCTATATATATGCACAAATGTTGCGTTAGGAAAAATGACAAGGAAATGCATTTTTCGTACATATTTTAAAATCATTTTCCAATATAAACCAAAGAAACAAAAGTATATGTATCAAAATTTGCTACCAAATGAAAGCCCTGCCTATCCTGTTCAGGGACTCAAGGATAATCCCCTTGAGTCTCTGAACAGGGTAAGTAGGGCTTTCATTTGGTAGCAAATTTTGATACATATACTTTTGTTTATTTGGTTTTTATTATTAAGCCTCTTTCATACCGTCCTCAGGCCAACTCAGCCGCCTATATTTAACTCCCTGTGGCCACCCACCTAAAGTCTAAATTGCAGCCAGATGAAGCTGTTCACATGCTACAGCTGCAATGCTTTGTGCACAGCCATTCCAAATTTAATGTGACAGGCAGTGTCACCTGTCAACTATGCATGCCAAACTCAGTCATTTAAGTCAATAGGGCCTCACCACAACCATGAGCCAAATGCCTTACTCTCGTCTGCAGTGCATTTGCCGATAGGCAAAAAAAAATAAAAAATGACAAAAACAAGAGCTTTGACTAGTGTGAACCTAGCCTTAGGGAGAAAAAGACCTAAGGATTCAAGTGCTTAAGAATGATTTCTGATTTAGAAACTCTCCTAACATTTCCAGTATATTTTGTGCAATAAAAACATGAATACCAGCTATAAAGGATTAGGTTTAGAAGTGTTATCACTGTACTGATCATTTGTCAATAAAAATGTTGTTTGATTATCACTAAAGCAGAATGGTGCTGTAAATCAATAATGAGCTGTCATCCTTCCTTCGATTTCCCTGCAATATGCATGTAACATGCTGACATCAAGCACCTTTAGCCTCCAAGGATATTATCAAAGAGTAGAGTTATTAGCAGATGACAATTCATGATATCTACTTGATATGCATTCCTTGGGATTTTTTTTTTTTTTTTTTCAAATCTATCACTATATAACATTATTTATATTAGTTTTGACACTCATTTCTAGATTATTTATTTGGTTCCAACTTAATTAGTAATGTATGGTAAGTTAAAAAATTATAAAAGAAAAGTAAGTGTAAAAATGTGTAGTACCATAGTATGGTCACTAAGGAGATAATTTATAAGCATACTCTGATATGCAAGTAAAAATGTATCTTTCTTGTCTAGTTTTGCACATCTCTTAACTCTAATCAGTATGCAGTATGTGGGAAATTGTTACAGTTATAATACAGCTTAAAATGTATGTGAGCCTAGGTTCACACTGCTGCGAATTCAAAATCGCGGTAAAATGCGCGATTTTACCGCGATTTCGCAGCCGCGATTTGCCGCGATTTTGGGCGCAATTTAATGTAAATCGCGGCCCGAAATCGCAAAAAGTGTAGTACAGGAACTACTTTTTGAAATCGTAGATGCGGCGTCGCACTGATTAGGACAGTGCCATTGCCGACAATTGCTGCCGATTTGAGATGCGATTTGACATGTCAAATCGCATCTCAAATCGTTCCAAATCGTACCCAGTGTGAACCAGGGCTAAATGCTATCAATAAATCATGTTTGCTTCACTTTTTTAGCTATTGCAAACCTTGCATTTGGACGACTCCACTGCTAGATCAAGATTGCCTGTTTAAAGTGAATTTTCAGTGCTTTTATAAAGTGGCACTGCCTATTCAGTAACAGTGCTTCCTTAAACCCCACCTCCACAGCAAGGTATACCCACCAATCTTTTCTGCTGTGAGAACCCACCCTAAATAAGCTTTGGCGTTTTTGGATTTTACCTTGTTAAATGTGACAATGTTTGGGTTTGGCATTTGGTCTCAAAGTCCCAAGCACTACCATGGGGCAGGTCAAATGCTTCACCATACCCAGATGCCCCACTTCATTAAAGCAATTGAGTGGAGGTTCCAATGGAGCAGAAAGGCAGTGTGCACAGATTGGGGAGTAGTACTTGCTACCGAGGGCTGTCTGGAAGCACTGTCACTTGCGCAGGTGACACGGTCTCTATGTTTTATTTTAAAGGATGTACGTTGTATAACTTGTAATCAAATGTTTAGTAATATACCCACAATACAGTATAGCTCCCTCAATTAACAAACATATTTTTTTAAGCTGACAATATGCTGTTTTTGTAGTACAAAAGGAAAATATTAGAACATCTGCCCTATTTTTATTAGTGTCAGGGGTAACCATTGGAAGATTCCACCTCATGTCTTGTCCAGGTAATAGGTGTCAAACAAAACAGTAAGTGATCAGAAGTATCCTCAATGACATTACAGACATATACCAAAGCCTGACAGAGGTTCTAACTTATCCTTAGGCTGGGTTCACACTATTGCAAATTGAATGCAGGTTTTCCCCTTCAGGTCTGGTATGGATTTTAGGCGGATACCCGGGGCAAAATAAAAAAAAATGGCTTGGGGTTCCCCCCAAAAATCCATACCAGACCCTTATCTGAGTACGCAACCTGGCAGGCCGCAGGAAAAGAGGGGGTGGCGAGAGAGTGCCCTCCTCCTGAACCGTACCAGGCCACATGCCCTCAACATGGGGAGGATGTCCCCATGTTGATGGGGACAAGGGCCTCATCCCCACAACCCTTGTCCGATGGTTGTGGGGGTTTGCGGGCAGGAGGCTCACATGATTAATTTCACAAAAAAAGTGTCAAAAATTGTAAAAAATACAGATGACAGCTTAGGACAAGTCCTTTGCGCCAGAGCGGCTTGGGGTCACCCACACACGATGGGTGGCCCCGCCCTCAGCTATTTAAGAGCTGTCACGGCGGGTGTAGTGTAATTTGACGGGAAACACCCATGGAGGCGGATCTTGTCAGGTTTTTTTTTCTCTGTATCCTTCGCTCGAGAATGGATGTACATCACTGGAATTTTCTAATTTTGTTTTCTTTTTTAATAAAGGACTTGTCCCAAGCTGTCTCCTGTGTTTTTTTACAATTTTTTACATTTTTTTGTGAAATGGTAGGGGTGCAATATACCCCGGTACCAATTCACATAGGGGGGGGGCGGGATCTGAGGGACCTCTTTGTTAAAGGGGCTTCCAGATTCCGATAAGCCCCCCACCCGCAGACCCCCACAACCACCAGGCAAGGGTTGTAGGTAGGGATACCGAGTACTTTTACTCGCGCAAATGCTCCAGAGGTTTCACCTGATACTTTTTAGTGTAGAGTGGCTAAAGAGGGCGGGAGGAGTCAGTGGCTGGGGAGGGCAGGGGAGTGCTGGTGGAGTCTGGCTGGAGAGGGCGGACAGTCTGTGGATGGAAAGTGCAGGCAGAGTTTAGCTGGAGAGGGGGCGAGCAGAGTCTGTGGAAGGAAAGTGCGGGCGAAGTCTAGCGGGAGAGGGCAGGAATAGTCGTGTACAGGGTTGGCAGGCAGAGAGTGAGTCATCATCTGTAGTGGAACTTGGTAAGCTGGCAGGGGTGTAGGGCACAGCCGCATCAGGATTGGTGACCGGTGCTGTCACATTCGGTTGCCGTCAGCGGCTGAATGACGACCAGAGGTCACAGAAACCCCACATTTGGGGGGTAGGCAGGGGAAGACGTACCCCACAACTGGTCAAAATATGGGACAGCTATCATTTATGGTTCCGGAGATACGGGCCTGCTTGCACAGCCTGTCAGAAGCTACATTCAGAGCGGCCAATATAAATACAAGCTGACACATTGCAGCAGACTGATAGGATCACAGTGCTTATAATAATTATTTGTATATTACTCATGGTAATTAACCCCTCGCCACCCAGGCCAATTCTGACACTTCTCTACTACATGTAAAAATCATCATTTGTTTTTTGCTAGAAAATTACTCTATGGTGGTCTTTGCACTTTTTATGTTGCACGGTATAGAGCTGCACGATTCTGGCTAAAATGAGAATTGCAATTTTTTTGCTTAGAAGATAGATCACGATTCTCTCACGATTCTTGCGGTGTAACATTCACATTTTCACATTAAAACAAACAAAAAAAAAATGGGCTAACTTCACTTGTTTTAAAATATTGCAGCAATTGCCATTGTATTCCCTAGAGTCTCTGCTAAAATATATATAATGTTTGGCGGTTCAAGTAATTTTAACTTAAGAAACAAGGGCCAGATCCACAAAAGGGATACGCAGTCGTATCCCTGTTTCTATCTATGCGGCTGATTCATAGAATCAGTTACGCATAGATATCCCTAAGATCCGACATGTGTAATGGACTTACACTGTCGGATCTTAGGATGCAGTACCGCTGCCGCCGCTGGGGGCATTTCTCGTCGAAATCCAGCGTCGGGCATGCAAATTAGCACTTACGGAGATCCACAAAGCTTTTTCCCTCTGTTAAGTCTCCGTAAGTGTTAGTTTGTAAAAGCAGCCCTATCTTTGCGACGGCAAAGTGTAAAGTTAGTACACCATGTAAAAGTATACCTGTCTTTCCCGCGTCGCTGTCAAATTTATTTTTAAAACTTTTTTTCCCGCCGCATCTCTTTTTTACCCGTCGCAATTCACAAAACTTGGCGTAACGTAACGCAAAGCACGTCAGGAAAATAGCAGCGGGAGCATGCGCAGTACGTCCGGCGCGGGAGCGTGCCTAATTTAAATGGGACTCGCCCCATTTGAATTGGCCCGCCTTGCACCGGACGGATTTAAGTTACACCGCTGCAAATTTCCAGGTAAGTGCTTTGTGGATCGGGCACTAACTTGTGTAATTTGCGGCGGTGTAACTTAAATCACAAAAGTTACGTTGCGCCCGCTGGTTGTGGATCTGGCCCCAAGTGTTGGACTTTAAGTGGTTACATTTCCTGCATTTACACACAGAAGTTTGATCTAAGAAGGAAGTTAGTTGCAATGTTTCATTTTGTTTACAAACTTGGCAGACTGCCCAGATTTTTTTTTTACACACAGAAGTTTATCCCTTTGATCTAGAAAGGAAGCGTTAGTTACAATGGGCCAGATCCACAAACGAGATACGACAGGGTATCTACTGATACGCTGTCGTATCTCTGTTTCTATCTATGCGACTGATTCATAGAATCAGTTACGCATAGCTAGCCCTAAGATCCGACAGGTGTAATTGAATTACACTGTCGGATCTTAAGGATGCAATTCTAGGCCGGCCGCTAGGTGGCGAGGCCATTGCGGCCAGCGTAGAATATGCAAATGAAGATTTAAATCTACCTAGTTTCCGTCGGGTTACGCCGCGTAAAACTAGGGCTGAGCCCTAGTTCTCCTAAGCCATGTTAAGTATGGCCGTCGTTCCCACGTCGAAATTTAAACATCAACGTCATTTGCGTAAGACGTCCGTGAATGGCGCTGGACGCCATTTACGTTACCGTCTAAGCAAATGACGTTGGTGCGACGTCAGTTAGCGCAATGCACGTCGGGTAATTTACCCGACGGAGCATGCGCAGTATGTCCGACGCGGGAGCGTGCTTAATTTAAATGGAACTCGCCCCATTCTATTTGGCCCGCCTTGCGCCGGACAGATTTAAGTTACACCGCTGCAAATTTCCAGGTACTGTAAGTGCTTTGTGGATCGGGCACTAACTTGGACAATTTGCGGCAGTGTAACTTAAATGGGAAAAGTTAAGTTACGCCCGATATTGGGGGATCTGGCCCAATGTTTCCTGTTAAAAACTTGGCAGACTGCCGGATATTTTCTTTTGACAGCTGAAAGTCTTTCCACTTGTTATATGAAAGAATCAGCAAACTCTGCATTGGAGATCGTCAGGGGGGTTGAATCGAGATCACAACTTTTTTAACGATTAATTGTGCAGCTCTAGCACGGTATTTGCACAGCAATTTTTCAAACATGTTTCATTCATTAAAAAAAAACACTAGTTAGTTAAGTTAGCACGATTTTTTTTGGTATCCTAAGCGATGCTTTAAATTTGTTTTAGGTTACATGTTTAGAGTTACAGAGGAGGTCTAGTACTAAAATTATTGTTCTCGCTCTAGCGATCGTGGCGTATGTAACCTGTGTGTATCTGGCTCTGATACTACCAGTGCCTACCCAGCCACTGACTAGTATCTCTCCCCAGCCTGTCCCCCACACACCCTCTCACCTGCTGACCTGTGGATGGGGGAATGACTCCTGCAGTGTTATTGTGTTCTGCCAGTGCGAACAATGATCAGCGTTGCTAAGTATAGCTGGCAGCACTGATTGTTTTGGGAAAAAACTAACAGGCTGGTTGTACTTAAGTCGAATAATAGATTGACTTGTGTAAAACCAGCTAGCCCATACATAGATCGACTATGGCTGGTCTCTGCATAATTGGCGTAATTTCAATCCATGTATGACCCACTTAACCACTACGCAGTCCCTAAATATCCTTCCACTCCTGTACATAGTGCTCACTGTCATACTCTCCATACTCCTCTCCTGTACATAGTGCCCACTGTCATACCCTCCACACTCCTCTCCTATACAGAGCGCCCACTGTCATACCCTTCACACTCCTCTACTGTACATAGTGCCTGCTGTCATACACTTCTCTCCTGTACATAGTGCCCACTGTCGCACCCTCCACACTCCTCTCCTGTACATACTGCTCACTGTCATACCCTCCACACTCCTCTCCTATATATAGTGCCCACTGTCATACCCTCCACACTCCTCTCCTATACATAGTGCCCACTATCATACCGTCCACATTCCTCTCCTGTACATACTGCCCACTGTCATACCCTCCACACTCCTCTCCTGTACATACTGCCCCATCATACCCTCCACACTTCTCTCTGGTACGTACTACCCTCTGTCATACCCCCACACTCTTCCTGTACATACTGCCCATTGTCATACCCTTCACACTCCTCTCCTGTACATAGTGCCTTTTGCCGTACCCTTTGCACTCCTCTCCTGTACATAGTGCCCACTGTTAGACCCTCTACATTCCTCTCCCTCACCTGCACATACTTCCCACTTATATACCATCCATACTCCTCCCCTATGTCGCTTACCCACAAAAACAGTTCTTTAAAATTATACTGAATATCCTTAATGTTCCCAGCTCTAGAATGGACACACTTTTGTTAGTTCAACTAAAGGAAATCTCAGTTCTCACATTTGTTCTGCCCCATTATTAGTACTCATGTAATTGTGTGATTACTACTATGATGTATAGAGGAACATAGGGGATCTCAGCTACTCTAAATATAGCACTTTTAAAAAATATTTTCAGGGACACTTTTTTATATATGTTGGCAACTGTGCTCTTAGGCACTGCCCAAGGGCCACTGGGTCAGTAGGGTCCCCATGAAGGGCTCCTGGGATCCTGTGATATTAAAGTGGTGGTAAACTTTCCTGACATTACTACTTTTTAGAGGCCCTGGGGTAGGTTATGCCACAACGTACAAGTATACACAGCATATTAGCACATTAGGGTACACTTAAATTTTCAGACTGAGCCCTCCAGTGCTGCGCTGTGATGAATCAGGCGGGGCCCGGGCACTTCCATCTTTACCCGGTCTTCCTTCTGGGTTCTGTGCCTTTGGTCACTTGCCTTGGCCGGGCTGCCTTCATGTCATTCCCACACATGTATTTATTATTTATAAAATGCCCCACCAAAATCCTCAGCACCAGGCCCATGATGTTCTTAATCTGGCCCTGCCAGCCACCTGTCAGTGCCACATATCAGTCCCCATCTGCCCAACTGTTGCATGACATTGAAAAAAAAGTATTGGTAATCTTTACTTGGAGTACTTGGAAAAAAGTATCGGTACTTGTACTCAATCTTAAAAAAGTGGTATCAGGATAACCCTAGTTCTAGGGATGAGACCCTTGTCCCCACCAACATGGGGACATGGTGCTTTGGGGTCCAGACCCCAAAGCATCCTTTCCATGTTGAGGGCATGTGGAATGGTACAGTTCAGGAGAGGGGGGGGGTGCTCTCTTGCCCCCCTCTTTTCCTGTGGCCTGCCAGGTTGCATGCTCGGATAAGGGCCTGGTATGGAAATTGCGGGGACCCCCACGCAATTTTTTTTTTAAATTTTGGTTTAGGCTTCCTCTTAATTTTCATACCAGACCCAAAGGGCCTGGTAATGGACTGGGGGGGGGGACCCATGCTGTTTTTTTCAATAATTTTTTTTATCTGTATTGCAGGGACCCGACTATTCATTATAGCCACGAGTAGTTTTAAATGACTTGTTTTCCTTTAGAAATGTCATTTTGTGCAGGGACTGTTCTAAACACGGGAAAAAACACGCCACTTTACAAGCATACTATAGACACCCCCCAGATCTGAAATTTAAAGGAATATTTCACTTTTATTGTTTCACTTTAACCACTTCAGCCCCGGACTATTTTTGCTGGTCAATGACCAGGCCACTTTTTGCTATTCGGCACTGCGTCGCTTGGTGGTATTTGATCACCTCTGCGGGTTTTATTTTTTGCGCTATAATCAAAAATAGAGCTAACATTTTGAAAAAAAATGAATATTTTTGACTTTTTGCTATAATAAATATCCCCCAAAAATATATAAAAAAACTTTTTTTCCCTCAGTTTAGGCTGATACGTATTCTTCTACATATTTTTCATAAAAAAAAATCACAATAAGTGTTTATTGATTGGTTTGCGCAAAAGTTATAGGGGCGTACTTTCAAATTTCCCGCTTCATATCTTTAGTTTGAATCCTCAAACCAAGATACGACGGCATCTGGGTAAGATCCAACAGGCGTACGGCTTTGTACACCTTCGGATCTTAGATGCAATACTTCGGCGCCCGCTGGGTGGAGTTTGCGACGTTTTCCGCGTCGGGTATGCAAATTAGTGATTTACGACGATCCACGAACGCACACGCAGCCGTTGCATTTTCGAACGTCGTCTGTAGTCGGCTTTTTCCGGCGTATAGTTAAAGCTGGTATTTTGCGGCGTATAGATAGACTTGCCATGTTAAGTATGGCCGTCGTTCCCGCGTCAAAATTATTTTTTTTTTTTTTTTTTTTGCGCAAGTCGCCCATGAATAGGGATGGACGTAACTCACGTCTAAGTTAAAAAAAATTACGTCCTAGCGACGTCATTTAGCGCAATGCACGCCGGGAAATTTCGGAACGACGCATGCGCAGTTCATTCGGCGCGGGGACGCGCTTCATTTAAATGAATCACGCCCCCTACCCGCCAATTTGAATTCCGCAGCCAGAAATACACCACCGTAACTTAAGGCGCAAATTCTTTGAGGATTCGAAGATCCACCAGGTAAGGTACAACGGCGTAGCGTATCTCTGATACGCTGCGCCCATCTAATTATCTGTGGGTCTGGCCCATAGTGTCTACAAAATAGGGGATAGTTTTATGGCATTTTTATTAATATTTTTTTTTTTTACTAGTAATGGCAGCGATCAGCAATTTTTATCGGTTCTGTGACCTTTTGGAGGACACTTTGGACACGGGTGTCCGGCGGTGATCGTGCCCCCCAGGCAGGCGCGCGGCACCAAGGGCACGCAGGGGGCATGCGCGTGCCCCTAGTGGCTGAAATGCAAAATCACGTAATATTATGTGATTTTGCGCAGCCGAGCCGACCTGCCGCCGTGAAACTGCGGTGGCTGATCGGCAAGCAGTTAAGCATTATTAAAATCACTGCTCCCGTTTTTAAAACTTTTTTTGCATTGATACATGTCCTCTGGGGCAGGACCCAGGTCCCCAAACACTTTTTTTATGACAATAACTTGCATATTAACCTTTAAAATGATTACTTTTGATTTTTCACATTCGTGTTCAATGGGCTTTAACGGTGTTCGCGTGTTCGAACAATTTTTTTTCCTGTTCAGATGTTCTGCTGCGAACCGAACCAGGGGGTGTTTGGCTCATCCTTACACAATACCCCTATGTTATAATATAGTGCAGTGATAAGCTCTCTTTAAAGTGGAGGTTCATCCGGAAATTACAATTTTTAACCTTAGATTCATGCTCATTTTGTCAAGGGGTATCGGCTAGTTTTTTTTAAATTGAAGCTGTACTTACCGTTTTAGAGAGCGATCTTCTCCGCCGCTTCCGGGTATGGGCTGCGGGACTGGGCGTTCCTATTTTGATTGGCAGTCTTCCGACGGTCGCATCCATCGCGTCACGATTTTCCGAAAGTAGCCGAACGTCGGTGCGCAGGCGCCGTATAGAGCCGCACCGACGTTCGGCTTCTTTCGGCTACTCGTGATGCGATGGATGCGACCGTCGGAAGCCTGTCGGAAGACTGTCAATCAAAATAGGAATGCCCAGTCCCGAAGACCATACCCGAGACGGCGGAGAAGATCGCTCTCTAAAATGCTAAGTACAGCTTTGATTTTAAAAAAACTAGCCGATTCCCCTAGATAAAATGAGCATGAATCTAAGGTTACATTTTTTTTTAGGGTGAACTGAACTCCCGCTTTAAGCAGATGTCAGTGGTCCATTAGACCCCTTATACCAGTTCTGCACTGTGTTCAAGCAGATAGGGACAACGGGCCAGATTCTCGTAGAATGGAGTAAAACTCCGGCGGTGTAACGTATCTCGTTTACGTTACGCGGCCGCAAGTTTTACGGGCAAGTGCTTGATTCACAAAGCACTTGCCTGTAAAGTTGCTGCGGCGTAGCGTAAATTCTCTAGCGCAAGCCCGCCTAATTAAAATGATCCAGGTAGGGGGCGTGGATCATTTAAATTAGGCACGTTCCCACGCCGATCGTACTGCGCATGCGCCGTCCCTAAAATTTCCCGACGTGCATTGCGCTAAATGACGTTGCAAGGACGTCATTGGTTTCGACGTGAACGTAAATGGCGTCCAGCGCCATTCACGGACGACTTACGCAAACGACGTACTGTTTTAAATTTCGATACGGGAACGACGGCCATACTTAACATTGGCTGCCCTTTATATAGCAGAGGCAACTTTACGCGTCGCAAAAGCTACGGAAACGTTGTAAATTCACTGCGTCGACCACGCGTACGTTCGTGAATCTCGTGTAAATAGCTAATTTGCATAGACGACAGGGAAAACGACGTCGGCGACACCTAGCGGTGAGAAAAAAAATTGCATCTAAGATCTGACAGCGTAAAAGCCTTAAGCCTGTCAGATCTAATGGATATCTATGCGTAACTGATTCTAAGAATCAGTCGCATAGATACGCCGGGCCAGATTAGGACTTACGACGGCGCAACCTTTGAGAATCTGGCCCAAAGAATCTCCAATCTGCTTTCTACCTGGCCATTACTGGTCTGATCTGTCCAGATTACTTCTGGTTTACAGAGCAAAGTCAGCAGACAGGCAGCTGTCTGCTTGCTGTGGGGGCACTCAGCAGGAAGAGGGGCCAGGATCACATAAGAGGCACCCGAGAAGAGGAGGATCTGGGCTGCTCTGTGCAAATCCACTGCAACAGAGCAATTACAAGAAGTATAACATGTTTGTTATTTTTATTGAAAGAAAAAAGAGACTTTACAAGACTACCTAATCAATTATTTACTGGTTTTAGTTTTGATTTGCAATTTCAGACTATCAGACCCCTGTTATCATAATTCCTCAGTTGTTTGACATATCTTTCTCTACTTTTATTTTTGAAAAGCATTTGATTTCTTTTTAGACTTCTGTCAGTTAAAACAAAAACTTTCCTTGCTTATGCAAGCCATATTGCTGTGCCATATGGTAACACAGATATGAATGTACAATAGACAGAGTCTAGTTAATTATCCTACCTTCTCACTAATATGGTGTATCAGTTTTGGTGTTGCTTTCTAAAGCTGAAGTTAACTGTCACTTGTAAATGAGAAACACAATGATACAGCAACTAATAATGGGTCACAAGACTACATTGGTGTACTACAGAGTAATCAAGACATTAAAATGACACTTCAGATAATGTGGAGGATAAACAGCTATGTAAACATTTCTCTGCAAAGACTTGATGCATCCCTGACAGTTCTATTTTAGGAATTGCATCACATTTTTCCTCATACACTGACAAATCTAAGTATGCCGTGCAGCTGAAAAAATAGTATCATCTGTGCCCAAGTCTCCAACTGAATGCAAATTGTGAGACTGTTGCATAAGTGAAGATGTAATTAGCAGCTGTTATATACAGTATATTTGCCAATTATGATACATTTGCAAGGACTTACATTTCTCTTTTTGGGAATGTTGCTATATCTCAAATATTATGCCATGAGATCAGCAAATGGTGTTGAATAAATCAATGATTAAGTAAAAATATAATAATATAATAATATAATAATAATATAATAATAACAAAAGTGGGTACTAAATCTATTGTTTAATTTGTTATGGTTTAAATGTCAATATCCCTTTTAAATAACTATATTGTATACCCAAATGTGTCATCTCATAAATGTCAAATACATTTTTTGATAGCACATGTATGTTAAAACACATAAACAAACATTGAATAAAGTGACAGTGCTTTTGCGCTATTATAGATCTTCAATGTGTAAAACCCTAAACAAAATTGTGTGACAATAGGTGCAGCAAAACCTAAAGTGTTTACAGTACACAAAATAAGTAAATGCAATAAAGTGGAGTTCTGCGCACTCTAACACGCAGACACAGTGAAAGAAAATAAATATATACAGTACCAGTCTATAAAGACGTGAAGGGGAGCACAAATAAGCTCAAAAATATCAAGTACACAAAATATATAAATAAAACTACATAAATTGTTCAAACTCCAAGGTGAAATGAATAACAATCCAATAAGGGTCACCAGGATAAATGACCAGAGTGGTATGAAAAATATATGTGAATAATAAAAATCAAGTGTATAATGTTCATATAAGCTGCCAGAGAGATGTCACTTATGTATTCTCAAAACAGTCCAATACAAGTGTTGCCAGACGGGTGTAGTAATCCCTCCCCGGGCTCCCGGGACTCTTACCTCCGCGTGGATAATAAAATGCCTCCACTATAGGTGTCACTCCAGGTCCTCTGTATGTAGACTCCACCAATCCTGATTAGATAGCCATGGCCAGGTCCTCAGTATCTCCAGATAATGGGTATGTCCAGCAAGAGGGGAAACATAAAAACAGAGGAGGGGACTCCAATCGTGAAGTAGTAAGCACCAAAAGTAGTTTAATAAAGGAAAAAATCTGCGCTTACATGCGATCTGACAAATAACAGCAGAGAAAACTTTTAAAAACGAGCGGCGTTTCAGGCGCCTGTATACGTCACTCCAGGTGTACGTCCTCCCGTCCAATCCCTACGCGTTACGACACGTGTCACGTGTCTTCATCTGGGGAATCCGATTGGCGGTTGTAGTGTTGTTTAAGTATCCTAGCGACCGGAAATAGTACCGTGGCCATTTTATTGAAGTCCAATACTTAACGCGGATTCTGCCCATTCATTATATTGTATATCAGGAAGTGTCACTGAATGGGACGCCGCGGCTTGAAAATCACTGAAGTGACGGCTCAAATGTATTTAACATTGCTCATGTAATAAGCCATAATAGACAAATGAGAGTAAGATTAATATAAATAGAAATATAAGTAGACATGCGTGTGGTTCGGAGAAGAAAAATATATATAAATATAAGGAGAAGCTCATAAAATCCTCAAACCAGGACGAATGAAACAGCGCCCTGCTGAACAAAAGATATATATATATAGCAGCGCTTCTTAATGATCAGACTGTGGATATAAAATCCTACATGTGTATATATCTCTCCAAGCCCAACATGCCATGTAATACACATAATTAAAAATGTATTTAATATGAATATATTTAAAAACGAATAAGTGTATAAACTACTGGGACTGGTAAAAAATAAGGTAATAAATGACATCAAGGAAGAAGCCATAAATGCCTATAAAATGGTTATAATAAAAATATATAAAATATCCATATATACATATATACCCAAAATTGGTGCTGTATATAAAACAGTAGGTATATAAATATAGATCCATAAAAATAAGGATAATATAAAATTGTAAAATGATATTCCAATGATGATAAAATAGATTATATGGAGGTCGCACACCTAGTTTGTCGCATGATAAATCACATCTATGTACAATAAAATATCACAACCATATGAATAATCTTAGTAATGAATATGGATGAAAAGGTACATACAGGGTAGAATCAGAAATTACTCAGGAAGCAGTTCAGGTCAAATTCCACATTCATTCCGCCTGGTACTAATGTTCGCATACAATGTATCCATTTGGATTCTTTTTGACTTATTGTACGAATCTTATGGCTCCCTCTCCATGAGGGATTGTATTTTTCAATCCCCCAAAATTGGAGTTGGGTAGTATCTCGATTGTGGACCTGGTCAAAGTGTCTAGAGACACTATGTTTGGGGTAACCATTAATGATATTATCTATATGTTCGCCAATCCGTACCTTCAAGGCCCTTTTTGTCCTCCCAACATATTGTAGATTGCAACTACATTGCAACACATATACAACACCCTCAGTGTGGCATCCGATAAAGTCCCTAATCTCATGGTTTTCCCCTGTATTTGTAGCTAGAAACTCAGTACGTTTCCTTTGGAATCTCTGTGCCTTACGGCATGCCTTACAATTCTTACAGGGGTAAAATCCTTTTCCCGAAAAAAACGTATATCCAGGTTTAGGTGGTGGTTCAACTACCGTTTGGACAATTATGTTTCTCAGAGTGGGTGCTCTCTTATACACTATCCTCGGTTTCTCTGGAAGTGTGTGTCCCAGATCTTTGTCTCCTTTTAAGATGTGCCAGTGTCTCTTTATCAATTTGGCTACATCTTTATGCTGAGAATTATAATCGAGGATGAGCACCGGTGTGACTTGTTGTGAGTTGCTTTTAGGTTTATTTTGTAACATCTCATTCCTATCGAGTTTCCTCACTAACTCGATTTGATCATTGACCCATGGTTCTTCATATCCCTTATCTTTAAATCTTGAACCTATGATGGCTGCTTGTAGTATAAAATCACTATCTTTCGTGCAATTCCTTCTCAATCTGACAAGTTGTCCCCTGGGGATATTAAAAAGCCAGGGTTTAAAATGACAGCTGTCCAACGAAAGATAGCTATTAGTATCCACATTTTTAAAATAAGTCTTGGTAATCAGTTTATCATTTTCTATACTGATATTCAGATCTAGAAAATCCACAGATTTCTCATCTATCTTCCACACTAGGGCGATGTTCTTGTCATTTCTATTGAGTCCTTCCAGGAAATTCTCAAGGCTCTCCCTACTCCCGTTCCACAGGATAATCAGGTCATCTATATACCTTTTATATAGAGATAGTTCTACTGGAGTGTTCTCATAAATGGCAGACTCTTCCCATAGTGCCATAAAGGCATTCGCCACACTAGGTGCGAATTTGGCACCCATGGCTATTCCAATTGCCTGATTATAATAACATTGGTCATACCAGAAGTAATTAGACTTGAGGCAGAAATCTAGGCATTTGATGAGGAACTTTCTCTGTTTACAAACAAGACTACTAAAATTTCGTAAAAGCCACTTAGTGGCGAAGCAGGCATCATGGTGTTGTACAATGGTGTACAGGGATGTAACATCTGCCGTGGCCAATAGTGTTTTTCCTTCACACACTGGCACCGTATCCAATAGTTGTAATATGTGTTTCGTATCTTTCAGATACGCAGGTGTTGCTTGAACGGCAGGTTGGATGAAATGATCAATATACTGCCCCATCCTTGATGTAAGGGAGTCAATCCCATTGACTATGGGCCTCCCTGGTGGGTCTATCCGAGATTTGTGTATTTTGGGAATGGTGTAAATTACTGGTATCCGACACATTTCTGGTAATAGATATGTGGCTTCTTTTTTATTTAAGATCTCTTTTTTCTTTCCCAGATCTATGAGCAATCTCAATTCTTTTTTATATTTAGAGATAGGATTACCCAAAAGCTTCACATATGTGTTACCATCTTGTAACTGTCTATTCAACTCGCTTTGATATTGTTCCTTTGATTGTATAACCACTGCTCCGCCCTTATCCGCAGGGCGGATAACAATATCGTTTCTTTCTGAGAGTAATTTAATGCCTTTCTTTATATGTATCGGATCACTTTTTTTCTTTAGTTTCAGAGACTCCAAGTCTTGTAAAACTAGTTTCTTAAAAACATCAATATGTTGATTGTTGGTGACCTGTGGATTATATACAGAATTATTTCTCAAAGTGCTGTGTAATGGACCAGTCATCGTAGTGGACGATGCACTACACGATGTAAAAGGATTATTGAGAATTGCTTTTTTAATGGTGAGTTTTCTCACAAATTTCTGTATTCCTATATACGTTTCAAATTTATTTAGGTTCTTTGTGGGAGCATGTTTCAGTCCCTTATCGAGGACTGCCAGTTCTTCTGCAGAAATGGGTTTCCCACTAAGATTAACCACATTACTGCCGACTACTCTCTTTTTCGCTTGGAGTCGCGTTCCCGCTCGATTGCCTCTCTTTGTGCGGGACTTAGTCGGTCTTCCTGGGTTCTTCTTGGTGGTGACCGATAGGGTTCTGGTTGGCGTCGGGGAGAAAGGTCTCTCCTGTCTCGGTCTAAAAAAGACCTCTGTGTATTAGGGTCATAATAGCCCTGGTAATGGCGCTGATCCTGATATGGCTCCTGATAATGTCTTATCGGTTCAAATCTATTATATGTATGTACCGGGGTTCTGTCGTACCCTCCATGATAATCATACTGTTGCGGTGGTGCTCTGTATTCTCTTTGATTGGTCTGATAATTCGGACCATTTTGCCCATTATTATATGGTTTCTTATATGGTTTCTTAAAAGCTTTTTTACCCGTTTTCTTTGGGGTACGCTGTCCCTGATTGCCAGTATATGGCTGTTCATAATAAGGTCTTACATATTGTGATGGTTCTGGATAAGGCCTATTAATTTCAGGGTAGCTAACCCTTTCTTCTAGTCGCGATTCGGCTCTATTGGCCATAGGTGTTGGTTCTAATATTCTGACCTCCCTTTCTGGTGTAGAGTAGGCCGAATTGGGTTGTGCTTGCTCAACTTTCTGTTGCCATTTAAACACTAGATCAGACTTATAGTCACCAACATCCCGCTGATACTTTTTAATTTTCCGTTGCTGCACCTCGAGATCCTTGGCAGTCAAATCTTTATTTAATAATAACGTTAATTTCTTGAGGTCCTCAGACTCCTTATGTGGTTCTATTTTAGATTTCAGTTCTTCTATTTGCTTATCTAAAATTCGTACCTTACGCTGTTTCCGCTTTAGTAGAAACTTGAGGCCTTCAACACTTTTATTGTTAAAAAATTCAAACCACTCATCCATAGACTCTTTATCAGTCAGGCCATCATTTGGGGGAAGTTCCCACCTGAGTCTCCTAGGTACAATATTTTCCCTAATATAGCGGTCAAAGGTATTTATGTCCCACCATAGACTCACTTTCTTTTCCATGTGATGGCCCAGCTTTCTAACTAAGCTTTCAAGGTCCATATTACGTGTTTTGTTGAGTGGGTTAAAGATATCATCAAAGTTCACATTTCTATTATCCATAAATGAAAAAACATCCATAATGGCAGCAAAAGTAAAAATGTAAATAAACAGTGAATAAAGTGACAGTGCTTTTGCGCTATTATAGATCTTCAATGTGTAAAACCCTAAACAAAATTGTGTGACAATAGGTGCAGCAAAACCTAAAGTGTTTACAGTACACAAAATAAGTAAATGCAATAAAGTGGAGTTCTGCGCACTCTAACACGCAGACACAGTGAAAGAAAATAAATATATACAGTACCAGTCTATAAAGACGTGAAGGGGAGCACAAATAAGCTCAAAAATATCAAGTACACAAAATATATAAATAAAACTACATAAATTGTTCAAACTCCAAGGTGAAATGAATAACAATCCAATAAGGGTCACCAGGATAAATGACCAGAGTGGTATGAAAAATATATGTGAATAATAAAAATCAAGTGTATAATGTTCATATAAGCTGCCAGAGAGATGTCACTTATGTATTCTCAAAACAGTCCAATACAAGTGTTGCCAGACGGGTGTAGTAATCCCTCCCCGGGCTCCCGGGACTCTTACCTCCGCGTGGATAATAAAATGCCTCCACTATAGGTGTCACTCCAGGTCCTCTGTATGTAGACTCCACCAATCCTGATTAGATAGCCATGGCCAGGTCCTCAGTATCTCCAGATAATGGGTATGTCCAGCAAGAGGGGAAACATAAAAACAGAGGAGGGGACTCCAATCGTGAAGTAGTAAGCACCAAAAGTAGTTTAATAAAGGAAAAAATCTGCGCTTACATGCGATCTGACAAATAACAGCAGAGAAAACTTTTAAAAACGAGCGGCGTTTCAGGCGCCTGTATACGTCACTCCAGGTGTACGTCCTCCCGTCCAATCCCTACGCGTTACGACACGTGTCACGTGTCTTCATCTGGGGAATCCGATTGGCGGTTGTAGTGTTGTTTAAGTATCCTAGCGACCGGAAATAGTACCGTGGCCATTTTATTGAAGTCCAATACTTAACGCGGATTCTGCCCATTCATTATATTGTATATCAGGAAGTGTCACTGAATGGGACGCCGCGGCTTGAAAATCACTGAAGTGACGGCTCAAATGTATTTAACATTGCTCATGTAATAAGCCATAATAGACAAATGAGAGTAAGATTAATATAAATAGAAATATAAGTAGACATGCGTGTGGTTCGGAGAAGAAAAATATATATAAATATAAGGAGAAGCTCATAAAATCCTCAAACCAGGACGAATGAAACAGCGCCCTGCTGAACAAAAGATATATATATATAGCAGCGCTTCTTAATGATCAGACTGTGGATATAAAATCCTACATGTGTATATATCTCTCCAAGCCCAACATGCCATGTAATACACATAATTAAAAATGTATTTAATATGAATATATTTAAAAACGAATAAGTGTATAAACTACTGGGACTGGTAAAAAATAAGGTAATAAATGACATCAAGGAAGAAGCCATAAATGCCTATAAAATGGTTATAATAAAAATATATAAAATATCCATATATACATATATACCCAAAATTGGTGCTGTATATAAAACAGTAGGTATATAAATATAGATCCATAAAAATAAGGATAATATAAAATTGTAAAATGATATTCCAATGATGATAAAATAGATTATATGGAGGTCGCACACCTAGTTTGTCGCATGATAAATCACATCTATGTACAATAAAATATCACAACCATATGAATAATCTTAGTAATGAATATGGATGAAAAGGTACATACAGGGTAGAATCAGAAATTACTCAGGAAGCAGTTCAGGTCAAATTCCACATTCATTCCGCCTGGTACTAATGTTCGCATACAATGTATCCATTTGGATTCTTTTTGACTTATTGTACGAATCTTATGGCTCCCTCTCCATGAGGGATTGTATTTTTCAATCCCCCAAAATTGGAGTTGGGTAGTATCTCGATTGTGGACCTGGTCAAAGTGTCTAGAGACACTATGTTTGGGGTAACCATTAATGATATTATCTATATGTTCGCCAATCCGTACCTTCAAGGCCCTTTTTGTCCTCCCAACATATTGTAGATTGCAACTACATTGCAACACATATACAACACCCTCAGTGTGGCATCCGATAAAGTCCCTAATCTCATGGTTTTCCCCTGTATTTGTAGCTAGAAACTCAGTACGTTTCCTTTGGAATCTCTGTGCCTTACGGCATGCCTTACAATTCTTACAGGGGTAAAATCCTTTTCCCGAAAAAAACGTATATCCAGGTTTAGGTGGTGGTTCAACTACCGTTTGGACAATTATGTTTCTCAGAGTGGGTGCTCTCTTATACACTATCCTCGGTTTCTCTGGAAGTGTGTGTCCCAGATCTTTGTCTCCTTTTAAGATGTGCCAGTGTCTCTTTATCAATTTGGCTACATCTTTATGCTGAGAATTATAATCGAGGATGAGCACCGGTGTGACTTGTTGTGAGTTGCTTTTAGGTTTATTTTGTAACATCTCATTCCTATCGAGTTTCCTCACTAACTCGATTTGATCATTGACCCATGGTTCTTCATATCCCTTATCTTTAAATCTTGAACCTATGATGGCTGCTTGTAGTATAAAATCACTATCTTTCGTGCAATTCCTTCTCAATCTGACAAGTTGTCCCCTGGGGATATTAAAAAGCCAGGGTTTAAAATGACAGCTGTCCAACGAAAGATAGCTATTAGTATCCACATTTTTAAAATAAGTCTTGGTAATCAGTTTATCATTTTCTATACTGATATTCAGATCTAGAAAATCCACAGATTTCTCATCTATCTTCCACACTAGGGCGATGTTCTTGTCATTTCTATTGAGTCCTTCCAGGAAATTCTCAAGGCTCTCCCTACTCCCGTTCCACAGGATAATCAGGTCATCTATATACCTTTTATATAGAGATAGTTCTACTGGAGTGTTCTCATAAATGGCAGACTCTTCCCATAGTGCCATAAAGGCATTCGCCACACTAGGTGCGAATTTGGCACCCATGGCTATTCCAATTGCCTGATTATAATAACATTGGTCATACCAGAAGTAATTAGACTTGAGGCAGAAATCTAGGCATTTGATGAGGAACTTTCTCTGTTTACAAACAAGACTACTAAAATTTCGTAAAAGCCACTTAGTGGCGAAGCAGGCATCATGGTGTTGTACAATGGTGTACAGGGATGTAACATCTGCCGTGGCCAATAGTGTTTTTCCTTCACACACTGGCACCGTATCCAATAGTTGTAATATGTGTTTCGTATCTTTCAGATACGCAGGTGTTGCTTGAACGGCAGGTTGGATGAAATGATCAATATACTGCCCCATCCTTGATGTAAGGGAGTCAATCCCATTGACTATGGGCCTCCCTGGTGGGTCTATCCGAGATTTGTGTATTTTGGGAATGGTGTAAATTACTGGTATCCGACACATTTCTGGTAATAGATATGTGGCTTCTTTTTTATTTAAGATCTCTTTTTTCTTTCCCAGATCTATGAGCAATCTCAATTCTTTTTTATATTTAGAGATAGGATTACCCAAAAGCTTCACATATGTGTTACCATCTTGTAACTGTCTATTCAACTCGCTTTGATATTGTTCCTTTGATTGTATAACCACTGCTCCGCCCTTATCCGCAGGGCGGATAACAATATCGTTTCTTTCTGAGAGTAATTTAATGCCTTTCTTTATATGTATCGGATCACTTTTTTTCTTTAGTTTCAGAGACTCCAAGTCTTGTAAAACTAGTTTCTTAAAAACATCAATATGTTGATTGTTGGTGACCTGTGGATTATATACAGAATTATTTCTCAAAGTGCTGTGTAATGGACCAGTCATCGTAGTGGACGATGCACTACACGATGTAAAAGGATTATTGAGAATTGCTTTTTTAATGGTGAGTTTTCTCACAAATTTCTGTATTCCTATATACGTTTCAAATTTATTTAGGTTCTTTGTGGGAGCATGTTTCAGTCCCTTATCGAGGACTGCCAGTTCTTCTGCAGAAATGGGTTTCCCACTAAGATTAACCACATTACTGCCGACTACTCTCTTTTTCGCTTGGAGTCGCGTTCCCGCTCGATTGCCTCTCTTTGTGCGGGACTTAGTCGGTCTTCCTGGGTTCTTCTTGGTGGTGACCGATAGGGTTCTGGTTGGCGTCGGGGAGAAAGGTCTCTCCTGTCTCGGTCTAAAAAAGACCTCTGTGTATTAGGGTCATAATAGCCCTGGTAATGGCGCTGATCCTGATATGGCTCCTGATAATGTCTTATCGGTTCAAATCTATTATATGTATGTACCGGGGTTCTGTCGTACCCTCCATGATAATCATACTGTTGCGGTGGTGCTCTGTATTCTCTTTGATTGGTCTGATAATTCGGACCATTTTGCCCATTATTATATGGTTTCTTATATGGTTTCTTAAAAGCTTTTTTACCCGTTTTCTTTGGGGTACGCTGTCCCTGATTGCCAGTATATGGCTGTTCATAATAAGGTCTTACATATTGTGATGGTTCTGGATAAGGCCTATTAATTTCAGGGTAGCTAACCCTTTCTTCTAGTCGCGATTCGGCTCTATTGGCCATAGGTGTTGGTTCTAATATTCTGACCTCCCTTTCTGGTGTAGAGTAGGCCGAATTGGGTTGTGCTTGCTCAACTTTCTGTTGCCATTTAAACACTAGATCAGACTTATAGTCACCAACATCCCGCTGATACTTTTTAATTTTCCGTTGCTGCACCTCGAGATCCTTGGCAGTCAAATCTTTATTTAATAATAACGTTAATTTCTTGAGGTCCTCAGACTCCTTATGTGGTTCTATTTTAGATTTCAGTTCTTCTATTTGCTTATCTAAAATTCGTACCTTACGCTGTTTCCGCTTTAGTAGAAACTTGAGGCCTTCAACACTTTTATTGTTAAAAAATTCAAACCACTCATCCATAGACTCTTTATCAGTCAGGCCATCATTTGGGGGAAGTTCCCACCTGAGTCTCCTAGGTACAATATTTTCCCTAATATAGCGGTCAAAGGTATTTATGTCCCACCATAGACTCACTTTCTTTTCCATGTGATGGCCCAGCTTTCTAACTAAGCTTTCAAGGTCCATATTACGTGTTTTGTTGAGTGGGTTAAAGATATCATCAAAGTTCACATTTCTATTATCCATAAATGAAAAAACATCCATAATGGCAGCAAAAGTAAAAATGTAAATAAACAGTGAATAAAGTGACAGTGCTTTTGCGCTATTATAGATCTTCAATGTGTAAAACCCTAAACAAAATTGTGTGACAATAGGTGCAGCAAAACCTAAAGTGTTTACAGTACACAAAATAAGTAAATGCAATAAAGTGGAGTTCTGCGCACTCTAACACGCAGACACAGTGAAAGAAAATAAATATATACAGTACCAGTCTATAAAGACGTGAAGGGGAGCACAAATAAGCTCAAAAATATCAAGTACACAAAATATATAAATAAAACTACATAAATTGTTCAAACTCCAAGGTGAAATGAATAACAATCCAATAAGGGTCACCAGGATAAATGACCAGAGTGGTATGAAAAATATATGTGAATAATAAAAATCAAGTGTATAATGTTCATATAAGCTGCCAGAGAGATGTCACTTATGTATTCTCAAAACAGTCCAATACAAGTGTTGCCAGACGGGTGTAGTAATCCCTCCCCGGGCTCCCGGGACTCTTACCTCCGCGTGGATAATAAAATGCCTCCACTATAGGTGTCACTCCAGGTCCTCTGTATGTAGACTCCACCAATCCTGATTAGATAGCCATGGCCAGGTCCTCAGTATCTCCAGATAATGGGTATGTCCAGCAAGAGGGGAAACATAAAAACAGAGGAGGGGACTCCAATCGTGAAGTAGTAAGCACCAAAAGTAGTTTAATAAAGGAAAAAATCTGCGCTTACATGCGATCTGACAAATAACAGCAGAGAAAACTTTTAAAAACGAGCGGCGTTTCAGGCGCCTGTATACGTCACTCCAGGTGTACGTCCTCCCGTCCAATCCCTACGCGTTACGACACGTGTCACGTGTCTTCATCTGGGGAATCCGATTGGCGGTTGTAGTGTTGTTTAAGTATCCTAGCGACCGGAAATAGTACCGTGGCCATTTTATTGAAGTCCAATACTTAACGCGGATTCTGCCCATTCATTATATTGTATATCAGGAAGTGTCACTGAATGGGACGCCGCGGCTTGAAAATCACTGAAGTGACGGCTCAAATGTATTTAACATTGCTCATGTAATAAGCCATAATAGACAAATGAGAGTAAGATTAATATAAATAGAAATATAAGTAGACATGCGTGTGGTTCGGAGAAGAAAAATATATATAAATATAAGGAGAAGCTCATAAAATCCTCAAACCAGGACGAATGAAACAGCGCCCTGCTGAACAAAAGATATATATATATAGCAGCGCTTCTTAATGATCAGACTGTGGATATAAAATCCTACATGTGTATATATCTCTCCAAGCCCAACATGCCATGTAATACACATAATTAAAAATGTATTTAATATGAATATATTTAAAAACGAATAAGTGTATAAACTACTGGGACTGGTAAAAAATAAGGTAATAAATGACATCAAGGAAGAAGCCATAAATGCCTATAAAATGGTTATAATAAAAATATATAAAATATCCATATATACATATATACCCAAAATTGGTGCTGTATATAAAACAGTAGGTATATAAATATAGATCCATAAAAATAAGGATAATATAAAATTGTAAAATGATATTCCAATGATGATAAAATAGATTATATGGAGGTCGCACACCTAGTTTGTCGCATGATAAATCACATCTATGTACAATAAAATATCACAACCATATGAATAATCTTAGTAATGAATATGGATGAAAAGGTACATACAGGGTAGAATCAGAAATTACTCAGGAAGCAGTTCAGGTCAAATTCCACATTCATTCCGCCTGGTACTAATGTTCGCATACAATGTATCCATTTGGATTCTTTTTGACTTATTGTACGAATCTTATGGCTCCCTCTCCATGAGGGATTGTATTTTTCAATCCCCCAAAATTGGAGTTGGGTAGTATCTCGATTGTGGACCTGGTCAAAGTGTCTAGAGACACTATGTTTGGGGTAACCATTAATGATATTATCTATATGTTCGCCAATCCGTACCTTCAAGGCCCTTTTTGTCCTCCCAACATATTGTAGATTGCAACTACATTGCAACACATATACAACACCCTCAGTGTGGCATCCGATAAAGTCCCTAATCTCATGGTTTTCCCCTGTATTTGTAGCTAGAAACTCAGTACGTTTCCTTTGGAATCTCTGTGCCTTACGGCATGCCTTACAATTCTTACAGGGGTAAAATCCTTTTCCCGAAAAAAACGTATATCCAGGTTTAGGTGGTGGTTCAACTACCGTTTGGACAATTATGTTTCTCAGAGTGGGTGCTCTCTTATACACTATCCTCGGTTTCTCTGGAAGTGTGTGTCCCAGATCTTTGTCTCCTTTTAAGATGTGCCAGTGTCTCTTTATCAATTTGGCTACATCTTTATGCTGAGAATTATAATCGAGGATGAGCACCGGTGTGACTTGTTGTGAGTTGCTTTTAGGTTTATTTTGTAACATCTCATTCCTATCGAGTTTCCTCACTAACTCGATTTGATCATTGACCCATGGTTCTTCATATCCCTTATCTTTAAATCTTGAACCTATGATGGCTGCTTGTAGTATAAAATCACTATCTTTCGTGCAATTCCTTCTCAATCTGACAAGTTGTCCCCTGGGGATATTAAAAAGCCAGGGTTTAAAATGACAGCTGTCCAACGAAAGATAGCTATTAGTATCCACATTTTTAAAATAAGTCTTGGTAATCAGTTTATCATTTTCTATACTGATATTCAGATCTAGAAAATCCACAGATTTCTCATCTATCTTCCACACTAGGGCGATGTTCCTGGAAGGACTCAATAGAAATGACAAGAACATCGCCCTAGTGTGGAAGATAGATGAGAAATCTGTGGATTTTCTAGATCTGAATATCAGTATAGAAAATGATAAACTGATTACCAAGACTTATTTTAAAAATGTGGATACTAATAGCTATCTTTCGTTGGACAGCTGTCATTTTAAACCCTGGCTTTTTAATATCCCCAGGGGACAACTTGTCAGATTGAGAAGGAATTGCACGAAAGATAGTGATTTTATACTACAAGCAGCCATCATAGGTTCAAGATTTAAAGATAAGGGATATGAAGAACCATGGGTCAATGATCAAATCGAGTTAGTGAGGAAACTCGATAGGAATGAGATGTTACAAAATAAACCTAAAAGCAACTCACAACAAGTCACACCGGTGCTCATCCTCGATTATAATTCTCAGCATAAAGATGTAGCCAAATTGATAAAGAGACACTGGCACATCTTAAAAGGAGACAAAGATCTGGGACACACACTTCCAGAGAAACCGAGGATAGTGTATAAGAGAGCACCCACTCTGAGAAACATAATTGTCCAAACGGTAGTTGAACCACCACCTAAACCTGGATATACGTTTTTTTCGGGAAAAGGATTTTACCCCTGTAAGAATTGTAAGGCATGCCGTAAGGCACAGAGATTCCAAAGGAAACGTACTGAGTTTCTAGCTACAAATACAGGGGAAAACCATGAGATTAGGGACTTTATCGGATGCCACACTGAGGGTGTTGTATATGTGTTGCAATGTAGTTGCAATCTACAATATGTTGGGAGGACAAAAAGGGCCTTGAAGGTACGGATTGGCGAACATATAGATAATATCATTAATGGTTACCCCAAACATAGTGTCTCTAGACACTTTGACCAGGTCCACAATCGAGATACTACCCAACTCCAATTTTGGGGGATTGAAAAATACAATCCCTCATGGAGAGGGAGCCATAAGATTCGTACAATAAGTCAAAAAGAATCCAAATGGATACATTGTATGCGAACATTAGTACCAGGCGGAATGAATGTGGAATTTGACCTGAACTGCTTCCTGAGTAATTTCTGATTCTACCCTGTATGTACCTTTTCATCCATATTCATTACTAAGATTATTCATATGGTTGTGATATTTTATTGTACATAGATGTGATTTATCATGCGACAAACTAGGTGTGCGACCTCCATATAATCTATTTTATCATCATTGGAATATCATTTTACAATTTTATATTATCCTTATTTTTATGGATCTATATTTATATACCTACTGTTTTATATACAGCACCAATTTTGGGTATATATGTATATATGGATATTTTATATATTTTTATTATAACCATTTTATAGGCATTTATGGCTTCTTCCTTGATGTCATTTATTACCTTATTTTTTACCAGTCCCAGTAGTTTATACACTTATTCGTTTTTAAATATATTCATATTAAATACATTTTTAATTATGTGTATTACATGGCATGTTGGGCTTGGAGAGATATATACACATGTAGGATTTTATATCCACAGTCTGATCATTAAGAAGCGCTGCTATATATATATATCTTTTGTTCAGCAGGGCGCTGTTTCATTCGTCCTGGTTTGAGGATTTTATGAGCTTCTCCTTATATTTATATATATTTTTCTTCTCCGAACCACACGCATGTCTACTTATATTTCTATTTATATTAATCTTACTCTCATTTGTCTATTATGGCTTATTACATGAGCAATGTTAAATACATTTGAGCCGTCACTTCAGTGATTTTCAAGCCGCGGCGTCCCATTCAGTGACACTTCCTGATATACAATATAATGAATGGGCAGAATCCGCGTTAAGTATTGGACTTCAATAAAATGGCCACGGTACTATTTCCGGTCGCTAGGATACTTAAACAACACTACAACCGCCAATCGGATTCCCCAGATGAAGACACGTGACACGTGTCGTAACGCGTAGGGATTGGACGGGAGGACGTACACCTGGAGTGACGTATACAGGCGCCTGAAACGCCGCTCGTTTTTAAAAGTTTTCTCTGCTGTTATTTGTCAGATCGCATGTAAGCGCAGATTTTTTCCTTTATTAAACTACTTTTGGTGCTTACTACTTCACGATTGGAGTCCCCTCCTCTGTTTTTATGTTTCCCCTCTTGCTGGACATACCCATTATCTGGAGATACTGAGGACCTGGCCATGGCTATCTAATCAGGATTGGTGGAGTCTACATACAGAGGACCTGGAGTGACACCTATAGTGGAGGCATTTTATTATCCACGCGGAGGTAAGAGTCCCGGGAGCCCGGGGAGGGATTACTACACCCGTCTGGCAACACTTGTATTGGACTGTTTTGAGAATACATAAGTGACATCTCTCTGGCAGCTTATATGAACATTATACACTTGATTTTTATTATTCACATATATTTTTCATACCACTCTGGTCATTTATCCTGGTGACCCTTATTGGATTGTTATTCATTTCACCTTGGAGTTTGAACAATTTATGTAGTTTTATTTATATATTTTGTGTACTTGATATTTTTGAGCTTATTTGTGCTCCCCTTCACGTCTTTATAGACTGGTACTGTATATATTTATTTTCTTTCACTGTGTCTGCGTGTTAGAGTGCGCAGAACTCCACTTTATTGCATTTACTTATTTTGTGTACTGTAAACACTTTAGGTTTTGCTGCACCTATTGTCACACAATTTTGTTTAGGGTTTTACACATTGAAGATCTATAATAGCGCAAAAGCACTGTCACTTTATTCACTGTTTATTTACATTTTTACTTTTGCTGCCATTATGGATGTTTTTTCATTTATGGATAATAGAAATGTGAACTTTGATGATATCTTTAACCCACTCAACAAAACACGTAATATGGACCTTGAAAGCTTAGTTAGAAAGCTGGGCCATCACATGGAAAAGAAAGTGAGTCTATGGTGGGACATAAATACCTTTGACCGCTATATTAGGGAAAATATTGTACCTAGGAGACTCAGGTGGGAACTTCCCCCAAATGATGGCCTGACTGATAAAGAGTCTATGGATGAGTGGTTTGAATTTTTTAACAATAAAAGTGTTGAAGGCCTCAAGTTTCTACTAAAGCGGAAACAGCGTAAGGTACGAATTTTAGATAAGCAAATAGAAGAACTGAAATCTAAAATAGAACCACATAAGGAGTCTGAGGACCTCAAGAAATTAACGTTATTATTAAATAAAGATTTGACTGCCAAGGATCTCGAGGTGCAGCAACGGAAAATTAAAAAGTATCAGCGGGATGTTGGTGACTATAAGTCTGATCTAGTGTTTAAATGGCAACAGAAAGTTGAGCAAGCACAACCCAATTCGGCCTACTCTACACCAGAAAGGGAGGTCAGAATATTAGAACCAACACCTATGGCCAATAGAGCCGAATCGCGACTAGAAGAAAGGGTTAGCTACCCTGAAATTAATAGGCCTTATCCAGAACCATCACAATATGTAAGACCTTATTATGAACAGCCATATACTGGCAATCAGGGACAGCGTACCCCAAAGAAAACGGGTAAAAAAGCTTTTAAGAAACCATATAAGAAACCATATAATAATGGGCAAAATGGTCCGAATTATCAGACCAATCAAAGAGAATACAGAGCACCACCGCAACAGTATGATTATCATGGAGGGTACGACAGAACCCCGGTACATACATATAATAGATTTGAACCGATAAGACATTATCAGGAGCCATATCAGGATCAGCGCCATTACCAGGGCTATTATGACCCTAATACACAGAGGTCTTTTTTAGACCGAGACAGGAGAGACCTTTCTCCCCGACGCCAACCAGAACCCTATCGGTCACCACCAAGAAGAACCCAGGAAGACCGACTAAGTCCCGCACAAAGAGAGGCAATCGAGCGGGAACGCGACTCCAAGCGAAAAAGAGAGTAGTCGGCAGTAATGTGGTTAATCTTAGTGGGAAACCCATTTCTGCAGAAGAACTGGCAGTCCTCGATAAGGGACTGAAACATGCTCCCACAAAGAACCTAAATAAATTTGAAACGTATATAGGAATACAGAAATTTGTGAGAAAACTCACCATTAAAAAAGCAATTCTCAATAATCCTTTTACATCGTGTAGTGCATCGTCCACTACGATGACTGGTCCATTACACAGCACTTTGAGAAATAATTCTGTATATAATCCACAGGTCACCAACAATCAACATATTGATGTTTTTAAGAAACTAGTTTTACAAGACTTGGAGTCTCTGAAACTAAAGAAAAAAAGTGATCCGATACATATAAAGAAAGGCATTAAATTACTCTCAGAAAGAAACGATATTGTTATCCGCCCTGCGGATAAGGGCGGAGCAGTGGTTATACAATCAAAGGAACAATATCAAAGCGAGTTGAATAGACAGTTACAAGATGGTAACACATATGTGAAGCTTTTGGGTAATCCTATCTCTAAATATAAAAAAGAATTGAGATTGCTCATAGATCTGGGAAAGAAAAAAGAGATCTTAAATAAAAAAGAAGCCACATATCTATTACCAGAAATGTGTCGGATACCAGTAATTTACACCATTCCCAAAATACACAAATCTCGGATAGACCCACCAGGGAGGCCCATAGTCAATGGGATTGACTCCCTTACATCAAGGATGGGGCAGTATATTGATCATTTCATCCAACCTGCCGTTCAAGCAACACCTGCGTATCTGAAAGATACGAAACACATATTACAACTATTGGATACGGTGCCAGTGTGTGAAGGAAAAACACTATTGGCCACGGCAGATGTTACATCCCTGTACACCATTGTACAACACCATGATGCCTGCTTTGCCACTAAGTGGCTTTTACGAAATTTTAGTAGTCTTGTTTGTAAACAGAGAAAGTTCCTCATCAAATGCCTAGATTTCTGCCTCAAGTCTAATTACTTCTGGTATGACCAATGTTATTATAATCAGGCAATTGGAATAGCCATGGGTGCCAAATTCGCACCTAGTGTGGCGAATGCCTTTATGGCACTATGGGAAGAGTCTGCCATTTATGAGAACACTCCAGTAGAACTATCTCTATATAAAAGGTATATAGATGACCTGATTATCCTGTGGAACGGGAGTAGGGAGAGCCTTGAGAATTTCCTGGAAGGACTCAATAGAAATGACAAGAACATCGCCCTAGTGTGGAAGATAGATGAGAAATCTGTGGATTTTCTAGATCTGAATATCAGTATAGAAAATGATAAACTGATTACCAAGACTTATTTTAAAAATGTGGATACTAATAGCTATCTTTCGTTGGACAGCTGTCATTTTAAACCCTGGCTTTTTAATATCCCCAGGGGACAACTTGTCAGATTGAGAAGGAATTGCACGAAAGATAGTGATTTTATACTACAAGCAGCCATCATAGGTTCAAGATTTAAAGATAAGGGATATGAAGAACCATGGGTCAATGATCAAATCGAGTTAGTGAGGAAACTCGATAGGAATGAGATGTTACAAAATAAACCTAAAAGCAACTCACAACAAGTCACACCGGTGCTCATCCTCGATTATAATTCTCAGCATAAAGATGTAGCCAAATTGATAAAGAGACACTGGCACATCTTAAAAGGAGACAAAGATCTGGGACACACACTTCCAGAGAAACCGAGGATAGTGTATAAGAGAGCACCCACTCTGAGAAACATAATTGTCCAAACGGTAGTTGAACCACCACCTAAACCTGGATATACGTTTTTTTCGGGAAAAGGATTTTACCCCTGTAAGAATTGTAAGGCATGCCGTAAGGCACAGAGATTCCAAAGGAAACGTACTGAGTTTCTAGCTACAAATACAGGGGAAAACCATGAGATTAGGGACTTTATCGGATGCCACACTGAGGGTGTTGTATATGTGTTGCAATGTAGTTGCAATCTACAATATGTTGGGAGGACAAAAAGGGCCTTGAAGGTACGGATTGGCGAACATATAGATAATATCATTAATGGTTACCCCAAACATAGTGTCTCTAGACACTTTGACCAGGTCCACAATCGAGATACTACCCAACTCCAATTTTGGGGGATTGAAAAATACAATCCCTCATGGAGAGGGAGCCATAAGATTCGTACAATAAGTCAAAAAGAATCCAAATGGATACATTGTATGCGAACATTAGTACCAGGCGGAATGAATGTGGAATTTGACCTGAACTGCTTCCTGAGTAATTTCTGATTCTACCCTGTATGTACCTTTTCATCCATATTCATTACTAAGATTATTCATATGGTTGTGATATTTTATTGTACATAGATGTGATTTATCATGCGACAAACTAGGTGTGCGACCTCCATATAATCTATTTTATCATCATTGGAATATCATTTTACAATTTTATATTATCCTTATTTTTATGGATCTATATTTATATACCTACTGTTTTATATACAGCACCAATTTTGGGTATATATGTATATATGGATATTTTATATATTTTTATTATAACCATTTTATAGGCATTTATGGCTTCTTCCTTGATGTCATTTATTACCTTATTTTTTACCAGTCCCAGTAGTTTATACACTTATTCGTTTTTAAATATATTCATATTAAATACATTTTTAATTATGTGTATTACATGGCATGTTGGGCTTGGAGAGATATATACACATGTAGGATTTTATATCCACAGTCTGATCATTAAGAAGCGCTGCTATATATATATATCTTTTGTTCAGCAGGGCGCTGTTTCATTCGTCCTGGTTTGAGGATTTTATGAGCTTCTCCTTATATTTATATATATTTTTCTTCTCCGAACCACACGCATGTCTACTTATATTTCTATTTATATTAATCTTACTCTCATTTGTCTATTATGGCTTATTACATGAGCAATGTTAAATACATTTGAGCCGTCACTTCAGTGATTTTCAAGCCGCGGCGTCCCATTCAGTGACACTTCCTGATATACAATATAATGAATGGGCAGAATCCGCGTTAAGTATTGGACTTCAATAAAATGGCCACGGTACTATTTCCGGTCGCTAGGATACTTAAACAACACTACAACCGCCAATCGGATTCCCCAGATGAAGACACGTGACACGTGTCGTAACGCGTAGGGATTGGACGGGAGGACGTACACCTGGAGTGACGTATACAGGCGCCTGAAACGCCGCTCGTTTTTAAAAGTTTTCTCTGCTGTTATTTGTCAGATCGCATGTAAGCGCAGATTTTTTCCTTTATTAAACTACTTTTGGTGCTTACTACTTCACGATTGGAGTCCCCTCCTCTGTTTTTATGTTTCCCCTCTTGCTGGACATACCCATTATCTGGAGATACTGAGGACCTGGCCATGGCTATCTAATCAGGATTGGTGGAGTCTACATACAGAGGACCTGGAGTGACACCTATAGTGGAGGCATTTTATTATCCACGCGGAGGTAAGAGTCCCGGGAGCCCGGGGAGGGATTACTACACCCGTCTGGCAACACTTGTATTGGACTGTTTTGAGAATACATAAGTGACATCTCTCTGGCAGCTTATATGAACATTATACACTTGATTTTTATTATTCACATATATTTTTCATACCACTCTGGTCATTTATCCTGGTGACCCTTATTGGATTGTTATTCATTTCACCTTGGAGTTTGAACAATTTATGTAGTTTTATTTATATATTTTGTGTACTTGATATTTTTGAGCTTATTTGTGCTCCCCTTCACGTCTTTATAGACTGGTACTGTATATATTTATTTTCTTTCACTGTGTCTGCGTGTTAGAGTGCGCAGAACTCCACTTTATTACATAAACAAACATCCCTATTATAAAGGATTTATATTTTATTATTATACAGATTTTATTTAGCACCAACAGTGTTCACGGTTCTTTAAAAAGTCAAGTCCCCACTCTGTTATACACCTGTTATCATCCTTCCCCAAGTGTTCAATATATCTTCCTCTACATTTATTTTTGCAAAGCAAGCTTAGTTAGTTAAAACAAATGCTTTCCTTAACCACTTAACCCCCGGACCATATTGCTGCCCAAAGACCAGAGACATTTTTGCGATTCGGCACTGCGTCGCTTTAACTGACAATTGCGTGGTCGTGCGACCTGGCTCCCAAACAAAATTGGCGTCCTTTTTTCCCCACAAATAGAGATTTCTTTTGGTGGTATTTGATCACCTCTGCGGTTTTTGCGCTATAAACAAAAATAGAGCGTCAATTTTGAAAAAAATATATATTTTTAACTTTTTGCTATAATAAATATCCCCCAAAAATATATAAAAAAACATTTATTTTCCACAGTTTAGGCCGATAAGTATTATTCTACATAATTTTCGTATTTTTTTTGCAATAAGCGTTTATTGATTGGTTTGCGCAAAAGTTATAGCGTTTACAAAATAGGGGGTATGTTTATGGCATTTTAATTTTTTTTTTACTAATAATGGCGGCGATCAGCGTTTTTTTTCGGTACTGCGACATAATGGCGGACACTTCGGACACTTTTGTCACATTTTTGGGACCATTGGCATTTTTATAGCGATCAGTGCTATAAAAATGCATTGGATTACTATAAAAATGCCACTGGTAGTGAAGGGGTTAACACTAGGGGGCGGGGAAGGGGTTAAGTATGTTCCCTGGGTGTGTTCTAACTATAGGGGGGGTGGCCTCACTAGGGGAAATCACTGATCTTCTGTTCATACATTGTAAAACGTAAAACGACGGTGGGCGGTCGGCAAGAGGTCGGTATAGAGTCGGTATAGAGACATAATAGTTAACTGACTCCTTTTAAAAACGATTAAAAATAGATAAAAATCAATCATGTATTGTAACTGTAGTTTCTAGTTTCGTTTTTGCATGTTGTTTCCTGCCTCTCTGCTGTACAGAGCCACAGAGCCAATACAGGGCAGTGATGGTTTGGAAAAGGAAACTGATTGGTGCTGAGGGGTTTTAGACACATAGTAATCACACCTCCTTGATTAGTGACCACAGAGAGAAAGCTTCCAGCACTGTGATTATCAGGAAACAGACAACCAGGAAGTGTGGAGATCAGAGAAGAATTACAGCATCTTGAGAGCAAAAATGAACAATGAGGACATGAAAACAGCACTGCATTAAGGTAAAGGAAGCTATTAAGATAAAAAAAATCCTTTACAAACCCTTTAATTATGTAAGCCATATTGCTGTGCCAAATAGTAACACAGAGAAAGAATGAACAATATACCCAATAGACTGAATTTCTTGGTACAGCCATGGCCAAAAGTTTTGAGAATGACACAAATACTAATTTTCACAAAGCCTGCTGCCTCAGTTTTTGAGATGGGAAATTGCATATATTCCAGAATGTTATGAAGAGTGATCAGACGAATTGCAATTAATTGTAAAGTTCCTCTTTGCCATGAAAATTAACTTAATCCCATAAAAAAAAAATTCCACTGCATTTGTGAAGAAGGCTTCAGGGTGCCCAAGAAAGTCCAGCAAGCGCCAGGACCGTCTCATAAAGAGGATTCAGCTGTGGGATCGGAGTGCCACTAGTGCAGAGCTTGCTCAGGAATGGCAGCAGGCAGGTGTGAGCGCATCTGCACGGAAGATGGTCTGGTGTCAAGAAGGGCAGAAAAGAAGCCACTTCTCTCGAAAAAAAACTTCAGGGACAGATTGATCTTCTGCAGAAAATATGTGGAATGGACTGCTGAGGACTGGGGCAAAGTCATATTCTCCGATGAAACCTCTTTCCGATTGTTTGGGGCATCAGGAAAAAGGCTTGTCCGGAGAAGAAAAGGTGAGCGCTACCATCAGTCCTGTATGCCAACAGTAAAGCATCCTGAGACCATTCATGTGTGGGGTTGCTTCTCATCCAAGGGAGTGGGCTCACTCACAATTTTGCCCAAAAACACAGCCATGAATAAAGAATGGTACCAAAACACCCTCCAACAGCAACTTCTTCCAACAATCCAACAACAGTTTGGTGAAGAACAATGCATTTTTAGCACGATGGAGCACCGTGCCATAAGGAAAAAGTGATAACTAAGTGGCTCGGGGACCAAAACGTTGACATTTTGGGTCCATGGCCTGGAAACTCCCCAGATCTTAATCCCATTGAGAACTTGTGGTCAATCCTAAAGAGGCGGGTGGACAAACAATAACCCACTAATTCTGACAAACTCCAAGAAGTAATTATGAAAAGAATGGGCTGCTATCAGTCAGGAATTGGCCCAGAAGTTGATTGAGAGCATGCTCAGTCGAATTGCAGAGGTCCTGAAAAAGAAGGGCCAACACTGCAAATATTGACTCTTTGCATAAATGTCATGTAATTGTCGATAAAAGCCTTTGAAACATATGAAGTGCGTGTAATTATATTTCACTACATCACAGAAACAACTGAAACACAGATCTAAAAGCAGTTTAGCAGCAAACTTTGTGAAAACGAATTATTTGTGTCATTCTCAAAACTTTTGGCCACAACTGTACATTTAGTATGCAATCATTTACTATGCAATATACCTTCACTAACCATATCAACAAATTTATTAGATTGCTTTTACACAATTCTAGAATTTGTGGAAACTCATATAGGCATTTGCCACTAATGCTGTCCATTTCTTCGGGACTGGAGCAAGTAGTGATTGTCAGATAGTAGTAGTAGTATTTGAACTTTAAACATGTACAAATCAGCTATAAACTTTTTTTTTTGAAGGGGGGTCGGTGTTAGCGGTGGGCATTGTGATTGATGGTGGATCTACACGGGGGACATTTTTTTTTTTATAAAGAACCAGTCAGAAACTGCCTGCTGTGGTTTTTTTTCACTACACTTCTAATTGGTGATTGAGTACCATGTACACGTGGGGGGCTGAGATCTGGGGGCTTACAGTTTCCGATAAGCCCCCCGTCTGCAGCAGACACCCACAATCACCAGCCAGAGTTGCGGGGAAGAGGCAGAGCCTCCACACCCCAAAGCACCCCCCTATGATGACGCCATGTGGCCTGGTATAGTTCAGGAAAGGGGGCATTCACTTGCCCCCCTCCTTTCCTGACCTGCAGGGCTGCATGCTTGGATAATGGTCTCATAAAGATTTTGGGTGGGACCCTACACCATTTTTTTTATTGTGGAGTCGAGGTTCATCTCAAAATCCATATCAGACCTGAATGGCCTGGTATGGACTGGGGCTGGGGACCCCACACCATTGTTTTCTTAAAATAAAATGCCAGCAATGAAAACTTTACATTCAGCTGTCAGCAGGGAACCCCTCTGACAACTGATGACTCATCGATTGGGAGCGGGTGGCTTTAACAAACAACCAAAACACATTCTGTAAAAACTACATGCCTTAAATCATTAAATGCATGCATTAATTAGTTATTATTTCCTTCTGTAAATGTAATGCCTATTCATGTGGTATTTGACAAGTGTTTTCAGTGTTTTGTGGTAAATACCACAAAACAGTATAGTGAATTGACAGTTTCAGCACTATTTAGGAAAAAAATTATTTGGACACCTACATACTGCTCTGCTCTGGTTCTGTGAATGGAGCCCTGTGTGTTTCTGGGTCCTACTGTGGGTACAAATAACATACACATATGTGGTATCACTGCAAACATCAGGAGCCATTTTTTTTTCTTTTTTTTTGGTGGTAGGTTATGGTAATAGAAAGAAATATAAAGCTACATTTGTGGGGGGGGGGGGGGTTTGGTGGTAGGTTATAGCATAGATAAATAACTGAGTTCAGGCATTAGGATTTGTTTTACCCTCTATCGTGAAGGGGTTTAATAGCTAACTTATACTATACTAAACTAAATAATTCTACTGTATATAGTTATATAGAATTTTTTCTTGAGGTTAAATGTATTACATCATGTCAACATTACCATGGTTTTAAAAGACGTGAATATATTCCTCTCAAGCAAGGTAAACCACAGTGGCGGACAGGACCTCTGGACATAAATCCTGCCCTTTTTCATCACTGAGCTGCCAAGTAGTTGAAAGCAATATTTACTGTTGAAGGATTGCAAGTGTAACTCAGAAAAAAATGTCACAGATAAACCAACCACTTCTAATTTGAGGAATGATGAAAATAATCAACCATTTGGCACTGTAAGCAGTTCACTAAGACAGTTTTATATTGAAACTGTAAAATATTTTTATGGTGTCATTCTTTAAAGGGAGGACATTTCATTCATTGAATCCTTGGGGTTGGGTACAAAACAAAATCAGAATAAACAGGAAAATGTTATATTATACACTATCCTACATTTTTTTGGTCAGTACATGGAAGAAACACACTGTAAAATATAATTTATTTACTTATTGTTCTTCTAGTCCTATTGACTTGGGTTACAAAACCTTCTACCCATCTTTGGGCCACCACCCAACACACTTTTTTTTTAATATTCACTTTTTATTTTATTGTATAGACATAGAAAGACACAGTCACATGTTAAAAACATCCTATTCCTTCATCCATACCCTATACACTTATTCCCCCTACCCCTAAAGAACCCCCCCCCCCCAAAAAAAAAAAACTCCATCCCATACCATCCCCCCTCTTCCTCCTTCCCTCCTCAATTCCTTACACCTTCCCACATCCTCCAGGTTCCCGACTCCCTGAACTCCTGCCATTTTCCCCATATATTCTGAAATCTCTCCAATGCGTCTTCCTCTATATGAATAGTTTCCTCTATGACTCTTATCGTTTCCACCCTTGCAACCCAATACTTCATACTCAGGACTTCCTGAGAACTCCAGAGACTCGGGATCAGGCTTTTGGCCGCATTTAAGAGAAATGGAACCAAGGTATTCTTAAATTGAGGGGCAGATTTCCTTGTATCATGAAATAACATTCCCATGGATTCTTCTGGATCTGTTCTCCTGTGATTTGGTAGGTTGCTGCCAAGATTCCATCCCAATAGGGTTGGATCTTTATGCATTCCCACCAGAGGTGTGCAAAGGTTCCTGGGGCATCACATCCCCTCCAGCAAGTTGAGGACCTCTCTGCCCCAATCCTGTGCGATCTCTGGGGGGTTACATACCATCCCGCCAGTAGTTTGTAACACATTTCAACAGTCTTTGCATCTCCTGAGGAATAGCATGCCATTCTCAGAATTTTCCTTCTATGTTCCTCATCTATAAGCGGGCCTATCTCCCCATTCCCCATTTCAAGTATGGAGGGAATTCTGGTTCTATCTCTTTAATTAGTAGCCTATAGATTTTGGATATACTTTGCTTTAGGCTAAGGGGAGAGCGAAAAAGTTTCTCTATAGTCCTCATGTGTCCTTTTCCCTGTAGCGGTTGTGGCAGTAATTGTGTAAAATGCTGTAATTGAGTGTACTTCCATTTATCTAGTGGCATATTTCCCCATTCTTGTGTAATTTCCTCATACGTGCGAATCCTTTTTCCTATCATTACATCTTGTAATCGTTTTTTTTCTTTTTTTGTCCATCTAGTGAAATATATGTGTTCCTCTTTCCCTGGCTTAAAGTAACTTGTGCCCAGTATCGATAATAGTGGTGAGTTGCGATCCCAATGGAGCATTTTTCCTAAGTCATCCCAAATTTTGAAAGTGTTTCTAGTTAGTGGATTTGTACTGTTAGCTAAGTATCTGTGCTGCCGTGGTATCCAGACCATCTTACCTAAGTCTACCTTACTTTGTGAGATCTCCATATTCACCCAGCTTCTCCCCTCTTTATTATGAACCCACTCCGAGAAATACAAATTGCCTGATATTATTTCTCAAAATCTGTGGCTGCTAATCCTCCCAAACTTTTATGCCGCGTACACACCATCACTTTATGTGATGAAAAAAAACGACACTTTCTGTGAAGTAAAAAATGACGTTTTTGAAACTTCAATTTTCAAAGACGAAGTTGCCTACACACCATCGTTTTCTCACAATGTTCTAGCAAAGCGAGGTTACGTTCACCACGTTTTTCCATTGAAGCTTGCTTCATAAGTAGCTTCTGGGCATGCGTGGATGAAAAAACGTCTTAGAAAACGACGTTTTTTGCTACACACGGTCAATTTCTGTGAAGTAAAAAGTGCACTTTTGAAAAACGACACATAAAATTGAAGCATGCTTCAATTTTTTTTGGTCGTTTTTTAGAAGACATAAAACAACGTTTTCCCCCACACACAGTCAATTAAAGTGACGTTTTTAAAAACGTCATTTTTTTTCATCACATAAAGTGATGGTGTGTACGCGGCATTAGCTTTCGTCAAGATTGCATATGCGATTCTGGGTTTATGTACCCAGATATATTTTAATATCATTGATCTTAGTTTCTTAAAATAGTCTTGGGGTACTGTTATTGGGATCATTTGGGAAAAAAAAGTCAGCCTTGGTAGAATATTCATTTTTAAAGTGTTAATTATTCCTATACATTTCATCATTTTTACCCCAATACCCAGATGTCTTAATGTTCCAAACATGAAGCTACAGTTCACCCTGTCGAAGGCCTTTTCGGCATCAATCGACAGAAATGGGACTGTGGTCTTCCCCCCTCTACTTCATGGATCAGACACAGTGGGCCAGATTCTCTAAGGCCTCGTACAGACGAGGGGTTATCTGATGGAAACGGTCCGCTGGACCGTTTCCATCGGACATTTCCCCTCCGGATTTTGATCCGATGGCTTGTATACACCATCGGATCAAAATCCGCGCGGAAAACATCCGCGGTCACGTGTCACGCCGTCGCCGCGACGATGACGCGGCGACGTGCGCGACGCTGGAAGGTATATACTTTCACGCATGCGTCGAATCATTACGACGCATGCGAGGGATGGGAGCGGATGGACTGATCCGGTGAGCCTGTACAGACGACCGAATCAGTCCACTGGACTGGATTCCAGCGGATAGATTTTGTAGCAAGCTACAAAATTTTTATCCGCTAGGAATCCGTCGGCTGGATTTTAATCCGCCGAAAATTGTCCGCTCGGGCCTACACACGACCGGATCTATCCGCTGGAACTGATCCGCGGATAAATCCCAGCGCATAGATCCGGTCGTGTGTACGGGGCCTAAGAAACGGCGTAGGCGTAGTGCAAGTCATTTACACTACGCCACTGCAACTTACTGGAGCAAGTGCCGTATTCGCGAAGCACTTGCTCCGTAATTTGCAGCGGCGTAGTGTAAATGGCCCGGCGTATGGCCGCGTAATTCAAAGGGGGCGGCTAGTATTCAAATTAAGCGCGCCCCCGCGCCGATTGAACTGTGCATGCGCCGGGCTGAAAAATAGCCCAGTGCGCATGCTCCAGCTCACAACGGAAAACGTCAATGACGCCGACGTGAGCGTCATTGACGTAAAGTCGTATTCAAGAACGACTTAGAAAAACGACGTAACCGACGGAAAAAGCCGACGCGGACCCGACGCCATACTTAACATGGCATACGGCGGACTGGCGTAAGGTTACCCCTCATATAGCAGGGGTAACCTTACGCTTACGGAAACGATGTACGTGACGCAAATTTGTTCGGGAAACGGCGTATCAGGCTCATTTGCATAGTCAAATGAGACCTGAACGTAAACACCACCTAGCAGTCAGCGTTGTATTGCATTTAGGATCCGATGGTGTAAGTGACTTACACCAGTTGGATCCTAGCCTAATTCCGGCGTATCTTGTTTTGTGAATACAAACCAATGATACGCCGGCGGGAATTTCGAATTACGCCGGTGTATCAGTAGATACACCGGCGTAACTCTTTTGAGAATTTGGCCCAGTGACTTTAGGCCGTTATCTTCTCCCTCTCTCCCTGCTACAAACCCTACCTAATCACTATTTACCCAGCTTGGTAGTAGGGGCTTTAGTCTTTCTGCTATTTAGTGTAGCACTGGTATTTTTGTCATGTAATGCTAAAGATTGCATACCACTAGAGGGAGCCAAATGCCAATGTGAGAGATATATATTAACTTACACATGCAGAGCAGAAAATGTTTATTTTTGTGAAGAGACTCACTTACCCATAATGCTCACTCACTTACCCATGAACACTAGGTGGCTGAACTGCATGCTGGGTGGGTAATAAAAGGCAGAGTGCAGCCATTTTCTGTCTCTTCTGGATGCATGGTCTGCCTGAAAGGATCTGTGAAGAAGTGTTCAGAATTGGGCCTACATCGTGCAGAGCAGAACAACATCCATTGACTCTGCCTTACCACAGTGTGCTGGAAAGGCAGTGTGATCGGGTCTGAGGACCCAGGACCCTTGACGGAGCAAAGTGGAAGTCCGGTTTGCTTGCGGAGCGGAGCAGTGTGACAGTGCTGACTGGCAGCAGGACTGAGACAGCCGCAGCGGAGGTTCACAACTTTCCAGACCTGGTGTGGTGAGAGGGCTGTCGCCCAGAAGTTATTTAACACCCGTAACACACTGAGGCCCCATACACACGATAGAATCTATCTGCAGATAAATCCCATCGAATGGGTTTCAGCGGATAGATTCTATGGTGTGTACACTCCGGCGGATATTTATCTGCGGATATTTCCGAATTCCAGCAGATAAATATTTGTCGACATGCACAGAATATCTATCTGCTGGAATCGGATCCCACGGATGGATCCGCTCGTCTGTACAGACTCACCGGATCCATCCGTCCAAAGGGATTCCCCGCACGCATCGTAATGATTTGACACATGCGTGGAATTCCTTATATGACAGCGTCGCGCCCGTCGCCGCGTCATAATCGCGGCGACGGCGCGACACGTCATCGCCAGAGGATTTCGGCGCGGATTTCAATGCGATGGTGTGTACACGCCATCGCATAGAAATCTGCTGAAATCCTCGAGAGGATTTATCCGCGGATACGGTCCGCTGGACCGTATCCGCGGATAAATCCTCTCGTGTGTATGGGGCCTGAGACTCATTTCACAGTGTTTCTGGGACCTGTAGTCCTACGGGGAGGTCTCATTCAAATAGACTGAGTTCAATCAGGTTTAAAAGCCTATGCTTCATTGAGGGCTGACTGACGATTAAGGTAAACCCACACCGAATGCATCTACAAGTGTGTTGTATAGCAGGAATTGTTATCACTCTTCAGTTATGTTACTTCATTACTTGTTAAACCATTGGATTACAAACACTGCAGTATAATCGCTAGCCGAAGAAAAAGAAGACCAGAGACTACACTTCTCATTGGGAGGGTTTGTGCTTTGGATACAGTAAGACAAAAGGCTGCCTTATACCTCAGGGGAAGCTCTTGAGAAACTGTATTGTGCTGTGTTGATATCTTTGCATTGGTATGTTTGGTGTGGCCGTACTGGAAGTGGGAAGGTGACCAGTGTCAAGGCATTGTCACTCTGAGCACTAGTCCCACTTGGAGACGCGCCACAGTAGAGGCTCAAGGGACCTTTAAGTGTTAATAATTTGTGTACACTCATTGCACTATTATAGTAAGTTGTATGTTGATACAGTTATTATGACTACTGTCTTTATACTAGTTCCAGTAAACTTACATTTTGGTTGATCACAATTGGTGTGAGGCTTGTTCATTATTCTAACAGGTGGAACAACGGATGCCCAGATAGCGATAAAGGTACACTATATACACACTGTTATGTGGGGTTGTTCCGTTTAGTGAAGGTTTCACATCCACACTGTTACACAGCTGTGTCAAGCGGGTTGAGACACATTATTTGGGGGTAGAAAAGCAGAGTACAGGCCCAATCAATTACCAGCAGCTCCTTCGGGGGTAAGTGCTACACAAAGCACACAAATCTTTATATCTGTGTTTAATGGGGATATTGAGTGATAACTCGCTGAGACTGTTGGGTCCTTTCCTTCTTTTAAGATGAGGGTTATATAGGCCAATAATGATTCTTTCCACAGAGTCTCTCCTTCGGCCAGGGCATTAAGGTATTCACATAATTTAGGGATCAGAAACTTTTGAAATCTCTTGTAATATAAGATTGAGTACCTGTCAGGTCCCGGAGAATTTCCAAGGGCCATACTATTTATTACACTTCTTACTACTTCTGGAGTAATTGTGACTTCATATTGCTCCAGTTTCTCCCTGGGCACAGAGGGAAGGTCAAGGCCTCTCAGGTACTCATAAATGTCTCCCTCCCTATGTACCTCCCTATGATTCACGTTGTATAATGAACAATAGTATTCATGGAAGACCTCTGCTATTTCTGGGGACGAGTAAACCATCTCTCCCTTGTAGTTCTTTTAATTTTAGGGATGAAGGAACATTTATTTTTTTCCCTTATTACTCTAGCCAGCCACTTCCCGGATTTATTTCCCCACTGATACCGCTCCTTGTTTACCATGTGAAAGGCACATTTTTTCTCCTGTTCTAAAAGGTCCGCTAATTGCGCCCTTTTTGTTATTAATTCCTGTCTCTCCGGGATACCTTGGGGTCTTGTCATTTGTTCCAAGTCCTGAATCTCTCTATAAAGAGAATGGAGTTTCTCTCCACGTTCTCTCTTTTTACCTGCGCCTGCCCCTATCAGTATCTTCCTTATGACGGCCTTGTGTGCTTCCCACAGGGCTGCACAGGAGATTTCTAGTGTATCATTTACCACAAAAAAAAGTCAAGTTCCTGCTCAATCTTCGTAATTATCCCCGGGTCCTGAATAAGGGAGTTTATTCAGTCTCCAGTTCCTTCCGGACCTAGTATTTAATATTTCTAGCTTAATCACTACTGGGGCATGATCAGATAAATTGCTTTGATCTTTGGATTTTTAAGAGACGGTAGTCATTGATGTTCTATAAAGATATAATCGATCCTTAAAAATGACCCGTGGACTGGAGAGTAGAAAGTCTAATCTCTCTTTCCTGGGAGCCTGACCCTCCATGTGTCTACCAGCTGACGTTCCAACAACTCTGCCCTCTCTCCCTGCCCAAAGCCCTCCCCCCTCCCCAAAGCCCTCCCCCCCATTATAGGATAGACTAATTCCATGTTGATCCATGTGTGGGTTCGATTGCATCTATCTTGTTGTTGATCAGTTCCCATGTCTCCTAGGGGGAAGGGTACTCCTACATCCTCAGCCCCTTCGCTATCCTTCGGGCTCCCCTCCCTCCGTCCCTCCTGCCCACTCCTCCACCTTCCCCTTTTAACTCCAGTTGTGCCCTAATTTTTTCTTCATCTCAAGCATCTCTCAAGATACCCATCCTTTTATGTAGAACATCCTCCATCCCTACCCCCCCGACTGCGAGTCCAATGCATGCTGCCCTACGCTGCTGCTGACCCACTATTCTCCTCCCAACCTGGCAGGGAAGGGGGTGAAAGATCTAATTTGCGACCAAAATCCCATAGATCTACAGGGAATCTTAGTACTGCACTGTGTCCATCTTTTTTCCCTTTAAGGCACGCTGGAAATCCTCACTGATATGTCACAGTCAATGCACACATTTGTTCTGTCAATGTTTTAAGAAGTCTTCTTCTTGCTAGAGTCCCTGCTGATAAGTCCGAGAATATTTGCAGTTTGGTTCCATCATATGAGATTTCTCCCAGCGTCCGTATTCCTTCCATAATTTTAGACTGCTCCTCTGCATGGTCGAACCTAGCTATCACATCTCTTGAGCTGTCGTCTGCTTGCATTTGATATCTTGTGATTCTATGCACTCTATACATTTTCAATGTTTATGCTGATTCTCTCTCCAAAATGGGGTTAAACAGTTCCTGCATCACTTTTATAAATTCATCATTTTTGTATTTCTCTGGTATCCCTCTTATCCGTAGATTTTTTCGAGGGCTTTGATTTTCTTGGTCCTCCAATTTATAAAATAACAATCTATTTATTTTTTGTAGAGATGTCATCTGTTCATTAATTTCCTCCAACATTTGTTCATATTTGTCGATTATTTCCTCTATTTCTTCGACTCGCCCCAAGACCTGTCCAATATCCGTTCTGACAGCTGCAATTTCTGCTTTCCATTTTAGCCAACATCTCCGCCATCGTATCTTTAATTTGAGGTAGGCTTGTCTGAGCTCCCTCTGACCCCAAACTTTGGTGGCAACTCTATACAGACCAGTATAGTTGCCAACGCAATTTGTCATAGAAAACAGCCGTTTATCAGGATGTAGCAACAGTCTATCCACAAGCAGGGTAATACAGATTTCTTAGTTGTCAGAAAATAGAGATGATTGTCAGCCACAGTTGTCAATGCTGACTATTGTCAGTTAGAGAGTAAGAAGCATTCTCCCTAAGTGTCAAAAATCATCCCCAGCAATTATTGGCCTTTATCAGCAGGGATTTATCAGCAAGTTCAGCAGGCTTAAACAATAACAGTATTGATCAGCAGCTAGCATTAGCAAGTAGCGATATTAGTTTTACAGCCAATAGCAAGCATTTCCAGCAACAGTCATCAGCAGGCAGCTACGACTGGAGAGAGAGAGGCTCTTCCACTGTTTTAAACACTTTTTATCATATCCTATAGCAGCAGTTCCATTCACTTCAGTTAAAGTTCAGTTTACACAGTATATACATCATTTAGGTTTAAATGTATCTAGTCCTACCACTTCCACAGTGCTTGTTTTAGCAGACATACCCTGCTGCAGACCAGCTCACAGTTTCAGAGACCTTCCTCACAGCTACTCAAAGGGAGAGCCCTGCTTCCAAAGGTAGCCTTCCTATCTTCCTATCTTCCCCCGGAACATGTCCCCTACAGGCAGCATATGTTCAGGGGCAGCACGGGACTGCACGCCAGGCCGAGACTGGGAGAGTTGGGGGGTGAGGAATGGGAATGGCAGATGTCCGCACTAGCTCACAGTGAGGGCATCAGCGGCGTTGGAGCATCCGAGAGAGAGCCACGATGAAGCCTTGATCGCGGTGAGTGGCATGGCCGGCCACACAATCCTCCACTTCTCCCGCAACCATACACTAATGGCTCGCTCTTCTCTCTTCCATGGCATAGTGTAGCGGGAGCTTCAGGTGGGTGGTGTCATAGAAATATTAATATTGCATGTAAATAATTAAAATAAGCTATAAAAACCTTTTTGTCTATTAAAAATTTAAAGCAAAGAATAGCGCTGCGAAAAAGAGAAAAAGGATTACATTTATTAATACAGAGAAGAAACTTATATTAATCCAATATTTACAACCATAACATAACGGATATCATCTTGGTTTTAAAGGTGTTATCGAAGGCACACAATTATACAAACAGTAAGACGGCTAAAATGGATACATCAGTATCTCAAGACAAGTCATAGGAAAGGAAAAGTTACAGAGATTAATCTTAGGCCCTATCTTAAGATAGGGGGGAAGCGAGAGATAGAGAGAGATGAGAGAGATGAGAGAGAGAGAGAGAGAGAGAGAGGGAGAGGGGGGAAGGAGAGAGATTACATCACCATGCCTAGGTCAGCTCATCCATCATAATTCAGTCTGCTATTCAGGACATCATACACTGATGTTCAGTCAATCTACCTTGACTGTTTTTTATACCCTTCAGTCTAAACTTTATCCCTCCAAAAACTCAAAAAAACCTTTGATATGATTGGTTGAATATGTGTCTTTTCAGAATGACACATAAGGACCCCCCCAGTAACCCCCTGTTGTCACATCCTCTTGACATAGGAACTGTCTTGGAGTTTGCATATTTATCAACAACAAAACTTGTCTTGTGAACACCACCTCATCCAGTTCCCACAATTAGCATATCACAGGACCCCTGGTCTATGGAGACGCCTTGTCTGGCCGAACTCTACACACACACCTGGTATGATTGGACATTTCTAATTAACACAGGCAATCTAAATGTGTTTTTTTAATCAGACAGGAGATGACAGGCACTTCTTTTAGTACAATGAGGGGGCATTTCCTATCACCCCCCCCCCCCCCATTGAGGTAACATCCCTATGCCAACATATGGTCAAAAGAACCTTTTGTTAGGTGAACTTCCACAGCTGGGCAAGCTGTTGACTCCAAAAACATGCTCCTCAGATGACAGAGTCATCTAAAGACAACTCCCAGTCACATTAATAATAAAGCCTTGTAAAAGAAAGACATATACTGTACATCTTCATACAAATCTTATAAATATGGATTTGAAAAATCTCTACCACAGTGAGCGGAGACAAGGCTCTGAGGCTAGTATGGACGCTGCTTCATGTCAGAACTCCCCCCTCCGGGCTACCACACAACTCACCTGCCCCTACAATTATCCATTGTAGTTGTACAGCATACGTAAAAGACTGCAGAAGCACATAATGGAGTCACAATGCCAGAACAACAGGAATGTCAGTGGCCGCAATGACAAATGGGTCCCAAAGGACCACCAAACTTGCTCTCTGACCTTCTAGTGCTACTTTGTCTCCAATTCTCTGCTTCACTACTCACTCAAATACACTTAGATTTCAGAGTACTTAGCCGATGGCTTTAAAAATTGTTTAAACACCAGAGAACAGTAGATCCCCAACAATAAAGGTTGCACCACTTCTATTATTAAAACAAATGAAAGGATCACTAAAGGAATTTTTTTTTTAGCTAAATAGCTTCCTTTACCTTACTGCAGTACTGGTTTCATATCCTTATTGTTCGTTTTTGCTTTGAAGTAGCTGTAATTCTGCTGTGATCTCCACACTTCCTGCTTGTCTGGCTCCTTATAACCACAGTACTGGGAGCTTTTCACGGTGGTCTAAGCTGTCATTACTGTGTGTCTAAAACTCCTCAGAACCAATCAGATTAATTTTAAAAACAAAACACTGCCCTGGATTTGTTTGTTTTTGTTTTGTGGGTCTCTTTACTTCACATAAACATGAAACCAGTTTAAAACCGAAAGTGAAACTAGAGGCACATTATATGATTGAATTTAATCTATTTTAATCATTTTTAAAAGGAATCAGTTAACTTGTATGTCTCTATACCCTGTAAACGGTCATTTCAGCAAAAAAATTGTTTCCCTTTAGTAACCCTTTAATGAACATTATTGTAATGCAAAATGTCTACCTGATTCTCCCAGGTCACTCACCACCCTTCTTCTAATATGATCTCTTTCTAGATACATTTCTAGTTATCTACTAAAGCCTCGTACACACGATAGGATATCTGATGGAATCTAATCCGATTGATTTTTTCATCGGAATTCCGATGAAGCTGACTTTCATTAGTCTTGCCTACACACCATCGGTCAAAAATCTGACCGTGTCCAAACGCAGTGACGTAACACTCAGGCCGTGTACAGACGACCAAACATGTACGATGAAACCGGTCCGCCGGACCGTTTTCACCGTACATGTCTGCCCGGGGATTTCTGTATGGTGGCTGTACTCACCATCATACAGAAATCCACGCGTAAACAATACGCGGGGCGTCGCCGCGACGATGACGTGGCGACGTGGGCGGCCCTGCCAGTTCAATGCTTCCACGCATGCGTCGAAGTCATTCGACGCATGCGAGGGATGGCGGGCGCTCGGACATGTACGGTAGGTCTGTACAGACGACCGAACATGTCCGAGCGGACAGGATTCCAGCGGGCTGTTTTAAAACAAGTCCAGAAATATTTTCCCACTGGAAAAAGGCCCGGCGGGCAAATGTATGCTGGAATCCTGTCCGCTCGGGCCTACACACGACCAAACATGTCTGCTGAAACTGGCCCGCGGATCAGTTTCAGCAGACATGTTCGGTCGTGTGTACGGCCCATAAGACGTGCTGAGAAAATTTAAATTCAACGCTTCCGAGCATGCGTCGACTTGATTCTGAGCATGCATGGATTTTTTACTGATGGACTTCCACACAGACAATCATTTATTTCTATCTTTTTTTTATCCATAGGAAAAATTTAGAACATGTTCTATTTTTTTTCACCGATGGTAAAAAAAACGATGGGGCCCACACACAATCGGTTTGTCCGATGAAAACAGTCCATCGGTCTGTTTTCATCGGACAAAGCGATCGTGTGTACAGGGCTTAAGACTAAAGAAAAGTGATTAGCCAATCTGCCCTGGTTTGGGTCAATGAGGATTACGCAATTTGTTTAAAATGTATCAGACCTGAACTTAGCAGTGAATTTCATTGAAGTCTGTTGAGAACAAATCCTGTAAGTAAATTCTAGTTAATTTCTAGGGCAAATAGGAAATTTATTGTCAAAAAGTTATGGAAGGCTGAATACTGCCATTGGGAATATGTATTATTGCATACAAAAATTCTTGAAATATCTCATATATCAGGGAGAGGGTCCCTTTTCATGAAGCTTTGAGGCTGACATAGAAAAAAGCTATTTAAAAATTATTTAAATTACAGGCTTAGGATCCCTCTTTCTGATATATACCTTTTATATTGTCAAAGGACACAGCGGTCATAGAGCGTGCTGGATGTGTGCCCGAGGGTGCATGCAGGAGGCGGGGTTCTGGCAGGATGTTCATAGACACCCTCCCAGAACTGGAAGCCCATGCTGTAGCCATCTTTTGGCTAAAGCGAGGGTTGGGAGAGCTTAAATTCTTTGTAGTGGTATGACCCAACTAATCTTCTCCCTTTCTAGATTGCCGAACCAGCTTGCTGGCTTGTATTGGCATGAGCAGCAAGCTTCTTTGGGCACGGCTGATCACAGATCGAGGTAAAGAGCCAATCGCAGCGGTGCCTTTATCACATGATCAGATGTCAGATAAAGACAGCTGATCACGGGATGTAAACACAAGCTGGTTATCGGAGTGAGACAATAACCAGCTTTGTTAAAGGGACATCGGTCACACCAGTGCTGCTAATCAGTGCCCCCTATCAATGCAGCCTGCCAGTACCCAACAGTGCCGTTTTTCAGTGCCACCTCTCAGTACCCTTCAGTGCCATCTCATTAGTGACCACCAGTGCTGCCTCATAAGTGCCACCTATCAGTGTCGTCTTATCAGTGCCCATCAGTGCAGCCTCACCAGAGCACATCAGAAATTTTTTTTTTTAAATCAGAACGTCGTTTAATGAGCATGAAAATCAAATGGTTACAAAGAATGCAATAATCGGTGCAACATGCACCACAAGCAAGGATACATTTCAATGTCAAATATGCAGACATGACAGACATAATACAGGTAGAGGAAGTAACACATGAATATGCAGTACAACATGTGGGGATGGGACATGTTAGGTGTGAGGGCCGCGGCCCAATAAAGCCCAAAAGGTGCAAAGAAAAAAAAAGGAAAAGGAAAAAAAGGGGGGGGCGCTAATCTGTGGAAATGGCACATGTGGAGGCCTCTCCCAACCATCTATCCCAGATCTTGTTATATTTACCGGGGCAACCCCTGTGGACATAAAGAAGCTTTTTAAAGGGTAGGGTGTCGTTAACAGCTTTAGTCCACTGTTGCAGGGTAGGGGGAGAGCCCCTAAGCCAGGTTTTCGCTATCTGAAGCCGAGCAAGGAACAACGTCTCTTGCAAAAATATATTAAGGTACTTTTCGGCCTCAGACAGCGAAAACAGTCCGAACAAGCATTGTCGTGGGCTAAGAGAGAGGGGGGAGCCCATGCGGTCGTGAAGAAATCGGACCACCTGGGTCCAGTAGTCCTGCACGCAGGGGCATTCCCAGATGAGGTGATAGAAGGTAGGATCAGGAGAGTCACAGCCCGGGCAGTTAGGGTTGCCGTCCGGCCTAAACTTTAAAATGCGACGGGGCGTTAGGTATGACCGATGCAGGATGTATAGCTGGGTGAGGCGGTCGGAGATCTTGGGAGAGACTAATCTGCAATTAACGAGGACTTCGTCCCAATCCTCCGACGACAGCACCCCCATGTCAGGTTCCCAACGAGTTTTCGCCTGCTGGAGAGTGACAGCCGCCGAGGGAGCCAGGAGGTATGAGTAGAATTGAGAAGTCAGTTTCTTAGGGTCCGAGCCCAGGACGATGTCAACAGGGAGTGGGGTCTCGAGAAGTGGGATGGTAGTACCAAATTGCGTGGTAAGTGCGTGGCGAAGCTGGAGGTAGCGGAAAAACATGTGATTTGCTAGGGCATGGGTATCTTTAAGAGATTGAAAGGACCTGACCGAACCGTGTGCAACGACTTGCGTAAGATAGATAATTCCGCTCCTAACCCAAATGCCGTGGTCAGGGACCATGGCCAGTTCAGGCAGTTGGGGATTATCCCAAAGGGGTGTGTGAGAGTGGGGGGACGGAGCCTTGCCAACCGACATGGCAATCTGCCAAATTATGCGATGATGGAAGAGCAGCTGATTCCCGTCGTCCGGTCGCCTAGAGTTGCGGGGTGCACAGTACATGAGCTGGAATGGGTGCGAGACCGGGCCATGGGCCTTGGAGCACACCATAGCCAGATATCGCCTCCCATCAGAATGGTGTATATGATAGAAGTGGGAGAGCTGGGATGCGACATAGTACAGGAACAGGTCTGGAACCGAAGCGCCCCCTTGACTGGAGGGGCACTTCAGGACCCGCCACGGCAGTTTATGCCGAGATGGGCCCCAGATGAATGAGTTGAGAATGGACTCCATGGCCTTAAAAATACGGGGGGGGATATATAGCGGAGCATGCCAGAAGGCATAGAGCAGCTTCGGGAGGAGGATCATTTTGACTAGGCTTACCCGGCCCATCACCCCAAGAGGGAGACGGGACCACGTTTGAGTTTTGGACTTCAGCGTCTGGAAAAGTGGCTCAATGTTGAGACTTATGTAGTCTAAAGGGGATCTAGTGACATGGACGCCCGGGTATTTAACAACATCCGTCCGCAGCAGTGGAAGGGCCGCCTGTGTCGCAGTAGGGGGGCCTAGATCTAGGGGGAGGATATGGGACTTAGTCCAGTTTATCTGTAGGCCCGAAAATTCCCCGAACTGGGTTATAACCTGAAGGGCCATTTGGAGTGAGGGGCCTGCATCCGATAGGTAAAGGAGCATGTCATCAGCGTAGAGGCTAAGTAGTTCAGTGACCTGTCCGCATCGCAGCCCGTTGATCCCCGGATGACTACGTAGGGCTATACTCAGGGGTTCTACTGCAAGGGCATAGAGCATGGGTGAGACGGGGCAGCCCTGGCGAGTACCACGAGAGAGAGGAAAAGGAGAGGAGGTCCTACCATTGACCCTGATACGCGCCGTGGGTGCCTGGTATAGGAGTTGGAGCCATTTTACAAAGCGGGGGCCGAAACCGAATCTGCCAAGGCTTTCCCAAAGGTATGGCCATTCCACTGAATCGAAAGCCTTGGCAGCGTCGAGGCTAACTATCACTCTGGAGCCCACCTCTACGTGCTGAGCCTGAAGGTTCATGTAGAGCCTGCGGAGGTTGAAGGCCGTGTTTTTGTTGGGCATGAACCCAGTCTGGTCGGGGTGTATCAGGCTGGAGATGATTTTGTTAAGGCGCAGGGCAAGGATTTTAGCAAGGATCTTTACATCTAGCTGGAGGAGTGAAATGGGGCGGTAAGACTCGGGGAGCATGGGGTCCTTGCCTGGTTTCGGTATAAGGACAATAATAGCTTCACTCATGGAGGGGGGAAGTGTTCCTGTGTCAAAGGCGTGATTGTATAGCTCGCAGAGCCTGGGGACAAGAGAGTCCTGGAAGGACTTGTAGAATTCGAGGGGAAGCCCGTCGGAGCCCGGGGTTTTAGAAGTGGGGAGGCTCGCGATGGCCGTCTCCACACAGACGGTGGTAATGGGAGCCTCAAGCATAGAGACTTGACTTGGGGATAGGGCAGGGAAGGTGACACTCTGTAGAAGGGCGGTAAGCTCCTCCCTGGAGTGTTGTGTAGTGGAGGTATAGAGCTTCGAGTAAAAGGACCTAAACTCCTCCGCTACCTGATCAGGGTCCGAAAGTATCGCCCCGGATTTCGCGCGGAGGGCCACAACCACGGGGGGCTTGTGATCTAGATGAGCCATATAGGCAAGGAGCCGACCAGCCCGTTCCCCATGCTCGTAAGTGCGCTGTTTGTTGAAAAAAATACCCCGGCGTGCCCTCTCGAGGTGCAATTGGTCCGTCAGTCTGGACTGCAGACGGAGCTGGGAAGTGGTAGTGTCTGACGGATCAGCCAGGAAGGCCCGCTCGAGGGATCTAAGTTGTGTCTCGGCCTGGTGAATTAGCTGTTTAGAAGAGACTTTGTGTCTGTTGATGCGGGAGGAGAGGAACATGCGAGCATGAAGTTTGAACGCCTCCCACACAGGTCCCGCCGAGGCTGAACCGACGTTTGTGTTAAAAAAGCGGACCCATTCAGCCCCGATAGATTCCAGCTCCAGAAGAACACTCAACCAAAATGGATTGAGGCGCCAGATCTGGGTCGTGGGGGGTGAAGGGAGCCTCAGCTTGACCCAGTATGGGGAGTGGTCGGAAAGTGTCCTGGTGTCAAAACCTACATCAAGGAGATACGGGAGGAGGGAGGGGGTTACAAGTATAAGGTCAATACGTGACATTACAGCGCGGGAGGGGGTGAAGCAGGAGAATCCTAGTTGGGTGGGGTGCTTATGCCGCCAGGTGTCAGTCAGAGCAAACTCAGCCAGGAACCTACCAAACCTAGTGATGCTCGGCACAGGGCCCCTAGGGGCGTTCTGGCCCAGTCTGTCCAAGGGTGGGGAGATAACCATATTGAAGTCGCCCGCCCATATGGCAGGCACCGACGGGTAGAGAGTCATGAAAGCCACCCCCCGCTGAAGCACCTCGAACTGAAAAGGGGGGGAACATAGAAGGCCAGGAGCAGTACCTCGAGGCCGCCGATAGTGGCATGTAAAAATAAATAGCGACCCTGGGGATCAGATTGCAACGTGTGTAGCTGAAATTGCTGGGATCTTGCTACCAGTACCGCCACACCTCGAGAATTAGAAGTGTGGGGGGCCTGGTATACCCACCCCACCCAGGCTTTCTTGAGGCACAACTGTTTCTGACCTGCAAGATGCGTCTCCACCAGAATAGAAACATCAGCATGTTGGGATTTCAGGTGGGAGAGGACTGCCGAACGTTTAGTCCGGTCCCCCAAGCCGCGAACGTTCCAGGTCACCACCTTTAGGGACGCCATGGGAAGGTGTAATGGCATAGGGGGGACCCGCACCCCCCCGAAGTCGGGGAGGCGGGAAGACCACGTAGAGTGACCTGGGGGCAGTAGGTGGGGGCCGCGCGTCCCCCGAGGGCCCAAATAGAACCCAGCACGAGGAGGCGCGACGCCCACCCCACATGTGGAAACATATCAGAAAGTTCAATAAAGTCTGCATAATACTCCGACATTGCTAAAATAAAAAGAAAAAGAACCAACAAGCAAAAAACAAAATTACTAGCACTATAGTACACGCACTGAACATAGCCTGCAAAAACACTGGACCGACACAGCAGGTATAACACCCCACCACCCACCAAAAGTCTGGGGACGGGGGCCGGCCAGGGAAACAGTAGCTTAGTAATGGTTGCCTAGGGTGATGGAAGTACCCAGAGGACAGGGCAACCAATGAGGTCAGGGGGGCGACCAAACTGTAGAGCACACACTGGTGCAAGAGTGGGGTATCTGTTCAGGTGGGATACCGGTGTGGGTGGGCCACTCGTGGCTAGTGACAGGGGGAGAAATGACCGGGGGAAGCAGAGGAAAGAAAAAAGGGGGGGAGGGGGGAGCAGGGCAGGGTATGCAAGGATAGAAGGGAGATGGGGGGCCTCGGATGGGAGCATAGTCAACTCACTGTTTAGGAAGTCCATACAGCCAAGGCAATGTTGTCCAGGAGAAACAGAGCGGCATACCGCGCGGGACAGGTGACAAACTGGGATGAGAGGCGAGGGATCAGTTACGGGACGAGCCGGCTCCATCGCGGCGCTCCAGCCAGGAGAGGATTGCTTGAGGGTCTTCGAAAAATTGAGCCTTACCATCGCACACAACACGGAGCCGCGCTGGGAAGAGCATTGCGTATGGTAGGTGATGCACGCGCAGCAGCCGCTTTGCCTCTGTGAATCGCGCCCTCCTCTTCTGAACTTCTGACGAAAAATCCGGATACACGGCTACCGTTACATTGCCAAGGGGGATATTGCCCTTTTCACGGGTAAGTCGGAGGACAGCGTCACGATCGCGGTAGTTAAGCAGCTTGGCGATGAAGGTCCTCGGGGGGGCACCCTCCGGAGGGGGTTTTGCAGCAAGGCGATGGGCGCGCTCCACAACGAAAGTGGAGGAGAAGGCCTCCCTGCCAAAAGTTTTAACAAGCAGGTTTTCCAGGTAAGTAGGGGGGTCCGCTCCTTCCGAGCGTTCGGGAAGACCCACAAAGCGCAGATTACATCTGCGAAGGCGATTCTCCATATCGTCTTGCTTAGAGAGCACCGCCTGGAGTTGGTGCTGCAAATTTTCCACCGTGACCTGGAGCGGATGTAGGCCATCTTCCACGTGGTCCAGCCTGCGCTCTGTTTCCGACACCCGGTCCCGCAGCTTGTGCATGTCATGCCGAATGTGGGAGATGTCCACTTTAACCTCCTCGATCCTGGTCGTGAGGAACGTTTGGCAGGCAGCAATAGCCTCCAAAACCCGTGCGGTGTCGCCAGATGGACGGTCCTCACTCTCAGGGAGCATGGCGGCGCCATCTTCCTCCACCTGGTCCCGATCACCATGACGGCTCTTGTCGAGTTTTGCCAGGGCCCCAGACCTCTTAGGGGGCGACATGTCGCTGTCAAATACTAGCGGCATAGGTGGGTGAGCTTGTTGTTAGTTTTCAGGGTAGATTCCCCCAGGATGGATGTAGATAGGATCAGCCACGAGCGGAGCTCTCACCCAGCACGTCCTACTCCATGCAGCTCCAGACCACGCCCCCGCACATCAGAAAAATTACCTGTTTGTAAAATTTTATAACAAACTATGAAATTTGTTGTCTGTTTAGCAAAACATAAAAAACCCAGTGGTGATTAAATATCACCAAAAAAAAGCCCTATTTGTGTGGAAAACATATATAAAAAAATAATATTGGTACAGTGTTGCATGACCATTGTCATTCAAAGTGTGACAGCGCTGAAAGCTGAAAATTGGGGGGTAGAGAAGTGTTAAATGTACTTTAAATACACTAACAAATTTCAGGATAGAGTTAGGATAAAGGTTTTACATGAATAAATACAAGCTGATCATTGTAAGCACCCCTGTAAACTGATAGTTCTGGAAGATAAGTAAATTATAGAGCATGCGCTTCTATGCGATTATATCCAACTGCACCTATATCCCTTAATGAGGTTATAATCAGAAAATCCCCGAAACTGGGGTATGGTGTGGGATTTTTAAGGATGCTAGTTGGGTTATGAAAAATTACTTTACATATAAATATACTAGAAATATACTTTAACCAAATCCACGAACTACATGGAATAGCCAGATAAAGTGTTTTTTTTTATATATAATTTATTCATACAAATATTTTGGAAAGAGATAGACACATCTAAAATAGCAAGAATGCGACTTTTACAACTGTGTGCAAAATAGCTTCCTTCTGAGACCCGTGTTGTCAGTCCGACATGTTTCGCCCAAAACGTAGGCTTCTTCAGGAACACACGGAAATAAACGATCTATGATAAATATACAGAGGAAAAGAGCCATAATAAGTATGTAGCCAGTATATTATTGTTTCTCATTGATAACAAAATAGTAACTCAGCGTAACTAGTTATTACATTTATCATTCCCAAAAGGGTAAGTAGAAGGTTAGTCAATAATACAACAATCACAAACATCCAATAGGGGGCTCCCGTATTCATGTAATTAGTGCCATTCCACTAAAGAGGACCAAAGTCATACCTCCAAAGAACATCAAGAATCCTCCTATGCGGCGTAATCTTGTCAATCCCCTTAACCCTTCTGTCTGTAAGACAGCAGAACATCAATGCATCGCATATGAACCTCAGCGGGGCGATAGCCAGCAAACAATCCTAGTAAGAGGCATGTCTAGGATCACAGAGAAAGAATTGTCTCCTGAATCTGTATAGCTAGGGGGGCAGCCAAAGTACACAGGATCAGAAGCTCATCAGGTCAAAAGGCATCGGATGTGGTAACTACTGAGGTCTGGTTCGTACTATGGTATGATCAGACTTCAGTTTAAAAGCTAGAGGGAAAACAGAAATAAACCCTAATTATTTATATTAATGGTACAATACATTGAAGTGCTATAATAGTAATTACAACTCAGCCGGTATGTTTAAAAGGCAGAGCAGTTAGGAAATCTTCAAGTTACTTTCCTCAGTATACAAACATCAGCCCTCAAGTTAATTGTAAATACCTTAGATGGTTAAACAGAATCCTTAGGATAGCCTCTAAACCACCGCAACCTCTATTTGGGGGCAACGATCTACAGTGGGGATCGAAAGTTTGGGCACCCCAGGTAAAAATGTGTATTAATGTGCATAACGAAGCCAAGGAAAGATGGACAAATCTCCAAAAGGCATCAAATTACAGATTAGACATTCTTATAATATGTAAAAAAAAAGTTAGATTTTATTTCCATCATTTACACTTTCAAAATTACAGAAAACAAAAAAATGGTGTCTGCAAAAGTTTGGGCACCCTGCAGAATTTATAGCATGCACTGCCCCCTTTGCAAAGCTGAGACCTGCCAGTGTCATGGATTGTTCTCAATCATCGTCTGGGAAGATGATGTCAATCTCAATGGTTTTAAATGCCCAGACTCATCTGCCCTAATGCCGCGTAAAGACGGTCGTTTTTTGTGATGAAAAAAAACGTTGTTTTTGAAAACGTCATTTAAAATGACCGTGTGTGGGGAAAACATCGTTTTATGTCTTCTGAAAAACGACAAAAAAAAAATTCGACCATGCTTGAATTTTGTGTGTCGTTTTTCAAAACGTCGTTTTTTGTGTCAATTAAAATGATAGTGTGTGGGCAAAAGGACGTTTAAAACGACAGAAGCAAGTTATGAAGCTAGCTTCAATGGAAAAGAGTGCTGAACGTAACCACGCTTTGCTAGAGCATTTTGAAAAAACGATGGTGTGTAGGCAACGTCGTTTTTGAAAATGAAGTTTCAAAAACGTTTTATTTCATGATTTAAAACGTCGTTTTTTTTCATCACAAAAAACGACCGTCTGTACGCGGCATCACAATCAGCACCATGGGTTCTTCTAAGCAGTTGTCTAGAAAACTGAAACTGAAAATAGTTGACGCTCACAAAGCTAGAGAAGGCTATAAGAAGATAGCAAAGCGTTTTCAGATGTCAACATCCTCTGTTCGGAATGTAATTAAGAAATGGCAGTCATCAGGAACAGTGGAAGTTAAAGAAAGATCTGGAAGACCAAGAAAAATATCAGACAGTACAGCTTGCAGTATTGTGAGAAAAGCAATTCAAAACCCACGTTTGATCTGGCAGACACTGGAATTGTGGTACACTATTCCACTATAAAGAGATACTTGTACAAATATGGTCCTCATGGAAGAGTCATCAGAAGAAAACCACAAAAATCAGCGTTTGAACTTTGCAAATGAACATATAGACAAGCCTGATGCATTTTGGAAACAAGTTCTGTGGACCGATGAGGTTAAAATAGAACTTTTTGCCCGGAATGAGCAAAGGTACGCTTGGAGAAGAAAGGGCACAGAATTTAATGAAAAGAACCTCTGTCCAACTGTTAAGCATGGGGGTGGATCAATTATGCTTTGGGGTTGTATTGCAGCCAGTGGCACAAGGAACATTTCACGAGTAGAAGAAAAAATGGATTTAATAAAATTTCAGCAAATTTTGGATGGTAACTTGATGCCATCTGTGAAAAAGTTGAAGTTAAAGAGAAGATGGCTTCTACAAATGGATAATGATCCTAAACACACCTCAAAATCAACAGGGGATTACATCAAGAGGCATAAACTGAAGGTTTTGCCATGGCCTTCACAATCTCCTGACCTCAATATAATTGAAAATCTATGGATAGACCTTAAAAGAGCAGTGTGTGACAGACAGCCCAGAGATCTCAAATAACTGGAAAACTTTTGTAAGGAAGAATGGGAAAAGATACCTCAAACAAGAATTGAAAGACTCTTGGCTGGCTACACAAAGCGTTTACAAGTTGTGATACTTGCCAAAGGGGGCAGTACAAGATATTAACTCTGCAGGGTGCCCAAACTTTTGCAGACACCATTTTTTTTTGTTTTCTGCAATTTTGAAAGTGTAAATGATGGAAATAAAATCTAACTTTTTTTTACATACTGTATAAGAATGTCTAATCTGTAATTTGATGCCTTTTGGAGATTTTTCCATCTTTCCTTGGCTTCGTTATGCACATTAATACAAATTTTTACCTGGGGTGCCCAAACTTTCGATCCCCACTGTACAAACAAACAAAAAACGTCAGAAGGAGATCAGATGTTACACCTAACAGGGAGAGCAGAGATGGCATACATTGATGATAGTGAAAGTTACCTGTAAAGCCGTTGTGTACTGTGCCTGCTTTCCCCTATGGAGCTCGTGCCGCTATTAATAGCCAGCAGGGTCCTTAAATAAGTCTCTCTGTGCTTTGATTGGGCACAGCGTGTGACGTGCAATACGTCGGTCACGTGGGTGGGCTCAGGGAGATGACATACAGGATGTCAAGACTCCCATACAAAAATCTGTTGCTCGTGCATGCACATCACCTAGTAGTGACGCAATGATGTGTCACCACAGATAGTAAGCGATAATTCTGGAAGATAGTTTTTCCACTTCCCTCAACTACCCCTTTAGATTATGTCTTAGATTACATGATTATTTTACCTTGTTCCTGCAATGTAAAAACAGAGATACTATCACCAGGATTGAAAAATACTGTGAGGACTGTTGCTGTGTGCCTGTTTATATTAACACAGACTCCCCTCCCCCCAGAATTACATCTCTCAAGAGCCTTTTCCCTACACAAAACGTGTGTCTAAGACACTCTTTGCTAACATGCACATACACAAATAGTGCGTCGGGCAACCGATGCATGTGTGTGCTGTATACAGGTGCATAAAAGGGCATGCACTTAATGTGGAGGTGCACTAAGAATGGAGTGTCCATACAGTGTTTCCTCATGGGAGTGGGCAAAGTCTCATAAGATTCACAGACACTAGTTCTCCATCAGGTCTGCTCCCCTTGTGATTGACAGCAGGCAGTGGGCAGATCCTTAGCCAATAGATAGCCTACTATTGGCTACAGAATACACCCACTGCCTGGAGTCAATGGAGAGAGCCTACATGATGGGGAACTAATGTCTGTGAATGCCAACAGGCTCTGCCCACTGCAGTGTGACATGTTGTTTGGAGATTGTAGGCTGCAATGCTGACAGCACACTTCCAGTGACAAGGAGGACATAGTGGCAGCGAATATGCTGATCTGCTACACTGCATACAGGGGAAGACAACCTGACTTCTTCTGTACACCAACGTACTGTTTGTTTTAATCACATCCAGTACTGGAGGTAATTATTTTTGAATTTGGTGCATTAATAGCACTACTTTGTAAAACTGGGACTATTGAAAACTAACTGAATCTGCTGTATGTGTCGTTAACATTACCAAAACTTGCAGCAGGGATCTTTGAATCTGTAGCAGGCTATTTTAAAGGGCACCTATATACTGTTGGTAGGGATTTTTTTTTTTTATTCTCGAGTGTATGTGGGTAGATTCTTGTATGTCAAGGCAGCATAAATGTTTTTCTAGAAATTTTAAAATTATACATGCTGAGTGGGATAGAAGCGGGTAAGGGATAGGGGGAGTTTTGTAATTCAGTAAACAGGACGCTTGGAATTTCAGAACAGGTGCTTTTTCACCGAAATTTAGGAGCACACTAGATTTCTGAACAGCGGGTATTGTTTTGTAGAGAATGGTAAAAAGAAACTGTGCTAGGATAACTAAAAAATGATGGTGGCCTGAAGCTCTACACAAGTAAGCAGCAACTAACTTGAAAACATAATAGTGTGAAGAAGTGAGAAAAATATATAAAGTTGCGCTAATGTCAAAGGAAACCTTTACGAAAAAAGTGACCACAATTGTGAAAATTATATGAATAAACTTGAATCATGAATTAAAGGGTCACTAAAGGAAAAACTTTTTTTAGCTGAAATGACTGTTTACAGGGTATAGAGACATAGGCCCAGATTCACGTAGGGTGGCGTAACTTTAAGCGGGTGTATCGTATTTACGCTACACCGCCGAAACTTAGAGAGGCAAGTGCAGTATTCACAAAGCACTTGCGTCCTAAGTTACGGCGGCGTAGCGTAAATGTGCCGGCGTAAGCGCGCCTAAATCAAATGAGGAAGAGGTGGGCGTGTTTTATGTAAACTAATCATGACCCCACGTAAATGACGCTTTTTACGAACGGCGCATGCGCGCGCATGCTCAGTATCACGTCGAATTTTCAAAGTAAATTGCGCCCGCTCAATGCTTAGTCGACGTGAACGTAACCTACGCCCAGCCCCATTCACGGACGACTTACGCAAACGACGTAAAATACGACGCTGTTCGTACGTTTCCGACGTCCATACCTAACTGCTTTATGAGGGGTAACTTTACACCGGCGTATGTCTTGCGTAAACGACGTATCTTGATACGCCGGGCGCACGTACGTTTGTGAATTGGCGTATCTAGCTCATTTGCATATTCTACGCGGAAATCTACGGAAGTGCCACCTAGCGGCCAGCGTAAATATGCACCATACGACGGCATAGGAGACTTACGCCGCTCGTACCCAGGCAACTGTGAGGCGCATCTGATTCTATGAATCAGGCGACGAGTTGCGACGGCCCGCATTCGGAGTTACGACGGCGTATCTGGAGATACGCCGTCGTAACTCCTTTGTGAATCCGGGCCATAATAGTTAACTGATTCCTTTTAAAAATGATTAAAAATTTATAAAAAACAATCATATAATGTACCTGCAGTTTAGTTTCCTTTTTAACTGTTGTTTCCTGGTTATCTGATATACAGAGCCAGAGAGCCAATAGAGGGCAGTGATGGTTTGTAAAACGAAACTGGATTGGTTCTGAGGGGTTTTAGACACACAGTAATCACACCTCATTGATTAGTGACCACAGTGAGAAATCTCCCAGTACTGTGGTTATCAGGAAACAGACAACCGGGAAGTGTCCAGAACAGAGAGGAATTACAGCAACATCAAAGCAAAAACGAACAATGAGGACATGAAACCAGGACTGCAGTAAGGTAAAGGAAGCTATTTAGCTAAAAAAAATCCTTTAGTGACCCTTTAAATTAAAATACCTGTTTGGATAGACAAACGTAAATTTACAAATCATGAAATAAGCCATATTGTAGACCTATATGCAAAAAAAAACAAATGAGGATCATATATTGTGATGAACAAAATATGAACTATGAGCCCTGCATTGGGCTAAGACCTAAAAAACACAGTGAATTGAAAAAAGTCCATATGATTGCAATATAAGGAAACACCCAGTGATGATCAAGTTGACAGCTGCTCTATCTTCTCAAGATCCGCAACATTAAGTGAATTTCACCACCCTAGTGTAAGTGAGACTGCTTACCAAAGCCAAAGGTCCCTTGTAATAATATAGGACCAAAACCAGCATAAGTGTTAAACCCAGCAGACACTACTGAACACTGCATCCATAGCGATGATTCGATGTGATGATACGACAAGCTCCTCATACCACAAACTCCAAAACCATATTGTTTTGTACTTGCACAATTTTTAAAGGGTTAAACTTAAGAAAATGTGCATGTGTTGCAAAATTGAACTAAATATTTTCATTTTTATTTTTTTTGCTCTAATAAACAATTTTAATTGGCAATTGTCATGGATATGCAATAAAGTCTGGCAGCTTACCTGTCTCATGTGTTCATTAGAGGCCTGACCCTCTTTCTGGCTGTCTTTTATAACCTTCCTCCCTGTATGGCTCCACCCCAGGCCATCCCAGGTAACCTATATTAACCACTGCACTGCTAGTCTGCGGTGCTGTTCAACCTTTGTTTGTAGCTTGTTCCTGTCTGCAGTGTGCTACGTTTACCTTCCTGTGTACCGACCTTGGCTTGTCTCTGACTTCTCCTGTTTGCCTGTTTCCCTGACCCTTGGCCTGTTCCTTGATTACCCTTGTCTGCTTGTTGCCCCAACCTCGGCTTACCCATCACTATCGCTTGTCCTGGTTGCTGCTTCCCCTCTCTCCCTGTGGAGCGTGACCTTGGGGGCCTCAGGGGTCGCGACCTGGATCCAGCTGCGGCGAAGGCCATCCTCACCACCAGAGGCTTTGGTGAACACAAAGCTGGGTCTTAGACTCCGCGCCCTGGGGAATCTTGGGCTCACGTTTCCTCTCTGATCGCAGCAGTCGGCCATAGGTTTCACTAGCCTGTGGTGCATCCCTGACCCCAACGGGGTGCACTTGTCACCTGGCCACAGGTGACCTGACAGTTTGAACAGCCATGAATCCGGCCGATGTGCCGCTCCCCGCAGACGATCCATTACAGAGCATTGTTCGCAGACTCGAGACGCATGAGGCTAATCAGACTCAGGTGATGCGTTTTCTACAGGATCTGGCTTCCCGCTTTGATCAGCTTCAGACCTCGTTGGGAACCCCGAATCCGCAACCCCAAGTACAACCAGAGGCTGTGCCTATCGCACCAGTTGCAGAGTCACATTCACTGAAACTACCACCTCCAATCCGTTTTTCTGGAGACTCCAAGGCCTGCAGGGGGTTCCTTAGCCAATGCACTATTCATTTTGAGCTCCTGCCCCAACACTTTCTGTCTGATCAGGCTAAGATAGCCTATATCATTTCCCTCCTCTCCGGTGAAGCCTTAGCCTGGGCTGCCCCTCTGTGGGAACTGAATGATCCAGTGGTTTCTAGCCTGTCTGTTTTATTGAAACTTTTTCGGAATATCTTCGAAGAACCGGCTCGTGTCTCTTCAGCGGCCAGCGCCCTTTTACGTCTCTGCCAAGAGTCCCATTCAGTTGGACAATATGCTCTTCAGTTCCGTATCCTCTCAGCTGAATTGAGCTGGAACAATGAGGCCTTAGTCGCAACCTTTTTGCATGGTCTTTCTGACAGAGTGAAGAATGAATTAGGAAAAACCATCCCCACTGATCTGGACGGAGTGATCTCCTTGTGTAACCAGATCGATATTTACTTTCAGGAAAGGACCCTAGAAAGGCGACACCAGCATTCATTGGTCCTTAGTCAGCCTGAGCTCCCCTCTCTTCGACCCGTGGAGCATCTCCTGCCAGCTGAAGAACCCATGCAGCTGGGTCGGACCAGGCTATCCCCTGAGGAACGTGCTAGGCGCAGAACTCTAGGACTGTGTCTCTACTGTGGGGTCAAAGGTCATTTTCGTGACACTTGCTCTCTTTGTCCAGAAAAACGTTCTGGTCCAATACATCTGGAAAGTGGAGTATTGGACCCAGAAATATCACCTTCACCTTCTCGTCTTCTTCTTTCTGTGTTCCTTCATGTTGGTGCTTCTTCTCATTCGGTCTCGGCATATTTGAACCCCGGAGCCGCTGGCAATTTCATGGACTGGGAAGTCGCATCGTCCTTGAGACTTACCCTTTTGCCTCTCACCACGCCATTGGTGGTCTTGGCGATTGATGGCACCTTCTCCCAGGGTTCCTATCCGCTTCCAGACACTCCCTGTTAAAATGTCGGTAGAAACACTTTATCAGGAGTGGATATCCTTCCTTGTCTTACCTAAGGCCTCAACCCCTATTGTTCTGGGACTCCCTTGGTTACAGCACCATTCTCCACACGTTGACTGGGCTACTGGACAGATCCTGTCTTGGGGTTCCTCCTGTTCCTCGTCCTGCCTACCCAAGGCTGCCCCAAAAGAGACACTTCCTGCTGCCACCATCCCAGTATCTTTTGCTCTTCCTACTGCATATAGTGGTTTCTGGGATGCGTCCTGCAATAGTCAGGCTGATGCAAGTCATGTGGCACTCTGGATGAGGAGCCCATCTGTGAACCTGAACCGACCATTCCCTCCAGTTTGTATGACCATTTACCTTTGTCTGTCCCTAAATACCCTTGGACGCACGGCCAGGCTAGCTTGTCTGCAAGTCCTGCAGTTGCTACACCGTGCGATGCGATTCAGGTAGTCCCTACACCTGACCTTGCTATTCTATCGGTCTCTGAACTAGTTATGCCATTTCAGCCCATGCCCAGTGAGCCCCCTACCTTTTCTTATTCAGGACTTTCGATAACCTTGTCTCACCCTAATACTGTTACGTCCATTCAAACCTATCTAGGGGGTTCAGTCCATCCTCATTCTGCTTGTCTTTCAGCTATCCAGCTTGACTCTCGTGACTTGTCACCTTCTAACCAACCTGATCTCAGAGTTCCACTGTCCTCGGCTCAGTCTGATGGTCCTGTGCTAGATGCCCAGTTCATTTTTTAAGGGTCTGGGAAATCCCTCCTCAGATTCCTGTTGATCCTCTCATGCCCTTGCTTATTCCCAAAAGGCCTTTGGTCCTCAATAAATCCTCTTGTCCTCTCTCTACTTCGGTTCTGGTCAATGTTCTGGATTCTCATCTCTGCAGAGGCATTCTTCAGTATCTTGTGCATTGGAGAGGGTTTGGTCCTGAGGAGGCATCTTGGATCGCAGCATCTGAGGTCTTGGCACCTCGTCTGTTGAGGAGGTTGCATCTGAGATTTCCCGTTAAGCCTAAGCCCAGGCTGGGGAGGGGCCATAAGAGGGAGGGTACTGCCATGGATATGCAATAAAGTCTGGCAGCTTACCTGTCTCCATGTGTTCATTAGAGGCCTGACCCATTTTCTGGCTGTCTTTTATAACCTTCCTCCCTGGATGGCTCCACCCCAGGCCATCCCAGGAAGCCTATATTAACCACTGCACTGCTAGTCTGCGGTGCTGTTCAACCTTTGTTTGTAGCTTGTTCCTGTCTGCAGTGTGCTATGTTTACCTTCCTGTGTACCGACCTTGGCTCGTCTCTGACTTCCTCACCACCAGAGGCTCTAGTGAACACAAAGCTGGGTCTTAGACTCCGCGCCCTGGGGAGCCCTGGGGAATCTTGGGCTCACGTTTCCTCTCTGATCGCAGCAGTCGGCCATAGGGTTCACTACCCTGTGGTGCATCCCTGACCCCAACGGGGTGCACTTGTCACCTGGCCACAGGTGACCTGACAGTAATTCATATTTTCTCGAATTTCAAATATCACAGATTTACAGATATAGCACATTAGAATAGAAGACACATAGTCTTCGATTGGATTTTTTAGATAAAAAATAAATAAATGCTAATCCAATTTTTCTATTTTAACATACAGTAAACACAAGTAAAACCAACAAATAAATGGCAAAAAAAGCAAAGGAAGCAGCTATTTTTCACTTGATAAATATTTCTACCACCATCAGCATTAAACCATTTTTCTTGTTTTACTAAAACCCAGCTCAATGTTTTGCTGTCCCAAGCATTCCCAAATACTAGCAGGTGATCATGATAACAGCTGCTGTAATGCTATTGTTATGCTATCTAAAAATTGCTGTACTGTAGTTATTATGCCGCGTACACACAGCCGCTATTCATGTCATGTAAAAAAACAATGTTTTTCTCGACGTGATTCCTTTTAAGCCTGCCTTGCATATACACGATCGTGATAAAAAATGCTCGAGCAAAGCGCAATGACGTACAACGTACAATGGCACTATAAAGGGGAAGTTCCATTCGAATGGCGCCACCCTTTGGGCTGATTATACAAATTTCCCTTCTCACAACTTGCTTCTGAGCATGCACGTTTTTTCCCCGTCAAAGACTACACACGACCGTTTTCACAACGATAAAAACGATTATGTGAAAAATGACAAAAAAAAAAATAGAGCAGGTTCTAAATTTTCAATGGCCATCAAGAAAAATACGCTGGAGCCTACACACAACCGTTTTTCACGACCAATTTAAAAAATTGCATTTTTCTCGTCATGAAAAACGGTTGTGTGTACGTGGCATTACAGTAATACCTTAATGCTACACATTCTATATTATTACAGCTGATTCAAACATCAGGTGCAACAGGTGGACCATGCTGAGTTACCATCAATATATCGTCCACCATAATGAACAATTTACCTGCAATAATTAGCCCATTGTCTATGGAAACAAAAGCAACAAAGCTTTCACTATTTACCTTTGGATACATTCAATAGTCAGTCCAAAAAGGGGAGAATAGAGAGTTGAGGATTTTAAGGTTTCAACAGCCTATTGTGTGGCTGTGCTTTCTAGGGGGATTGTTTGGTCCCCCTGCTCAGGTCATATGAGCTAATTTTTCATCTCTTTGGAGAAAAAAAGAGGCATCACCCTACACCGCATAATACGTTTAGAATATGGTTATATTATGTATTATGTGAATGTTTATGTATTGATGTTCTTAGAGTGATTGACCCTTAGTTTTCCTGATGAATCCGATTTTGAAGTCCAGGAAAGGCCTTGAGCCCTAAGTTGCCCATTACAAACTGTTAAAAGGAACTGTACAAACGCTGTATTGGAACGTTGGACTTGATCTATCATTATTACTTTACCTGTAATGGATGATAGTGCACTAAGTTTATTTAGGGTCATTACTTATTTTTAAATATCTAAAAATATACTTAAAATATATTAAAGGGGTTGTAAAGGTTTGTGTTTTATTTTCTAAATAGGTTCCTTTAAGCTAGTGCATTGTTGGTTCACTAACCTTTTCCTTCAAATTCGAATTTCTCACTTTCTGTTCCTTTTCAGTAAGCTGTTCTGGCTGACTAACCACCAGGCAGGAACAGTTTGGATTTTGGAGTTTGGAGGCAAGCTTACTGAGGAGAAACAGGAAGTGAGAAATTCAGACAAAGAAAAAAAAAACATTTAGAAGGGAAATCGAAGGAAAATGTAAGTAAACCAACAATGCACTAGCTTAAAGGAACCTATTTAGAAAATAAAAAACGAACCTTTACACCCCCTGTTTTTCATAATGGTTAATGACGTACACAGATACTCTGCCAGGCTTACCTAACCTGGAGGGATTGAAACCATCACCGACCAAAGTGCCAAAAGTGGCACCTGCCACCCTAGCCACCATCCTTGCTAGGGATAGACCTCTGCACAGAACAGAATGCCTAGGACTCTCCAGCGCATGCTAGCAGAGACAAAGCCAACATGAAAGAGCCGTTTGGAGTCCTACCAATCAAAGCAGATCTCAATGCTGACCTGGACTGAAGGAACAGTAATGAAAAAATTGACTGAACTTAAACTAGAGGTTCACAACTTAGAAACTAAAGTGGCAACACTAGAATCACCTGTTACATCCATGAAGGATCACATCTCATTGAAAAGTGTACAAGCTACTCACATTCAGCACCTCCAACCCTTACACTTGTGGGTGAAAGTGGAAAGAATAGGGGTCCTCACAACAACCTACACAGTTAGGACCTCCTGGAAGCCTTCTCCAGGACCCAGTAGTCACAAGAGACACTATTACACAACTTACCATGATCAACTGGGCATGCCACAAGCCCTTCATCCAGGGCAGGCTAATTAAACATGTTTCCGGTAAAAAAAAAAAAAAAAAAAGCCTGGCCAGAAGAATACCCCTACAAACATCTGAACTTAAAGTGGTTGTAATGCCAAAAAAAAAAAAAAGCCACGAGATATATAGAACAGTGCATTTGCCATGTAAATTGTCCTTTTCTATGTTCTATAATACCTGGCTGCTCTTGCCTGTTCCTGTCTTCCCCACTGTAAACTGACCACATTTATCATGGCTGCTGATCACTGCTATTGTGGGTCAGTTTACATGCCTCCATCCAGAGGCGGCTCTAGGCTTTGTGAGGCCTTAGGCAAATCTTAGACACGAGACCCCAATGCACTAGCTTAAAGGAACCTATTTAGAAAATAAAACAAAAAAACTTTACAACCCCTTTAATATATTTTAAGTATATTTTTAGATATTTAAAAATAAGTAATGACCCTAAATAAACTTAGTGCACTATCATCCATTACAGGTAAAGTAATAATGATAGATCAAGTCCAACGTTCCAATACAGCGTTTGTACAGTTCCTTTTAACAGTTTGTAATGGGCAACTTTGGGCTCAAGGCCTTTCCTGGACTTCAAAATCTGATTCATCAGGAAAACTAAGGGTCAATCACTCTAAGAACATCAATACATAAATATTCACATAATACATAATATAACCATATTCTAAACGTATTATGCGGTGTAGGGTGATGCCTCTTTTTTTCTCCAAAGAGATGAAAAATTAGCTCATATGACCTGAGCAGGGGGACCAAACAATCCCCCTAGAAAGCACAGCCACACAATAGGCTGTTGAAACCTTAAAATCCTCAACTCTCTCTTCTCCCCTTTTTGGACTGACTATTGAATGTATCCAAAGGTAAATAGTGAAAGCTTTGTTGCTTTTTTTTCCATAGACAATGGGCTAATTATTGCAGGCAAATTGTTCATTATGGTGGACGATATATTGATGGTAACTCAGCATGGTCCAACTGTTGCACCTGATGTTTGAATCAGCTGTAATAATATAAAATGTGTAGCATTAAGGTATTACTGAAGTGGTTAAATATAACTAGGCCTCGCTCTGAAAAGTCCCAGTTTACAGTGCCTTGCAAAAGTATTAACCCCCCTTGGCTTTTTACCTATTTTGTTACATTACAGCCTTTAGTTCAATGTTTTTTTTTTAAATCTGAATAAGACTACTGTGTTCTGATCCATCACATATAAGTTGGTGAAGTAAAATTAGAAAAATATATACATAAAAATATTTTTCAGAAATAAAAAACTGATAATTGGCATGTGCGTATGTATTCACCCCCTTTGTTATGGAGCCCATAAAAAACTCTGGTGCAACCAATTACCTTCAGAAGTCACATAATTAGTGAAATGATGTTCACCTGTGTGCAATCTAACTGTCACATTATCTGTCATTACATATACACACCTTTTTGGAAGTCCCCAGATGCTGCAACACCTAAGCAAGAGGCACCCCTAACTAAACACTGCCATGAAGACCAAGAAACTCTCCAAGCACATAAGGGACACTGTTGTTGAGAAGTACAAGTCAGGGTTAGGTTATAAAAAAAATCCACATTATTGATGATCCCTAGGAGCACCATCAAATCTATCATAACCAAATGAAAAGAACATGGCACAACAGCAAACCTGCCAAGAGACGGCCGCACACCAAAACTCACGGACCAGGCAAAGAGGGCATTAATCAGAGAGGCGGCACAGAGACCGAAGGTAACCCTGGAGGAGCTGCAGAGTTCCACAGCAGAGACTGGAGTATCTGTACATAGAACGACAATAAGCTGTACGCTCCATAGAGTTGGGCTTTATGGCAGAGTGGCCAGAAGAAACCCATTACTTTCAGCAAAAAGCTAAATGGCACATTTTGAGTTTGAAAAAAGACATGTGGGAGACTCCAAAAATGTATGGAGGAAGGTGCTCTGGTCTGATGAGACTAAAACTTGGACTTATTGGCCATCAAAGTAAATGCTATGTCTGGTGCAAACCCAACACATCACCCAAAGAACACCATCCCCCCAGTGAAACATGGTGGTGGCAGCACCATGCTGTGGGGATGTTTTTCAGCAGTCGGGTTAAGTGAAAGATGGATAGTGCTAAATACAGGGATATTCATGAGCAAAACCTGTACCACTCTGTGTGTGATTTGAGGCTAGGACGGAGATTCACCTTCCAGCAGGACAATGACCCCAGACACACTGCTAAAGCAACACTTGAGTGGTTTAAGGGGAAACATGTAAATGTGTTGGAATGGCTTAGCCAAAGCCCAGACCTCAATCCAATAGAAAAAACCTGTGGTCAGACTTAAAGATTGTTGTTCACAAGCGCAAACCATCCAACTTGAAGGAGCTGTTTTGCAAACCAAGCTCCCCAGAACCTGTCCTGCCGCAGAGTACGTACAGGTAGTTGTTACCTGCACGTTTCTACAGGAGCAGCCTATCAAGCATATACAATGTTGAGTTCCATCGAGTTGGGCAGTCACAAATAAGACGTCTGATGGGCAGGTTGTGTTGCCGCTGAATGTCAGCAAGGCGAGCCATGGCCGTGTAAGATCTTCTATAATGGGCCGAGATTTTCCTAGCCTGACGCAAGACGTCCTGGAGCCCAGGGTATTTGGCAACGAATCGTTGCACGACCAAGTTCAGGATGTGTGCCATGAATGGCACATGTGTAATTTTGCCCTGTTTCAGCACGCTCAGCAGATTGGCACTCTCATGGACCTTGGGATGCTAAAGTGTTTCTACTTGACATCTGTTACACAGGAGAGGGTGGCTAATAAATCATAATTCATGAATTACATGAGATGGGACATATTACAAGTGGTTTATTTTGTCCTGAATAGGTCAATAGGACAATGACCCTTCAATGCTTAGCTCAGGCTATTGAAATGCTAAGTGGAGCCGGCTTGTGAAATACCTTTTTATTGTGTTCTTCAGGTGAAAAGCTGTTGTCAGAGACGGGACGTCTCTGGGAGATAATTACCTCAACTAAATGTCTTTTAGAATGTGATTGAAGTTCATTGTATGTGTATTGTATAGTGGGGAATTGCAGACAAGCCGCCTAGTCACCTCGTCAGGCTAAATGATTAGATAATTGTCTCATGTTAATTATTCTGATTGCTTTGTTGTACCTTATATAATGTTGTAGTAATTACCTCTTCTATATGCTGAGCCAAGCTGTCTAGATAACGTATTCTGTTACAATTAGTAATTAACTTCACTGATGTAATTATCTAAAGAAATGTGTCTTGTCAGGGTCGGCACCAGAGTGTCTACCTAAAATCTGTATGGAAGCCCCAGTGTGTGAAAAGGGGGTGGAGATTTCATTGTTCTTAGATTGATGATAAGCTTGTAAACTGTATATAACCAACAGAATGCTGCCATTAAAGAGAGTCCTGTTTGAACATACATACAGCCTGCCTGGTGTGTGTTCTTAATGGGTCCGAACGGCACATAGCTGTAGTTCGGATCCCGGAACCTTGGATGACTGGACCATCAGACGTTGCAATTGACAATCTGATCCAATAGAAGCAGAGGAGTGTCGGGAGAGCAGAACCGAGCGAGCAAGGGTCTCGTCACAGGCACCGTTGTCGTATACCACTTTACCAACTGTCAAATTGAGCAGTGTTAGTCACTGATCTGCCTGTGAAAGCAAAGCTGAAAGGAGTGCAGGACCAGTGTGGCTCTTGTCTTCCAGGCACAATAGACGCAGCACAGCATGGCAACGTCTCACCTGGCATGTCAAATAGGTTCTGGGGATCTTGGGCGGCACAGCGGAAGAGACGGTAGCATCGGAAAATGAGGAGTCAGCCGAGGAGGAGAGGGAGGATGTAGTAGGGGGAGGAGGAGAAGAAGAGGCATGTAATCCGTGGCAGTAAAATCAAATCTACATGGGTGCCACGGGTTACATGCTTGACGGCAGTCAGAAGGTTCACCCAGTGGGCAGTGAAAGTTATGTGCCTTCTTAAGGCGGTCGTCCCTAGGTGAGTGTTGGGCTTACCACAACTTATGCGTTGACTGCAAAGGCTGCAGATGGCAACACTATTGTCTGCAGCAGACACGTTAAAAAAAGCCCACACTGCGGAGCCATGGGCCGGCATCCTGGGAGCACCAGATGTGACCGTACATGGTTGATGGCTCGCTCCTGATACATTAGGAGTCTGGTTTGTCCCTCCTGTGCAATGTAAGTTCGGCCTGCTTCTCCTCCCTATCTGCTGGTCCATCTCTCCCTCTGAACCCCCCTCCTCTTCCTCTGTTGTGGGCACCCATGTGACGTCTGTAGACATGTCATCATCTACGTTCCCCATCACTAACAGTAGAGATCTCGGAGTAGGCAGCAACAGAGGGCACCAACCTCCTTGGGCTGATCTGAGTACTGTTGTCAGACTGCTGAGTGTCGACTGTTGCTACCTCCTATTCCTGATCCAATGCCAAGAATGGCTGCGCATCCGAAATGTCTTCTGATTGATTGGAAAATAATTCCTGTGACTCAAGTGGACGGTATATGGTGGTGGTGGTGGTGGTGGTGTTGGTGCGTCCTTTGACATAATCAAATGAACATTGTGCCACTTCCCACTTTGGCTCTGGCCTGGTGCTCCTGCCCTACCCCTTCCACCCCTGCAGAAGGGCCTGCCTCTTCCTCTACCTGTCATTTTTTAAATGACCCTGTGACAACACAAGTCTCTAGAGAAGCGCAGTATATGTGGAAGAAGGTACTGTATTTATTGGCGTATAACACTCACTTTTTTACCCTGAAAATAGAGTGTAAACTGTGCATGCGTGTTATACGCAGGGGGCTGTGGAACATTTTTTTTCTTGAAACCTTCCTCTTATAATTATGGTGCGTGTTATACGCCTGTGCGTGTTATACGCCGAAAAATACGGTATATAACAAAATCTGTCGTTTTGGGGGCCACTGGTTTATCGCACCAGTTATGATACTTTTTTTTCAGGAATATTTTTTTAATGTGTGTAGCAGAGGTAACGCAGCGAAAGAGGCAACAATTCAGCAGTACACCGCCAGTCACAATGCTGCACAATACAAATCCACTATAATACGCTTTCTATATTCGAAAGTATATTATAAGTCTATATTACACCTATATAATGCAGAGCAAGTAGCACACCTATACCAGTGCTTGAAATTACTTTTGTGGACCTGTTAGGTAGCGATTTGTGTCGCTAAAGTCTGTCCCTGCTGGAAACGCCAACCTCTCCCTACACTGAAAAAAAGTATATGAATGTATTACACATTATCATGTACTTCAGAGTAAGTAGCACACCTATACCAGTGCTTGAAAGGACTTTTGTGGACCTGTTAGGTAGCGATTTGTGTCGCTAAAGTCTGTCCCTCCTGGAAATGCCAACCTCTCCCTACACTGACAAAAAATATATGAATGAAGGTATTAGACACCTATATACTGCACAGCAAGTAGCACACCTATACCAGTCCTTAAAAGGACTTTTGTGGACCTTCTAGATAGCTTTTGAATAAATACAGCCTGTCCCTGCTCCAAACAGCACCCTCTCCCTACACTGACAAAAAGCAGAATGTAAGATGGCTGCCAGATCAGGTCTATTTATAAGGTAGGGGGTATATCCATGTGCTGAAATGTCTCAATTGGCTGTCCTGCACCACCTGATGGATGTGTTATAGGTCAAAGTTCTTACCCATGTAACATTGCGGACCGCCGCGAACATCACCAGATGACCGCCGGTTTGGCGGACCACGAACACACAAAGTTCGCTGTGAAACGACCGCCGGGCGAACCGGCAGGCCATCTCTACCTGGGATACCTTTGGGCACCCCAATGACAGCAATAGCTTAAAGGGTCACTAAAGGATTTTTTTTTTTAGCTAAATAGCTTCCTTTACCTTACTGCAGTCCTGGTTTCATGTCCTCATTGTTCGTTTTTGCTCTGATGTTGCTGTAAAACTGCTCTGTTCTGGACACTTCCTGGTTGTCTGGCTCCATATGAAAAAAGTCATGGGAGAGTTTAGTTTCGTTTTCCTAGCCATGACTCTCTATGGCACTGTTCAGCACAGAGGCATATAATAACATGCAAAGACTAAACTACTTTCAGTTTCGTTTTTGCATCTAAGAGGCACATTATATGATTGATTTTTATCTATTTTTAATCGTTTTTAAAAGGAATCAGTTAACTAGTATGTCTCTATACCCTGTAAATAGTCATTTCAGCCAAAACATTTTTTTCCTTTAGTGATCCTTTAAATGGGCATGGTTTAACAAAATCTGAGCCATCTTGTACCCAAAAAATATATTTGAGTCGCTGTGCTATAAGCAAAATCCCTGCTCCCAGCACAAATCCGCCCCCACAAAATTTCCCTTTCGAGCACGTCAGCAGCACAAATTGTCCCTCCCTCTAAAATCCCCCTCTGAACACAAATCCTCATTCTTCCTGAATCCCCCCTCTCAGCACAAATCCTCTCACCTCCCCTAATCCCCCATCTCAGCACAACTCTCTCAGTAAATACAACAACAATAGAATGCCTCAGGCCTCAGGCCGTACACACGGCCGAGGAACTCGACGTGCCAAACACATCGAGTTCCTCGGCCAGTTCAGCCCTGAAGCCGCCGAGGAGCTCGGCGGGACGAGAGCTCCCATAGAACAACGAGGAAATAGAGAACATGTTCTCTATTTCCTCGCCGAGGTCCTCGTCGGCTTCCTCGGCCGAAAGTGTACACACGGCCGGGTTTCTCGGCAGAATTCAGCCAGAAACTCGGTCGGAAGCTGAATTCTGCCGAGGAAACTGGTCGTGTGTACGAGGCCTCACACTTTAGTCCTGCCAATCTTTTCTTTTAATAATTGGGATTTCTTAGTTTATTGGTAATTAATGGCAATAGGGGGGATAACTGTGTGGTGCTTTGGTGTGTACAATATTACCGCACAAACATGCGGTGACGTGCTGCAAATAAATGTTAGTTTTGCTGTGTCAGCAAAGAAATAATAAAAATAAAATATAGAAAATTATTACTTCCAAAAAAACAAATATTACTTAAAAAAAACACTGATTTGCTACTGCCACTATCAGAAAACGTGGCAAAAAGTTTCTTTTCAACAACTTATCAAAGTCGGGCATGTTGGGATCCCTCTGGAATGGTGAGATTTTCCCAGTTTCCTCCTACCACCAGCCTTCCTCCTTCTTCTAACAACCTTTCTTCTCCTCCTCTTCTTCTGCTTCCTCATGGATTTTCACATGCTGGTGGAAGGCATGGATGTACTTCTGTGGAAAATAATGGTGGACAGAATATGATCTTTTCTGCACAATACTGATGGCTGATTACATGGAAAATGGCACATACGCGGAAAATGGCACATACTCATTCTCGCACCCTTGAGAAGGAGGAAAAGGGAGCATTAACAAATCTATAAAATTCGCAACATTAGAAAAACAATTGATGAAAGCTCTATAATCTGAGGCAGTTACAAGGAATTTAGTTCACTATACCACTGGTGCTCATATTAATCACTGTCCAGCTCAGGAACGAACAGTGCCGCTTTCTGACAATCTTTTATGCCTAGTGGGACTACCCAATTCACATTTCATTGGCTGGCTTATAATAGTTCTCTGTAATACTGGAAGTTTGTAATGTGTTTGTAATGTGTGGAGTGGGTATGAATGGATTTATAATGCTGGATTACCACACTACACAATAAAAAAAAAAAATTATTTACTGGAGAAATACATTCACACAAGCAGAAATCCCAGCATCAAATATTTCATGCAATTTGCAAGACCATTCTTCAATGATAGTTGACAGTCGTATAGCTTAAGATAATTATTGCTTTTTATAAAAAAAGAAAAAAAAAATGCTCTAGGCAATTTTGAATAAGCACTGTTAAGTCTGTTTTATAATTAGTTCTTGGTCATCTTGGACAACAAGAAAGATTAACTCATGTTTCTTAAAACAGCAAGACTCTTCTATGATAATCAGACCCGGGAGCAATTGTATTGATTGTCTAAACACATGATTACTACTGAGAGACACTCAAAAAGTATGCTGATGAACGTGTGTGGCATATTAAAAGGAGTAAATCACTGTTAATTATGTTATCGTAGGGCTGCACTGGCCACTGGTATAGCCAACAAGAAAAGGTAAGCCATCCATCTACCATTTTCTCACTGATGGATTCTCTTTATGTATACTTACCAACCACACTCCACTTACAAATGTTTCAGCTGTACAAAAGTGGAGTAAGTATGGACAGTGCAAAGTAAGGGTGGGAAATCAGTAAAACAAAATGATTTCTTTGATCTCCTACAAATTAAAAAAAATGTGGTAAACATTCTAAAAAACACACCAAATTTATAGGGTAATATTAAAACCCAACTTTAAATTAGAACTATAGGCAAAACTTATATATAACCCCGGTAAGGTTTATTTTTGCCATCTTTGTCCCATTGGGGAGATTTAGCTTCACTTCCTGTCCCATAGCCAAAAGGCAAGTAAGAGGAAATTCCTGCAAATTAAGGGAATCTCTTGGGGAACTAGTGTCCCCATTGGAAGATTTCTCCTCTCTTACTTTTCAGATTTTTCTTTACTTTCACTTTCAATGATAAAGGTAAACAGGACAAATAGAGAGGGTGAATTTTCTTAACGAGGACACACATAGTATTAAGAATGGACAGGTGTTTTTATCTAACATTCTCTCTATCCAAAACAAAAAAAATATATATATACTTTTAATTATACTTTATGGTTTGATCAAAGCTTACTGCTCAGTTCTCTCAACCTCTCACACACTTTGGCCCCTCTCCCACATTTATTAAAATATATTTTCCAGCCATCTTCTGTTCAGCCACATGATACACAGGTAGAGTCCTCTACAGTGAGTGAGTGAGTAACTTGTATGTTTTTTTTTCTGAAGGCCCGATGGTTTTCTTTCATGCGGATATCTGTGGGTAGAGTGTTCCATAGCCATGGTCCTTGGACTGCAAATCTTCATTCTCCTTTAGATTTGTAGCGGGTCTTGGGGATGTGGAAGAGGTTTGGGTTAGCTGACTGGAGGGCGCGACTAGGGGTGTAGTGTTTTATTTTCTCGCATAGGTATTAAGGAGCATTTCCTTGGGTGCATTTGTGAGGCAGAGGGTCTTGAATGAAACCCGATCCTTCACGGCTAGCCAATAGAGGGTCCTCAGGGTGATTTTCCCATTACCAGTCTGGCTGCTGTGTTCTGGACAACTTGTAGACAGAAAATTTGGTATTTGGGGAGTCCGAGGTAGAGGGAATTTGCGTAGTCGAGTCGGGAATTGATGATTGTTCCAACTACTACTGTTATCAATTCTCCATTGAGCTAGGGATGGGGGCGTATTGGTCGTACCTCAGCCAAGACTATTTAATAGCCTCCCAGCTTCAGCATTTTGCCGGCTGGGGAGTTGTGAATTGGGAGGATCCTATACAGGCTCTATTGCTAAATTATAGTTCTTGTTATAATCTTCTGGCTCAGTTGGAATCTGGAGCCCTGGCCTATACCTGTAAAGGTCCAACAATGTCACTTATGAATAGAGTTTGGAAGGAAATGAGGAGTATAATGAAATTTGAAGGGATCTCGGAGTATTCACCTCTTTGGGGGAAAAGGCAGTATAAAAAACTGTGTAAACTGGAGGGTTTTGAAAGCTGGCATTCCAAGGGGGTTCAATATATAGCACAGTTGTACGTTTTACACTCTTTTCAGGATCTGCAAGAATCTTTTCAACTCCCTCATCCTAATTTTTTTAAATACTTACAATTACGGCATGCAGTGCAATCCCAATTTAAATGGGAAATGATAGTGATGAAATCAATGCCACTTATAACCTCATTAGCATTGGCAACGGAAAAAAGAGGCATGATTTCATCACTATATTGTGAACTTATGAGATCATACCAACATAAGGTTGTCAGCATTGATAGAAGAGGGTGGGAGAAAGACATAGGGGATATTTCAGATGATACCTGGCAAACAATACTGAAAAGGGTACCTTCAGTTTCATTATCACCAGCACAATCTTTGACGTAATTATTTATAATATATAGGTTATATAGAACACCCGTTAAGTCCACAATGTCAAAAATGTACCGCTGACTTAATACATATGATGTGAAAGTGTAAACTGGCTAGATATTGGTGAGAGGTGGTGAATACAATTAATGAATCCTTTAACACACATATTAATGAGGATCCTAAGACATGCCTAGTGGGCTATTTTGATGTAGAATTTTTGCCCATGGAGATTTAGTAGAGTACTGTTTACAGCACAAAAGTCAATTGCCCAAAAGTTGATATCTCCGAGCGCACCCTCATTCGAGGAATGGCACCTTCAGGTAAATAAAAATATTCTGAAGGAACAGCAGATCTATTGTAATAGGGGTGTACCTAATTACTTGCATAAACTGTGGAAACCATGGATATCGGTCCCACGGTTAGCACTATTTTTATTGGCATCTGTTTTTCCTTTGTAGGACTGTCAATTGTAGCTCAGGTTAGTAAATATGGTACTAGAAGGAAAATGGGGGTGGACAGCTACACTAGGGAGTAGAATTGAATGTAGAACAAGCCTCCACCAGAGGTAACCTCTTGTATAGATGTAGACATACAGCTCATTACATTAGGCAGGGTATGGATTAGTCACCCCCCTCCTCCCCCTTTTTTATTTATTTATATTTTATGTCTAGTTTTTGTATGTTTGTGAATATGTTGTTAATATTTAATTAAATGCTTGTTATGATGTATAAATGATTTATGTAAGAAACAAAGAAAAAAAAATCAGAACCAGCTTTGGATTGACCAGATGTAAGGTGCTAGAAATAAGGAACTTATGTATTAGCTCAGTAATGAGACAAGTACTGAATTTCCTAATAATAATATATTTTGGTCTGTAAAGATGAAAATGTATAATAAAGAAGTATGATGGAAAAAAACAGGCACGGACTAATGGCTGCTACTGCAGCCATCAGCTTGAGTTTAAGGGTTTAGCTGAACTAGTTAAAAATCTGAATCCCCAGTGAGTTGCTAGGGATTCAGATTTTTCCATCCCCCTATCCTGCTGCCCCAAAGCAACTGATGGGTACTAAGTATAATTTCAATTAATTCTGATTCTGAATTGATATGTTTGTACACTCCTGGTGTGTCAGAGGGGCTGAGGCTCTTGAGAAGTTTAACCACTTAAGACCCGGACCAATATGCAGGTAAAGGACTAGGCCCCTTTTTGCGATTCTGCACTGCGTCGCTTTAACTGACAATTGTGCGGTCGTGTGACACGGCTCCCAAACAAAATTGGCGTCCTTTTTTTCCCACAAATAGAGCTTTCTTTTGGTGGTATTTGATCACCTCTGCGTTTTTTATTTCTTGCGCTATAAACAAAAATATAGCGACAATTGTGAAAAAATTCAATATCTTTTACTTTTTGCTATAATAAATATCCCCCAAAAATATATACAAAAACATATTCTTTCCTCAGTTTAGGCCGATACGTATTCTTCTACCTATTTTTGGTAAAAAAAATCGCAATAAGCGTTTACCGATTGGTTTGCAAAAAATGTATAGCGTTTACAAAATAGGGGATAGTTTTATTGCATTTTTATTAATATTTTTTTTTTTACTACTAATGGCAGCGATCAGCGATTTTTTTCATGACTGCGACATTATGGCGGACACATCGGACAATTTTGAATTTTTTTGGGGAATAAAAATGCATTGTTTACTGTGAAAATTACAATTGCAGTTTGTGAGTTAACCACTAGGGGGCACTGAAGTGGTTAAGTTTGACCTCATATGTGTTTCTAACTGTAGGGGGGCGGGGCTGGACGTGTGACGTCATTGATTGTTCCCTGATATAGGGAAAGGCTATCAATGACAGTGCCACTGTGAAGAATGGGGAAGGTGTGTTTACACACACCCCTCCCGGTTCTTCAGTTCCTGTGACCGATTGCGGGACTCCGGCGGCGATCAGGTCCGCGGGTCACGTGACCGCGGTCACGGAGCTTCGGACCGGGTCGCGGGCGCACCCGCGGCCCATGGCTGGGCACTTAGAGAGGACGTACAGGTGCGTGCTTGTGCCCAGCCGTGCCATTCTGCCGACGTATATCGGCGTTAGGCGGTCTTTAACCACTTGACAACTGGGCACTTAAACCCACTTAATAACCAGACCAATTTTCAGCTTTCGGTGCTCTCACATTTTGAATGACAATAACTCAGTCATACAACACTGTAGCCAAATGAAATGTTTGTCCTTTTTTTCCCACAAATAGAGCTTTCTTTTGGTGGTATTTGATCACCTCTGCGGTTTTTATTTTTTTCGCTATAAATGAAAAAAGAACGAAAATTTTGTAAAAAAATTAATTTTTCTTCATTTCTATTATAAAATTTTGCAAAAAATGAATTTTTCTTCATAAATTTGGCCTAAAATGTATACTGCTACATATCTTTGGTTAAAAAAAAAAAATTGGATATTATTTAGTCTGGGTGAAAGTTATAAGGTCTACAAGCTATGGTACCAATTACTGAAAATTGATCAATTTGATCACATCTGATGTACTGACAGCCTCTCTCATTTCTTGAGACCGTAACATGCCAGAAAAGTACAAATACCCCCTAAATGACCCCTTTTTGGAAATAAGACATTTCAAGGTATTTAGAAAGAGGCATGGTGAGTTTTTTGAATTCTTTGCAAAGTCAAGGTTTTTTTTATTTTTATATTTTTTCCACAAAAGTTTCATATTAGCAGGTTATTTCTCAAACACAGCATATGCATACCACAAATTACACCTCAAAACACATTCTGCTATTCCTCCCGAGTATGGCGATACCACATGTGTGAGACTTTTACACAGCGTGGCCACATACAGAGGCCCGACATGCAGGGAGCACCATCAGGCGTTCTGGAGCACCCAGACCAGTTCTGACATTTCTCTCCTACATGTAAAAATCATCATTTATTTGCTAGAAAATTACATAGAACCCCAAAACATTATATATGCTTTTTTAGCAAAGACCCTAGAGAATACAATGGCGGTCGTTGCAACTTTTTATCGCGCATGGTATTTGCACAGCAATTTTTCGAACACATTTTTTTGGGAAATAAAACAGTTTTGTGCTTTTTAAAAAAAAAACCATTAAAGTTAGCCCAATGTTTTTGCATAATATGAAAGATGAAGTTACGCCGAGTAAATAGATACCCAACATGTCACCCTTCAATATTGCACACGCTTGTGGAATGGCGCCAAACTTCGCTACTTAAAAATCCCCATAGGTGACGTTTTAAATGTTTTTACTGGTTACATGTTTTTAGTTACAGAGGAGGTCTGGGGCCAAAATTATTGCTCTCGCTCTAACGTTCGCAGCGATACCCCACATGTGTGGTTTGAACACCGTTTTCATATGTGGGCGGGACTTACGTACACATTCGCTTCTGTATACGAGCATGCGGGAACAGGGGCGCTTTAAATATTTATTTTTTTATTTTTATTGTTCATTTTACTTTATTTATTTTAGTTTGACACGTTTTTCCCCAAAAATAAATGTTTTGATCACTTTTATTCCAATTACAAGGAATGGAAACATCCCTTGTAATAGGAATATAGCATGACAGGTCCTCTTTACAGTGAGATGTGGGGTCAATAAGACCCCACATCTCACCTCTAGGCTGGGAAGCCTGAAAAAAAACAAGAAAAAAAACGATCCTGGCTTCGATCGCAGCGGTGAGTCAGAAGAAGCACCGGAGGGCGAAGGGAGTGGGGACGTCCCTTTTTGCCTCCCGTAAGAACGATCAAGAGGCGGAACAGCCGCCATGATCGTTCTTATGGTGTAGAGAATCGCCGGCTGAAAAAAATGATATCTGAATGATGCCTGTAGCTGCAGGCATCATTTAGATATCCCTGCACAAAGTCAAGGACCTCATATGACGTGGGCGGGAAGTGGTTAAAACACATTTTTTTCCCCAGAGTATTTTCTGGGTATTGCAGAGTATTGGCCGGGGTATTGCAAAGTATTGGTGCGGGGGTATTGCAGAGTATTGGTGCGGTGGTATTGCAGAGTATGGTGCGGGGGTATTGCAGAGTATTGGTGCGGGGGTATTGCAGAGTATTGGTGCGGGGGTATTGCAGAGTATTGGTGCGGGGGTATTGCAGAGTATTGTGTGGGGGGTATTGCAGAGTATTGTGTGGGGGGTATTGCAGAGTATTGTGTGGGGGGTATTGCAGAGTATTATGCGGGGGGTATTGCAGAGTATTGTGCGGGGGTATTGCAGAGTATTGTGCGGGGGGTACTGCAGAGTATTGCGCGAGGGGTATTGCAGAGTATTGTGCGGGGGTACTGCAGAGTATTGCGCGAGGGGTATTGCAGAGTATTGTGCGGGGGTACTTCAGAGTATTGCGCAAGGGGTACTGCAGAGTATTGCGCGGGGGGTACTGCAGAGTATTGCGCGGGGGTACTGCAGAGTATTGCGCGGGGGTACTGCAGAGTATTGCGCGGGGGTATTGCAGAGTATTGCGCGGGGGTATTGCAGAGTATTGCGCAAGGAGTACTGCAGAGTATTGCGCGGGGGTATTGCAGAGTATTGCGCGGGGGTATTGCAGAGTATTGCGCGGGGGTATTGCAGAGTATTGCGCGGGGGTATTGCAGTGTATTGCGCGGGGGTATTGCAGAGTATTGAGCGGGGGTATTGCAGTGTATTGCGCGGGGGTATTGCAGAGTATTGAGCGGGGGTATTGCAGAGTATTGCGCGGGGGTATTGCAGAGTATTGCGCGGGGGTATTGCAGAGTATTGCGCGGGGGTTTTGCAGAGTATTGCGCGGGGGTTTTGCAGAGTATTGCGCGGGGGTTTTGCAGAGTATTGCGCGGGGGTTTTGCAGAGTATTGCGCAGGGGTTTTGCAGAGTATTTTTTAGAACGGCGACCCCCAGTTAAGCAACCACCTTGCCGCCGTTTTTGGACGGCGGCTGGTGGTTAAGTGGTTAAATGGTTAAGGCAAAGAACAGAGGACTCACCTTATCCAGTGATTCCTAGAGGGGAAGCACTACACAATAATGGAGATGAAGGCATATCTTAAAGTAGTTGTAAAGGCAGAAGGTTTTTGATCTTAATGCATTCTAAGCTGCCCCAGCACCCCCTAATTTGATTGCTCTGCCGGAGAGAGGTATTCTGAATTTTCCAGCTTCAGACTTGCATTAAACGCGGTTAAACTTTGAGTGGGATGTGAGTAATATGTATGAGTAGTCTAGTGGATTTCCTCTCTCCGGCAACAATCAATATACACTGATATAATGGGCATTATGCCCATACAGAGGATGGTGGATGATGCATTGCACATATATTCATCTATTCATTTTTTACATAAAATCTTTTATGCACTAGGATTGTGCTATATTTCTTAATATCTATGTATTGTGATGTAATCATCCGATACCTCCTTGCTCAGAGACAAGCATATGCACATAGCTACTGATTGGCCACATCTACTATCAATTCGATAGGCCGGTTACTCTCAGCACTTCATTATAGGCGACCTTTGCCCCGGATGTTATTGGCCATTGAGTACTCTCATTGGTCACATCCGTGAGCTTATCTGATTGGCCGTCCATTTATGCTTTCACTATAAATTCTTTACCATTGGGGACGTCCGGCGTTCTCTCTCACCCGACGCTGAGGAAGTCCCGCCCACGGGACGTAACGCGTACGAAGGGGGAGGAGTTACGCACGGACGTCACCCTCGATCATCGCCGCTGTGTTTGGATTGTTTGCTGTACATGCTGCTTTGCTCGCACTCGGCTCAGAGTGATTTTAAATGTAAGTGTACCACTTTTTCCTCATTAAATATCCCCGGTACATACAGAGAGCACTTAGATTCTTGTGTGTTTTTCTTTTATGGTGACCTGTGGATATCAATCTGATATGGTGTCATGCTGGAGACTGGAAGCTGGTCTTTGACTGAGTTTTGGATGCTGTTATGCCGATATGCTTTGTGACTCTTTATGGGTCGAAGCAATGAGGTGAGAGTCCATCCTTACCTTGGTGGTGGATTTACCTCTGGTGTCTCCTCTTCACTCTCACCCCTGCCGGATTTATTTATTTATTTAAAGGACACTTTATTTTGCACTTGGACACTTTATATTTATATTTATATTTATTTTTATATGTTTATTAGATTGTATTTTTGCGCTGCACTTTTTTCTTTATATGCACATTTGGACATATATTTCTCATTATTATACTCCCTTACAGGACCATTGGGAACAGCCCTCTACTTCTTCCAATCATTTTTTAGGACAGGAGGGGACCCCCTGGAGGGGTCCTCCACCTCCTACCCCAGTTTGGGGAGGTTGGAGGGAATTTCCACCACCCCCCCCGAGGGATATGTGGAGAAACACCCAGCCCCCATTGGCCCCTCCCGGAAATGGTCAATTCAGCCAAAAAAGGAAAAACCGAGAGGAACCAGGGGGGGACGACGAGTCCAAAAAGCCAAGATCACATTAGGGACTGGTATTTTTAACCTCAGTGGTACCACACTCTCTGAGGACGAAATACGTGTCCTTGATCGAGGTTTGAAATTTGCCCCAATCAGGAATTTGAATAAATTCCATACGTATGTTAATGTTCAAAAATATGTACGGGGGTTAAATTTGAAGAGGTATTTCCTCTCTAACCCTATCCAAAGGAATGTTCCCTCATCCTTTGTGCAACATACTAACCTAAGGAACAAGTCTGTTTTCAATCCCCAAGGTCAAGATACCAGACATCTTGATGTTTTCAAGAATTTAGTCTGTAAAGATTTGGATGATTTAAAGATTAAAAATGTACGTGACTCCCATCACATTAAAAAGGGTATCAAATCATTAGAGCTTAGAAATGATATCGTAATCCGCCCTGCGGATAAGGGGGGTGGCTTGGTTGTGCTCAGTAAAACATACTACCAGGAAGAGATGACCAGGTTACTTAGTGATAATGATACTTACCTATTGCTGAGAGGCGACCCGATGGTTCAATTCAAAAATGAGTTGCACTCTCTTGTGGAAAAGGGGAGACTGGAGGGGGTTTTGAATAAAAAGGAATCATCTTATTTGGACCCCTTCTACTGTCGTACACCCATCATTTATTTTCTCCCTAAACTTCATAAAGACCCCGATCGGCCTCCTGGTCGTCCCATAGTCAACGGGATTGACTCTGTCACCTCCAGACTTGGCCAATATTTGGACCATTTTCTTCAGCCGTTGGTATCCAAAATGGAGGCCTATTTAAGAGATACAAAACAGGTGATACAGATTTTAGATACTCTGTCGTGCACTAAAGATACAATCTTAGTGACGGCAGATGTTGGTTCACTTTACACTATAATCGATCATGAAGCAGCTATGGCTTCGACTGTTTGGGCCTTGAATGGCACAGATTTGAACAGACAACAGATTCATTTTCTTTTGGATAGTTTAAATTTTTGTCTTCTTAAAAATTACTTTTGGTACAATAGGAATTTTTATTTACAGCAACGAGGCGTTGCTATGGGCGCTCGTTTTGCTCCCAGTGTGGCCAACCTTTTTATGGCCCACTGGGAGGAAGAGACGGTGTTCAATAATCGCCCCCCTCAGCTTCTATGTTACAAACGGTACATAGACGATTTGATTATGATTTGGGAGGGTGATATGGCTAGTTTACAGCAATTTATGAGTTTGCTTAATGCCAACACCAAAAATATCATTCTGACCTGGAATATTTCATGTGATAAAATTACTTTTCTGGATTTGGAGATTTTTAAAAATGATTCCAAGTTGAGAACTAGGAATTACTTCAAAGCTACGGACCGTAATGGGTATATACCCCTGACCAGTTGCCACCATCGGCTGTGGCTATGTAATATACCCAGGGGACAGTTTGTCCGGTTACGTAGAAATTGTACATCAGAAACAGATTATGTCACACAATCTCAGGTACTTGCCAAAAGATTCATCCAGAAAGGCTACTCTTCCTCAGATATAGATTCAGAAATTGAAAGGGTGCGCTTAATGAATAGGGAGGCTATTGTCTCAGACAAATCACCAGTCTCATCAGGCATTGATCAAACTGTTAATCATAAAATTGTTTTAGATTACAATATACAATACAAAAAATTTGAACGGATTGTTACAAAACATTGGTCAGTGTTAAAAGGAGATGCGGTTTTGGGACCGACACTACCTGATCGACCGCAATTCGTTTACAAGAAAGCCCCAGCCTTGCGTGATTTGATTGCACCGGGGGTCATCGACCCGCCTATTGTGCCTAGACCGAGATTATTCAATTTTCTTTCTGGTTTTTATGCATGTGGCAGATGTGCCACGTGTAAACATGTGAGAAACAATATTAAGAAACGAAAAACCTTCAGCTCTACCGTCACTAGTAATGAGTATACTATCAAAGAGCTTGTCACCTGTGATACTGAAGGAGTTATATACATGCTACAATGTGATTGTGGGCTCCAATACGTAGGTCGTACCTCACGTGCCCTACATGTTCGCGTTGGCGAACACATCAGTTGCATCAAACGAGGTGTGAAAACACATAGCGTGTCAAAACATTTTAGACGTTATCATAACCGTGATCCTAAATGTCTGAAATTCTGGGGTATTGAGAGAGTGTCCCGACATTGGAGGGGGGGCACTTTATCCGCCAGTTAAGCAGACGAGAATCGTATTGGATCTTTGAGCTCAAGGTTGCCTCGCCTGGGGGCCTTAACGTTGAGTTTGATTTAAATTGTTTCATTTCTAACCGGTAATTAATTGATTAAAATTTCGTTTTTATAGTAATTTTTAATTTTTATTATATTGTTGTCTGTATTTATTTATCTCTGTTTCAATTTGTTATCAGTCACTGTTAAGTGATGATGATCGAGGATGACGTCCATTTTTATATAAATTTTTGTATATATACATTTTTTATATATATATATATTTTATGCATTTTATATGAATTTTTAACATATATTTTAATATATTTAGCTGGCTTCTCTGTACAATTTTTTATAAAAATAAAAATAAAAATAGTCTTTTTTGATTGTGCGGGGATTGTATATAATCTAATTTTTATATCCAGTTAATTAATTATTCATGAGGCTTATTGGACCTTACTGTTTGGTTTTTCTTTTTTCCTTTCCATTCAGTTCTTGTTCCGATTTTTTATATATTTTTTATATATTTTTTATGCCTCCCTATTTTATTGTCTATTATTGATTTGTTGCCCAGCCTTGGATGTGTAATTCCAGTTTATTTCCCTTTACTGGCCACATCCTGAGACTCTTTCGATTGGGTGCTGAATCGTAATTTAAACAGCATTATGGCTTTTGAACCGGAAGTTGTTGGTCATTTAGCTACTGATTGGCCACATCTACTATCAATTCGATAGGCCGGTTACTCTCAGCACTTCATTATAGGCGACCTTTGCCCCGGATGTTATTGGCCATTGAGTACTCTCATTGGTCACATCCGTGAGCTTATCTGATTGGCCGTCCATTTATGCTTTCACTATAAATTCTTTACCATTGGGGACGTCCGGCGTTCTCTCTCACCCGACGCTGAGGAAGTCCCGCCCACGGGACGTAACGCGTACGAAGGGGGAGGAGTTACGCACGGACGTCACCCTCGATCATCGCCGCTGTGTTTGGATTGTTTGCTGTACATGCTGCTTTGCTCGCACTCGGCTCAGAGTGATTTTAAATGTAAGTGTACCACTTTTTCCTCATTAAATATCCCCGGTACATACAGAGAGCACTTAGATTCTTGTGTGTTTTTCTTTTATGGTGACCTGTGGATATCAATCTGATATGGTGTCATGCTGGAGACTGGAAGCTGGTCTTTGACTGAGTTTTGGATGCTGTTATGCCGATATGCTTTGTGACTCTTTATGGGTCGAAGCAATGAGGTGAGAGTCCATCCTTACCTTGGTGGTGGATTTACCTCTGGTGTCTCCTCTTCACTCTCACCCCTGCCGGATTTATTTATTTATTTAAAGGACACTTTATTTTGCACTTGGACACTTTATATTTATATTTATATTTATTTTTATATGTTTATTAGATTGTATTTTTGCGCTGCACTTTTTTCTTTATATGCACATTTGGACATATATTTCTCATTTATTTTTGATACATCTAGATACTTATTAGCTATCAGGTTTTAGATAAAAGTGTAGATAGATGGGTAGGAATATTGCAGATTACTGTGTATTATGCCCAAATCTTACTGCCCATCTCTATTGTTCGTTTTGGTTAGTTATCCCACTAAGTTCATGGCATGCTATATTTGATGGTGCCCTGTCAGTCCTTTGCAGGTGTGAGCTGCATTACATATGAATGGGTTTGCACTATACATTATATTTGTGTGTGAATTGTCATCTTTGTCTTTTTGTGTCTTGTGCGTTCATACTTTAGGTGATTCCCCTATCTATTGATGTGCATGTGTCTCAGTGATGCCAACCGCCAGTATTTTTACTGGCAGCCAGTAAAAAATAGGCACTTTTCTCCTGCCAGTAAATGCCAGTAAAATATGGCTCTGATGCTCGGCTCGAAACTGTGCATATGCAGCTTGGGTCTGGGGCCGGCTGAGACCATCCAAGTGCATGCTACAGTGTGTTCGGGCAGTGCTGGTGGGGGGCGGTTCTGGTGGAGGCGGTGTCTGAGCGTATTGTGTGATGTCATGGTGCATGGTGCAAAGGAAGCCGAGCAGAGCGGCTGGAGCCTTGTGTGTGGGTCTGCAGGACAGGAGTAAGGCAAGCCAGAGGTGGAATTGGGGGGACTAAAGGGACCACCTGGCATGGAGACAGACTGTCCATGTGACCCAGAAGGGGATGTGTCATGTCGGTGAGGTGTCAGCATCATCTGTGCTGCTGCACACTGCTGTCAGTGTTATTGTGAGAGTCAATTTCATAAGTGCATCGCCCATTTTAATGTATTGCCTTCCTGTCCCTTAGCTACTTATTATATATCAAAACTAAAAAAATAAATATTTGTTTGCCTTAATATCTACCTTAAATCACATTGCTAATTGCATATTGTACTTATTTGTAGCCTAAACACTGTAAATTTTCACTTAAAACTGTAATATTGTAACTTTTGTAACTGCCAGTAAAAACTTGGCGGTGCCAGTAAATTTTGGGTATTGTGCCAGTAAATTTCAATCTGGTAGGTTGGCAATATTGATGTGTCTATATGTATCGCTTGTTGATTTTATTAGTGTGGGAAGATAAAATGTTGTTCAATGTTCATACAGTTATATGTAATAGAGTATAAGGGCACAGGTTGGTATAAGGCTACATGGTGTTTTATGGCAATGTTTTTATATTTAGTGTTTTATGGAGCAATATTTTGTTTTGTCAGAGCACATGCATTTTCTTCTTTTGTTTATGTGTGATGTATACAACTATATATTTATGGGTTTCTGTCTAAGTAACAGGAAGTCTGAAATTAGTACCCAGTAACACCTGTCATGGGGGGGGGGGGAGGCGCTATATAATAATTGTATTGCTGACATATCTGTGTAATGACTAAGCACATGTGAAGTTAATGAAACATGTCTGTCCTGCCCAATGGGCATATAATTTGTTATATATACATATTGGCCCAGATTCACAGATTGGTTGTGAGCAGGCGCAGGGGGATGCGTCCACGTCACGGTGCATGCGCAGTTCGTGATACGTATCTGTCTGGCGCTCGGCCCATCATTTGCATGGGTCACGCCCACTTCCACCTACGCCGGCCTGCGCCCTCGAAACCTACGCCACGCTGACGCAGCGTTGGGAGCAATAGCTTGCTGAATGCAATGCTTGCCTCTCCGCGCTACGTTGGCCCAGCGTACAGCGTTTGCGCTCAGCGGCGTAATGTGCGCCCACACTCTGTCAATCTGGGCCATTGTTTCTCAACCATTTTCTATGCATGTTATGTTTAGTTTGCATGCTGCTATCTAGGTGACCTTTTGTGGTAATGCACAGTTCTGTATTTATTTTTTCTGATTATGACACACTTCCTTTCTGTGTATGCTCCACCTCTTCTTCCCGACTTTCTTCTTCCTCTGTTATGGCTGAAGCTACAGGCCACATGTAACAAGGGCACATATTCTGCAAAGGTAAGCTACAGACAGTTTCATCTTTTGACCGCACAATACTACAACCTGTTCATCTGCTGTAACCTGTCATCTGATATATTCTGATGTTTAGGATTAAAGCAACTTCTGTGAATATAATCGGTATTGGCGAGTTCAAGCTATCTGATAATGATTTTCCTCAGTGATTATATCTGCTTATACAGGCCAGGCAAAGAGGTCTCACAAGGGATAAATCGCTTCACAACAATTAGAGTCAGAATAGCGTCTACCCAGCACTTTTGTTCTTGTAGTATTGGGATGTCCTAATAAAGGATTTTGATCTACAGTGGTGTGTGCCCATTTATTCTATACCCCCTAATACCTACCTGAGCCCCATCTCTGTCCAGTGACATTCACAAATGTCTTCAGAGACTCTCACTACTGATTGGCTGAGACACAGCAGTGGTGTCATTGGCCAGCCAATCAGGAGAGAGGGGGTGGGGCGGGGCTGGGCCACAGCTCCATGTCTGAACGGACACACAGAGATGTGACTTGGCTTGGGTGCCCCAATAGCAAGCTGCTTGCTGTGGGGGCACGCGACAAGAGGGAGTGGCCAGAGGCAGCAAAGAGGGACCAGAGAAGAGGAGGATCTGGGCTGCTCTGTGCAAAACCAACTGCACAGGGCAGGTAAGTATAACATGTTTGTAAAGGCTAGGTTTTTTTCAATAAAAATAACAATCACTTTAAACAAATATTATTCTGCTTTGTGTAAAAGCTAATGTTACTGTTTTGCAACAAGAAGGATGTTTTGATTGTATTACGTGTCTTTTTTACATCATAATGCCCTTGATTACCTAGTATCACACAGCACCCATGCCAAGACAATTCTGCTTACGAGGAATTATTCTGTCCTTTGTGACCTGATATCGCCTTTGTTGGTAGCACCTTTAAAAAACTTTTTTTTTTTTTTTCCAAATGCAAATTATTAAGTTCCAGTAGGACCCCTTTTCACACTGGGGCCGCGGCCATGCTCATTTTAGCTGTGCAAAGAAGGGGTTAAAAACGCCTGTGTTGCTGTGCTCCCAAAGTGCTGCCCATTCATTGTAGTGGGCAGGGGCGTTAACAATGCTCCCAAACCGCCCCAAAGATGCTGCTTGCAGGACTTTTCCGAATGTCGGCGCATTCTTTAACGTCGTTTACGTAAGGCTTTTTTCATCGTAACGTTACCCCTGCTCTATGAGACGTACGCAATGTTAAGTATGGACGTCGGGCCAGTGTCAAATTTTCTGTCGTGTACGTCGTTTGGGTAAAACGTTCGCGAATAGGGCTTTGAGTAAATTACGTTCACGTCGTCTAGGCATTGAGCGGGTGTAATTTAATTTGAAAATTCAACGTGATACTGCGCATGCGCCGTACGAAAAAAAGCGCCATTTACGTGGGGTCAAGCTTATTTTACATAAAACATGCCCCCCTGTTCATCATTTGAATTCCACGCCCTTACGCCGGGAGATTTACGCTACGCCGCCGTATTTTTAGAGGCAAGTGCTTTGTGAATACAGCACTTGCCTCTCAAAGTAGTGGCGGCGTAGCGTAACTACGATACGCTACGCCTGCCTAAAATTACGCCGGGCTACGTGGATCTGGCCCATTGCCTGTAAACTGTCTCAGTGTGAAAGGGGTCTAAAATATTTCTCCTGGAGAGAACGCCTCAAAAAGCAGCATTCTATTTAAAGCCACCTACAATATATTGCTTCGCCTGTAAAATTTTCAATTATGGGTGATGTCACCCGGCGACTCCACCTCTTATGACGTCACAGTCCCGGGGCATAATGGGATTGTGACGTCATAAGAGGCGGAGTCACCAGGTGACATCACCCGTGACCACGTTCCATGCCTATATAAATTGTTGCACATCGCGCACACAACATTACAGCGGGAGAGAGTGTCATGTCAACATCCGAAGAAGAGAAGAGGGAAGAAGACGGCGGAGAAGACCGTGCCAACGCTAGTAAAGGAGCTGGAAGAAGATGACGGAGGAGCCCGGCAGAAGGCAGAAAGCACCGGAGAGGGAGAGAAGAACCGGAGAAGGCACCGGAGAATCGGAAGAGACCCCTGAAGTTGGAAGAAGACCCCCAGAGTTGGAAGAAGACCCCCAAAGTTGGAAGAAGACCCCCGGAGCTGCCTAATAAATGACATTAAAAACCTGTCTAGTGTGTTTTCTTCTTGACACTTTTGTGCATCACTGTCAGTCAGAGTCTCTCCTCTCTGCTTCTCCACGCTCACTGGAGCACTGAGATGTGGAGGGGTGGGGAGAGGCTGTCTCAGCGTCTCATCAATCAAGGCAGCTGGTGAATCCAGACTTGGAAGTCAGGATGACGCACTGCCTCAACTGATGGCAGTGACGTCAGCGAAAAGCAGACTTCAGACCGCTCTCTGCTGAAAACGGTTCACAGGAGTGCAAAACAAATTGCACTCCTGTGACCCATAGGATAATGCCCAGCCGAAAAAGCTCAGGCAGGACTTATCCTTTAACATCTCTCAGCTTCACAATGGGTGGGGGTTTGCCTTGTCCCTGTCTTATTCCCGGACTTGCGATGCACGGGATGACTTCCCTTCCTTTTGGGTGCAGGCAAGGATTGCCCTCCTGTGCATCAGTGCCACACAGACAAGCCCTGCTTGTGACGTTTTCTGATGTGGTTGTGCACCATCAGACGCCTGGGATGGGTGGATACGGACATATTCTTGCCTAATGCCGGGTACACACAATCATTTTTCTGCATGAAAAAAACATTGTTTAAAAAAAAATGTCATTTAAAATGATCGTGTGTGGCCTTCACATCATGTTTCGGCTTCTGAAAAACGTCAATTTTTTTTTTCGAGCATGTTGCATTTTTTAACAACATTTTAAACAATGTCGTTTTTTGGGTTGTAAAACATGAATGTGTGTGGGCTAAAACAACGTTAAACACCTGTGCATGCTCAGAAGCAAGTTATGAGACGGGAGCAATCGTTCTGGTAAAACTACCGTTCATAATGGAGTAAGCACATTCATCACGCTGTAACAGACAGAAAAGCGCAAATCGTCTTTTACTACCACGGAATCAGCTAAAAGCAGCCCCAAGGGTGGCGTCATTCACATGGAACTTCCCCTTTATAGTGCCGTCATACGTGTTGTATGTCACCGCGCTTTGCTAGAGCATTTTTTAAAAACTATGGTGTGTGGACAACGTCGTTTTAATGATGAAGTTGGAAAAACTTCGTTTTTTCTACATGCCGAAAAATGTAGTTTTTTTTCATGCCGAAAAATTATCGTGTGTGCGCGGCATGATCCTCATTGGCGTCCAGCATGACACTGGCATGGCCCCGTCTGAGTCACAACAGTGGGCCAGATTCAAGAAGCACTTGCGCCCGCGCAACCATAGGTTGCGCGGCGCAAGTGCTTACTTGCTCCGGTGTAATGAGTGCTCCTGATTCAGGAACCTCGTTACACCGACTGCAGCCTAAGATATGACAGGTATAAGCCTCCTTATGCCTTCATATCTTTGGCTGCATTCTTGCGTTGGCCGCTAGGTGGCGCGGCCATTGTGATCTGTGTATAGTATGCAAATTGCATACTACCACCGATTCACAAAAGTTGCGCGGGCCCTGCGCACGCAAGGTACGGAGTTTCCGTACGGCGACTTTAGCATAAGGCTGCTCCTGCTAATAGCAGGGGCAACCAATGCTAAAGTATAGCTGCGCTTCCCGCTCGTGAAATTTAAATTTCACGTCGTTTACGTAAGTGAACCGTGAATGGCGCTGGACGCCATTCACGTTCACTTAGAAGCAAATGACATCCTTGCGACGTCATTTGCCGCAATGCACGTCGGGAAAGTTTCCCGACGGAGCATGCGCTGTTCGCTCGGCGCGGGAGCGCGCCTAATTTAAATGATTCCTGCCCCCGGCGTGATCATTTACAGTAGGCAGCCTTACGCCCGGCTGTTTAGCATATCGCTCGCGCAATTTACGGAGCAACTGCTCCGTGAATCGCGGGCAAAACGCAATATTTGCGTGGGCGCAGAGAAAAATATTTGCTCTTTGCCCACGCAAATATTGCTCGGATCTACCTGAATCTGGGCCAGTGTTTTTTGCTTGGGTGAGTCATGTGTTTTTACACATATTTTTGTTCTTTTTTTTTACAGCATATCAGTGGCCTTTTGTGACTCATATTTATTTTCACGTTCACTTTCCTATTTTTCTACAGAATGTCCAGTGATGGCACTCTTCATACGTTTATTTTTTATTTATTTTTCACCCCTATCTACACCTTCACGGCTGTTGGTCAGTTGGAGCACATTTTTCAGACATTTATACACTGTTTGTTATATCTTACCATACTTAGCCACATATTTTTTATTATGTTTTTTCAGACCAGTGTGTTGGTCAGATGTGCTTTTCTGCTTCCCATATAAGGATTTTTGCCCCTATACATGTTTTCTATTAGTTATATTCACAGATAATTTTTGGCAACTTACTTCTGATAAGTGGACATGAGCCACAAAATGCACAGAGTTATATGTCAAGACAGTCTGATCCCTACATTTTATATCTATCATACATTCGTCTATTCTATTGTACCGTGTATTGGTTTCTTATAAATTAAGAGCTGACCTATGGCACATGATTATTATTAACTATGTTCATTAATACATTTTTATTCTGTGCTATGTATTTCGCTAAACATGAAATGTGCTTCTACGATGAATTTTTGAAAAAACTTTAAATAAGGCCTATTACAAAATAAAATGACAAAAAAAATATATATATTATAAAGTCCCATGACCAGAATGTTTGTTTTTTATGTAGGATCAAGGGGCCTTTCCTTATTAGAGGTTGATGGCCAAGTAATTCTGAGGAACCATGGGGTACAAGTTGTGGTATTTCCAGGAGATCATTCCAGAAGTGTGAATGAGAGGAGAAAGTTGTAGGAGAAAGCGGTGCTGAAGTTCACCCTGCAAAGCAAAAAAAGAGATCAGGCATGAGTGCACTGGAAACCCTTCTATTGCAGGTTAGACTTGCTGCAAAAGCCAGGGGTTTTTATTTCATGATAAAAGTTGTCTCATCTCTCCCTCTGTGATGTGGCCTAATCAAGCTACTCACATACTAATTTTTTCATAACAAAAACTCCCTTGTCTGTCCCTCTTACAGTCTGGCTTAATCTATGTGCTTACTGAATATACTCTAAAGCAAATGTACAATATTTGTGGTTATTTTTTTCAAATAATACATTGTCTCCCCCTCTTATATTGCCGCCTAATCAAGCTGGTCAGATTACCTATATATATTGTACAGTCACTGCAGGTTATGTTTTAGGATTAATCATTTAATATAAATTAGAATGTATTATTTCAGTCTCACCTCTCCCTCTTACATTATGGCCTTAAAAGACTGCTTACAGACTGTGCAAGGAGTATTTGTGACTATTGCCTGTGAAATATATACTCTATATTTTTTTCTGGATTAAAACTGCCTTGTCCCTCTGTCTCTCTATCTTTCATCATGACCTAATAATGTTGCTTACTGTGCAGAGACTGTACCATATGTGCTGCTACTTTCTCTAAAATAATATACAGTTTTTATCTTGAAATAAAAATACAAGTGTATCTCCCCCTCTTATGTTACAGCTTTATGTGGAGATGTGTTTTCGGAGTATTTTTTTTTGCACTTTGTATTGTCGTTAAATGTATACAATGTCAAAACAGTGTACAGTGTAGTACTACAAAATAAGAAGCTCAAAAACTATACTATGAATGGTTTTGCTGCTGGCAGCTATTGTGGTATATTTTTAAGAGTACAGCTTTCTTTAACACCTTCCCCACCGAGCCATAGTAAAATGACGTCGGCGGGGACCTTTCGTCCTTCAGACTGGACGTCATATGACGTCCTGTCTTTTCCGGACGCTAGGGGGCCCGCGTGCGCCGCCGACGGCGCCCGCGCGCATTCCACGGGACCCGGTGCGCATGCCCGGCGGCCGTGATGTCCGCCAGGCACCCACGATTACCCACAATCACGGCAGGACCATGGATCTGTGTGTGTAAACACACAAATGCATTTCCAGTCAGCGTAGAGGAGACCGATGTGTGTTCCCAGTACAGAGGAACACACATCGATCTCCTCCCCTTGTGAGTCCCCTCCCCCCTAACAGTTAGAACACACTTTAGGGAACATATTTAACCCCTTCAGCACCCCCTAGTGTTAACCCCTTCTCTGCCAGTCACATTTACACGGTAATCAGTGCATTTTATAGCACTAATCGCTGTGTAAATGTGAATGGGCCCAAAAATGTGTCAAAAGTGTCCGATATGTCCGCCGCAATGTCACGGTCACAATAAAAAAAAAACACAGATCGCCGCCATTACTAGTAAAAAAAAAAAAAATAATAAAATGCTAGAACTTTTGCGTAAACTGATCAAATATGCTTATTGCGTTTTTTTTGTTTACCAAAAATATGTAGAATACGTATCGGTCTAAACTGAGGAAAATTTTTTTTTTTTTTTTTTTAAATTATGATATTTATTAAATCAAAAAGTTAAAGATATTGTGTTTTTTTTCAAAATTGTCGCTCTTCTTTTGTTTATAGCGCAAAAAATAAAAACCACAGAGGTGATCAAATATCACCAAAAGAAAGCTCTATTTGTGGGAAAAAAAGGGTGAGAATTTTGTTTGGGAGCCACGTCGCACGACCGCGCAATTGTCAATCAAATTGCGACAGCGCTGAAAACTAAATATTGGTCTGGGCAGGAAGGGGGTGAAAATGCCCTGTATGGAAGTGGTTAAAGGGGTTGGAAAGGTTTGTTTTTTATTTTCTAAATAGTTTCCTTTAAGCTAGTAAATTGTTGGTTCACTTACCTTTTCCTTCGATTTCCCTTCTAATTTTTTTTTTCTTTGTCTGAGTTTCTGACTTCCGGTTTCTCTTCAGTACGCTGTTCTGGCTGACTAACCCCCAGCCAGAACGGCTCAGATGATGGGGGCAAGCTTACAGGAAGTGAGAAATTCAGACAAAGAAAAAAAAATTAAAAGGGAAATCAAAGGAAAATGCAAGTGAACCCATAATGCACTAGCATAAAGGAGCCTATTTCGAAAAAAAAAAAAAACCTTTACAACCCCTTTAATATAGCTTGCAGCTGGTACTTCTAACATTCTGTTTAAGCATTTAACCTCTAAATAAAATAGCAGGTATTGCAGCCCATTGTTTTTAAATTGTATACATTTTTGTTTATATTTAAAAGTGTTACTAAAGTCAGATAAATTATCTTTTTTTTAATTAAAATAAAAAAAACATGTTATACTTACCTGCTCTGTGCAATGGTATTGCACAGAATGGCCCCACTCCTCCTCCTCTGTGGTCCCCGGTGGAGATTTTGGCTCCTCCTCTTCTTTTAAGGACAACCATAGCCAGCCGCTTGCTATAGGGAGAAACGTAGTCTGCACGCTCCCGACCTGTGTGTCTATGGAGCTGCCTTTAGGCCCACCCCCTTCTTATTCACTGCATTTGATTGACTGTATAAGGAGTCACGATCAATAGACTTATACAGCGGGACTTAGGCCCGCCCCCCACTTCCTCTTCACTGCATTTGATTGACAGCAGCAAGAGCCAATGATTCCAACAGCTGCTTCTCAAATGCTGTGTGAAGAGGAAGTAAGGGGAGAATAGATGCAGCCATGCACAGCGATGATCTCTTCTCCCCTCTTTTACTCTTCACACAGGAAAGAGGAGGGGGCACAGAGAAATTGAAAAAAAAATTTACATTGATGCAAACAATGCATTAAGGTAAGAAACATTTTTAGGTTTAGTAACACTTTAATGTCAACTACAACTCTATCCTCCTCCTCTCCTCTTCCTGTTGGGGTACTCCAATGCTTTGTCCTCTAGCCCCTTTGATTCCCTCTCCACACCTCTTCCCTAGGCCAGTTGATAACCTTCCAATAACTTCCAGTATTACCTCTATGCTGACCACACTGAAATCTATCTCTTTACTCAGTTCACTCCCTCAATCTCCTCATATATCACTAATTTACTGAGTAATATATCATTATGGGTTTCACACCACTTCCTCAAACTCACTCTGTCTGAAACTGCGCTCTTAATATTTTCTCCCCTCCGACCCCCCCTATTGACTTTAGCATTGAGATCAATATCACAACTATTAGTTCCTCCGTGTATGCCAGTGTAATCTAAACTTCTCAATTAGGCCCCAAATCCAATCACTGACTAAACAAAGTTTGGATTTGCTGATCATTTTACGTAATCTGCTTAACTCCAGGTAAATTACATTTTATAGAATTTGCTCCTCACTTGAGTAGCAGACAATTCTGATTGTTGATGTCTTTAAAAACATTTATGAATACTTGAAAGGCTAAAATAAATTATGTAAGCATTTTTTTATACAATAAATCCAGATGATAGCAGATGTTGTACATGCTGTGCTTGATCTAGTGAAATACAACATTAGCTATAACTCTTTCCTATTGCCTTTATAATGTCATCTTATAGCATAATGTTGCCCTCTATGTATGCTAAACAAAAGTATTCCCATAATTAAATAGAAAGAATCCAGAAACACTGGGCTTTAAATTCTGTGAATTAGGAAAACTATGTATAGTGTGCAGCAGTCTGCTCTGCAGTACATAATATACAACACAATTTGTTGATCTTCTCCACTCCACACTGCTATGCATTACATACTCTTGACCAGTCAGCTTGATACATTACACATTCCATCATGCTTGTTACTAGCCTGCTAGAACTACTTTTTTTAAAACATAATCTTTTTAAGTCTGTTTAATTATGCATGTCACCATCTTCTTTTGTTTGCAATTTTAACACAAACAGTAATTCAAACAATAAATTATACAAAGGCAAAAATTATACACATTTTGGCAAACAGACTGCAAAAGAAAAAGAAAATGTTTAAGATTGGCTTGATCTTCTTGTCAGGATTAAAACGTGGAAGCTATTTCTACAATTGGTCCACAACAGACCTTTCTGAATAAATATTTATCAAAATAGTCTACGTGTGATTAGCGGTAATTTAAAAACTAGTGATGCGCTAATGATGTTTATCATCTTCCTTCAAACCAGCTATTTTCTTATGTGTATCCTTTAATAAATCCTTTGTAAAACAAATGAGAATACCTGGCATTGGACATACAAATTTGTCAAGCCTAAACCCCCAGTCAAAGCTGAACTCCAGGCTGAAATAAAAGACATCATCAATTACAGCTTTGAATCCATTTATACATTATTAAACATATTTTTAAATGCAGGTGGTGCAAGTACCTGAATTTGACCTGGCACCTGTCACTTTCACTCATATCCCCAGTACAGCAGAGCTCAGGCTGGAAGTTTAAAAGCAGCACTAGGAGCCAGTTAGTTGTTCAAATGCTATCAAATAACATGTTGCTAGGAGCAGAGATCATAGGGATGACTCTCACCAATCTGAAGCATAATTTGCTGTTCAGTGACAGGCTGGGTGAGGGAAAATAAGTGTGTCATTTAGCTTTAGAAGAGGAAGAGGTGATTTTCTGCTCTGCCAGATAAAGCCGTGCCTTATCTGGCACGGCCTTATCTTATGTATTTCATGTATTTCAGAAATACATGGACAGAAATACACATTGTTTCGCTGGTAAAAGTTCCTCTATACATCTGTGTATTTATCTGTTTACATGGAGTTGGAGTTCAGCTTTGAAATGTATGAACCATTGAATGTAACAGGTCTCCTCTTTAAAGATTTCCGTTACCTCCTGCCCATGTAACTATAATTTTTTTGAATTTCCTGTTACATCCTGTTATACCAGATAATGGTCACCAGGGCAAAAACTGATGGAGAAAATTCCCAGAGAGTAGCAAAAGTCTGGCAGGTATTTATGTCTTTAATCTATCCCAAAAAAAAAAAGTTTTGACTTCAAATACATTTTAATCATTGTTCTTCTTTGGTTTGTAACTGAGCAACATTCATTCGTACTGAGAGGAAATTAGGTCTATCCGGTAATCATGTGAAACAAAGCCAATGTTCACTGTGTGAATGAGCACTTAAGACTTTATTATGCACTTGTACATCAATGAATTTACACATTATTTGTTACCACAAAAGCCCTGTACTTTGCAAACAGTCATAAAGTATTTGCTGTGTCCATTTTACCAGAGAATGTTTCCCTACTTGGAGTCCACATGGGTGATGGATGTTTGTAGACTAAAATAAGGAAAGGGCTTTGATTTCTTAGTGGTAAACACCATCCACACATCTCAGAGTCCTACAAAAATAGAGATAATGAAGCAGCCACAGATTATATGACCACACAAAGCAGCCGTCTGACTTGAAAGAAAGTGCAGAGTAACAAGGATATAACAAGACCAATAATGTATGCAGTAATATATTCACTAAATGTAAACCATCATGATATAGTTTTACTTTACTTTTTTTTTTTCTTTGTTTCTTTTACTCATGTGACCTCCATTCTCCAATAAGGAAACATGCATTTTTGAGGTGACACTCTTCCAGAAACTTTCTTAACAAACACACACTTTTTGAAAACTGAGGAAATAAAATAAAATAAAAAAAGGACATAAATAAATAAAAAAAACTCCAAAGTATCTGTCTGTTAATGTTCAATGTCTACTATGTTTGTGCTATTTGTGTTTACAGAATCCATCTTGTTAAAATTTGAAAATAAAATAAAACGTTGTGCTTCCACAAGAACATGGTACCCTGTAACTATCAACGTTAAAAGGTAATGCCACCCAAAACTAAGCAGCCAGTCTTGCATCAACAGTGGTTTGTTAAACCATCCAAAAACTGGGTAAACTTCTTGAGTTGTTTTCTCTACTCCAGCCCACAGATCTTGGTTTGGCCTTCCTCATTGCTCTGTCACCAGACTCCTGATGTTCGGAATGAAGCCAAATCAGACAGATGTGTGATCTTGGACGGAGTTCTTTCAAGTCGGTGTTTGATCATACCCACCAGAGTAAGGCCAAAACTGAGTGATTAGTTTTAGGCAGACTTGCCTTTAATGCCCTTGCTGCTGGTTTGAATTGGTCAGAATTGGACTTTGTATCACGTTCATCCAGCAGCAACAGGGTTAAAGTGGACTATGTATATAGGCAGTAGTTTACGTGGACATGGCAATCTACCAAATAAACAATAGACTTCATATACCAGTGATTTATAATATCTTTGCCCTTTCTATAGGTGGTATTTTCGTAAAAGGTCTGATTGCCATGAATATTTCCTCTCAGGGAACCTTTCTGGTATTTTTATTTTCATGAAATCCTGAATACATTTTTCCAGCTCTTCTTCAATAGAAAGCTTTTCTTTCACAACTTTTTTTTTACTTGTGTTGGACTCTCTCGACCCAGTCGTTAAAGTTCTTAAAAGGTCACTTTTCCTTCGGATTTCGGACTGCTGGATAATCTGCACAGGTCCTTTCTTGGCTGGTCGGTCTAGAGTCTGTATATTGGACTGGCGAGTTACTGGACCACAGATGACTGTTTCTTGAGGAGAGCTGGCTTCAGATTGACTATCACAGCTGGATGTAGAAAGTTCATTGCACGATGTTCCACTTTCACCCTCTTTGTCCCCCTTCGTGTTTTTACAGCAGCAATCACAATGAGTTGAAGGCCATCTAGTAGGTCCTCCTGCAAATAAAGTTAATACATATTATTTATGTAACAATGATCAAAATTCCATTCATCAAATTTGCTTAGTTGCTGAAAAACCTTGAATCAATTCTATTCAAGAAAGGGAATTAGTGGCTGTACCCCTTAGCATAAAAACCAACCATGTACCAAATCGACTTCCAAATCCTATGCTACCTCTAAATAGATAGATAACACTATGTTGCATACATTTACTGCAAGTATCAAAACCTTAGCCAGGTTTTCAAATACAAAAAAAGAATGGCTTTATTCATAAATCTTAAAAACAAACTTCAAAAAAAATATATAAATAGTATAAACATACGTATATAGGATAAATAAATATAAAGTAAACAACACAATTTCTCAATTATAAATTTATACAATTTAGTACAAGTGAATGTTACAACAAAAACACAATTTTGAATATAATACATGACAAAATCCTAGGTGCCACAGACAATAAAGCGCAAAGTGGTTGAAATAAAGTCCAAAATGTTCTTGCAAGCATATTTTAACAGTCCTTTGAATTAGATTTTCATAAACAATAAGGCCCAGATCCACAAAGAACTTACATCGGCATATCTATTGATACGCCGCGTAAGTTCTAAGATGCCCCGTCGTATCTTTGTTTTGTGTCCACAAAACAAGATACGTCTGAATGTGGGCTCGATCCGACTGACATACGTCTTAGTACGCCGTCGGATCTTAGGTGCATATTTACGCTGGCCGCTAGGTGGCGCTTCCGTAGATTTACGTGAGGAATATGCAAATTAGGTAGATACGCCGATCCTCAAAACGTACGTCCGCCCTGCGCATTTTTTTATGTCGTTTACATAAGGCTTTTTTTGGCATAACGTTACCCCTGGGTCTATGAGGCATACGCAATGTTAAGTATGGACGACGGGACAGCGTCAAATTTTCCGTTGTTTACGTAAAACGTTCTCGAATAGGGCTTTGCATAAATTACGTTCACATCAAAAGCATTGACTATTTGCGACGTGATTTTGGCGCATGTGCCGTTCCAAAAAAATGTCATTTACGTGGGGTCAAGATGTATTGACATAAAACACGCCCACATCTTAGCCATTTGAATTCCGCGCCCTTACGCCGACACATTTACACTACGCCCCCGTAACTTACGGCGTAAATTCTTTCTGGATACGGAAAATACGCTCTAAGTTACGGCGGCGTAGTGTATCTGAGATACACTATGCCTGCCCAAAGATAGGCAGATCTTTGTGGATCTGGGCCTGTGTGTTCCTGTGACTTCACACACCTGCTTAGTGCTCACAGAACTCACACCTCTATAAAGTGATGAATCAGCCTTGAGGATAAATATGGTGATGGCAAACTCCCACTTCCAGGCTTCCGTTTGTCAGCTCTTGGTATATCACTCAGGGTTCTAGATAGCATGTGGGAATGAAATAAATACCTTCCATAGTGTGAATCATTTAAACAACTAAAGGTTTATTTAAAAGCCGAATGGAAGCTTACATGAATTGAAGTTAAAAGCACATTTGAAATAAAACAGCAGCATTACAGACACCTCTCATGTCACTTCTGGTCCACTACTCACTTACGGCCACGCTCTACGCGTTAATGCCACATCACATGACTTCATCAGGGATGAAGTCACGTTATGCAACATGTAGGGCATGGCCTGGGAGTGAGTAGTGGGCCGGACATAATGTGAGATGCATCTGTAACGCCACTGTTTTATTTGAAATGTGTTTTTAACTTCAATTTATGTAAGCTTCCATTTGGCTTTTAAATAAACCTTTAGTTGTTTAAACCAGTGGTCATCAATCCTGTCCTCAGGGTCCACTAAAAGGCCAGGTTTGCAAGATAACTGAAATACATCACATGTGATATCGTTTTCAGCTCAGTGATTGCAGTATTCTAGTCTGCATCTACCCAAGGTAATACATAAAACCTGGCCTGTTAGTGGGCCCTGAGGACAGGGTTGATGACCACTGGTTTAAACGATTCTATGGGAGGCATTTATTTAATTCCCGAATGCTATCCAAAACCCTGAGTAATATACCAAGAGCGCACAACCGGAAGCCTGGAAGTGGGAGTTCGTCATCACCATATTTATCCTCAAGACTGATTTATCACTTTATAGAGGTAAGAGTTGTGTGAGCACTAAGCAGGTGTGTGAAGTCTCAGGAACACTTAGTCCTTTGAAATAGATTTTCATAAACAATTTTTATATATGCTTTGAAGAACATTTTGGACTTTATTTCAACCACTTTGCACTCTGCAATGTATTGCCTGCGACACCTAGGATTTTGTCACGTATTATATTGGACATTTTTTTGTTTGTTTTAACATTCACTTGTACTCAATTGTATTAATTTATAATTGGGAAATTGTGCTGATCACTTTATATATATTTTTCGTCATTTGGGTTTATTGTGAACACGATAGACTCAGCAGCAGTTTCATTTATCACTCTAGCAAGTGGTTATTCACTTGGTAGCGTGAGGGATTACACTTTAAATACACTTTAAATACACATAGAATACAAAAAAACACCCACCCACCATTGTAGAATCTCAATAAAGTGCACATTGTGGTCTCAAAGTACTTCTCAATATGTCTCCATCACATAAGTAGCTACCATTCGAGTAAGATTATTTTGTGCACAAAAGTACCATGCACCATAGTTTATGGTTCCTCATACTATATAAATATATATGGAGTGTATGTAGCCATCACATAGTCCATGCTAGCCTGTTGGTCAGTAAAGCCTGCTCCTGAGCTGGACTATCCTGCATGACATGTCCTTCCTCTAGTGTACTCCTCGTACACAGGTGCCTCATGAACCAAGTGCCGTACTTGCGCTGATGAGTAAGCCATGTGTCAACACAAATCAAGACAGTCCTGAGTATGTGCAGCGCTACCATAGGATTTATGATTGTAGTGGATTTCTGCACTTTAAGGACTTGCTCTGAAATGCAAAAAACTCAGTTTGGTTTTGTGCTGAAACATTTATTACTTACCAGTTTGAGTATAAGGCACCATTGTACAAAGTGCTTTGGAGGAGGGACAAGCCGTGCAAGTGTGTTACTTGCTGGTCATCAGACATATCAATTAATTTTCTACATTTTGATTGCACATCATGTTTTAATTTATTTTTAATTTATAGAGATCAAGTTCCATACCCCCATCATTAGGTTTCCATACCCCCAAGTGGCTTGGTTGCCAGTGGTTAAAAAACAAAACAAAAAAAAAAACATAAATAGAACAATAGCAGCATTGACGCCAAGTCATGGTGAATTCATATTTTCATTTTCAATGGTACCATAAAGAAAAATAATGAATTGTATCTAGCCATTCAGGATTATTTAGTGGGTAAGCCCAACACACACATAAAGTGACTGAAGTAAAAAAAATAAAAATAAACATAGATCCACTATATCTTTAGTAAAATGCAAAAAAGCTTCTGTTTACAGGCAATTGGAACTCATATATGATCATACATTGTACATCTCTGTGACTGAGTTGTTTCCAGTGAGGAAATTTACAAAAGCAGCAGTGCCTTCCAGTCTGTGTATACTCAGGCCAGGGACATTTATAGACCCATTCTTAGACTTCTATATACAGCTCCCAAAAATCAATAGTGGCTAAATTGAAAGTTATTTAATTCTTGCCTTAGGAAAAACTATTGAGTGACACCCTGTAAAACCGGCCTTGTAAATTTCCAAGAAACTTATACATGAAGAGTATTGATTGCTACTTGTATTGGCTAATTTCTAAGATGCTTGCCCTTTTTGTGTGTTTTCACTTTGTTTCTGCCTCATCTACCTTTCTTATCAAATAAACTGAACCTACTGTTACAGCTTTGTTAATGGCCAGATTCCTAGGTAGTTTTTATTATGTATTACAGCTATGTATGTATATACAGTGTATATATATATATATATATATATATATATATATATATATATATATATATATATATATTGTGACAGGAAGTCAGGTAAATATGTGGGTGTTGTCACAGACGGGAGATACATTTCTGCCTTGTTTGGACAATACACCAATCATTATCGGGCGTCGGCTACAAACGTAGCCAGGAAAGGTTTGAGGCCGTTGAAAAAGTTCAGCTGTTCAGAATGAGGCAATTAGGATTACCACTAATTTGCTGCATCATTCCTAAGGCTTTGTGAGTAGGAGAGCAGTGCCAGAAGGTCTTCTGTGGAGGTGAGGAGAGGATTGATTTTTCTGTGTGATAAAAATCAAAAGACTATTGTTTTGTGCTGTATGACCAGCACTGTCTACCCAGCAGTAGGCTGTGTTAGACTTCATAGATAGGTTCCTGTGTGGAAGGTAGACGCCCAAAGAGGCTAGGATTTATTTTATGTTTGATTTTGTTTATGCTGTTTGGATGCTTGCAATTGTTTTCCAGCAAGATGGAAAAATAAACCAAAAACTTTGTTTTCAACCCTCTTCGACTGCCAGTCTGTATAAATTCAGTGTGTGGTGAACCCATCCAAGGGGTCACACACCCCCCTACCGAGCTAACCCCTCACAATATATATATACATACACACCGTATATACATTGTACTGACATTTATGCAGAGCTTTATGTACTATACATTTACTTCACGCTCTGCCCACAAAGAGCTTACAGTCTAAGATACCTATCTCGAATACACACATACACTGATGCCAGTTTAGATAGGACCCAATTACGACCGTGTCTTTTGGAGAGTAAACGAAAAATGGAGAACCTGGAGAAAACCCAAGAAAGCACAGTGAGTATATGCAAACTCCATGCAGACAATTCTGTCAAATGTTGGGATGCCATTTCTGAAATCTTTGTTTACCTGGCTGATATGCTAACCCTTTTGTATCAACATTTTGAGCAAGGAACAAAAATGCAGATAAGAACTTCTGATTTAAATTGACTTTCCTGATTTGCATACCTGTTCTGTAACTCAAAGTATATGAAATGCATCCTGCAAATAGTGTTTCCCAGTGCTTAAAGCGGAGCTCCACCCTAAAGTGGAACTCCCGCTGATTGGAACCCTCCCCCCCTCAGGTGTCACATTTGACACCTTTCAGGGGGGAGGGGGGTGCAGATACCTGTCTAAAGACAGGTATTTGCACCCACTTCCGGCCACACAGTCTGCGGGTAGACTGCGGGCAGGATGTCACCCCCCGTTGTGTTCTGGGAACACTCGGCTCCCAGAGCACAGCGGGAGCCAGTCAGCAGGCGCAGCGTGACTCGCGCATGCGCCCTAGGGAACCGGGCAGTGAAGGATGGCAGGGGGGGGGGGGGCAGCAGAGTGACGAGCGACAGGTAAGTGTGCCAATATTAAAAGTCAGCAGCTGCAGTATTTGTAGTTGCTGACTTTTAATATATTTTTTTTGCAGCGGATGTCCGCTTTAATCTTTTTTGTATAATTTACCTTTTAAGGGAGCGTGACAGGGGGTGTGTCCTACGCCTACATACTTATGCTAATAGGTGTCACTCGTTAGCATCTCAAAAAGTTGAGAGGTTTGGCTTAACAGACAGCTAACTAGCATTTTCAAAAGAAAGTATGTAAAAGCACCCCCTTAATTTTTCTCATGACAGGTTTGCTTTAAAGGTCAACTGAATCCAAAATTAATAATTTGGATAAATTGCTAGCTTAAAACAGACCAGTGCTGTGCCTTGCATGGGTCTCTTTAACCACCTCCTGCCTGCTTTATAGGCAAATGACGGCAGGCAGGATGCTCTTTTGTTCTGGGTCAACGGCATATGACGTTGCCCAGTCTCGCCGTGATCGCATTCCTGGGACACGGCCACAGCTTTTTACCCATATGATCAGTTGTGTCCAGTCACAGCTAATCACATGTAAAACAAGGAGATATTATGCAGCCCCATCAGTTATGCAAATTTGTGCCCATCAGTGATGCCAATCAGTGCTGCCTTTCAGTGCCCATCTGCACCACCTATTATTGCCACCTATCAGTGCTCATTAGTGCCGCTTATCATCAGTGCTGCCCATCACTGCTACATATTAGTGCCTACTCATCAGTGCCAAGCCATCACTGCCTATTAGTGCAGCCTATCAGTGCAGCCTCATCAGCACACATCAGTAAAGGAGAAAAATTACTTATTTACAAAAAAATTGCAGAAACAAAGAAAAAAGTTTTTTTTTTCAAAAATTTCGGTCTTTTTATGTTTTTTTGTGCAAAAAATACAAAAGCCAGCAGTGATTAAAAATACCACCAAAATAAATTTGTGGGGAAAAAATGATAAAAAAATAATTTGGGTACAGTGTTGCATGATTGTGCAATTGTCAAAGTGTGACCGCACTGAAAGCTGAAAACTTAATTGGGCAGGAAGAGGGTGAAAATGCCCTGTGAGCAAGTGGTTAAAGCTGAACTGCCACTACACACCAGCTACACACCAGCTAGGCTGGTGAGAATGGGAGTACGGGAGGATCCTTCCTGTACCAGATGCAAGAGGGACCACGGAGACCTGATCCACATGTTGTAGAGGTGTCCCAAGTTACACCTTTATTGGGGGGAGGTGGTGGACACAATTAACCGTGTATTTCTGGTTCAGCTGAAAACGCACCCGAAATTGTGCTTACTGGATATCTTAGACACCGTCCCAGGGGAAGAGCCTGCTAGGACAGGGATATCGAGGGCTCTCTTCCAGGCTCGGAAACGTATTCTGAGGCACTGGAAGTCGGAGGAACCCCCTACGGTGCGGGAATGGATTAGCCAAATGGGTGATACTATTAGATTGGAGAAATACATCTATCAGCACAGGGGGAGTATGTCGAAATTTGAAAGCATTTGGGCATGCTGGTTGAATGTCCCTGGGTTAGCTCCGGCTGATCTAATCATGGACCGCCTGTTACTATAAGAGGAGGGAGGAGGAAATGGGGCCCAGGGAGGCGGTAGTGGTGCCAGTCGCAAGTCACAGACTGGTGGCGGAGTGGTCATTGTAATTTCAAATGTGATGGCTAGTTGTATCCCTAAATGTGGGCCGCACAGATGGGTATGTCCCTTGGAATACTATATGGGATGGGCCAGAAGTGAAGTGTCTGCTATGTATTTATGATTTGCTGCTGTAAGATCGAATTGTACCTTGATTGGGTGTACTGTACTGCATGTATTGATGTTATTTTTGTATCTTGCTTTGTTTTTTGTTATTCTTCAATAAAACCCTATTTGATTTAAAAAAAAAAACGGCATTCCATGCATATTTACTTCACCGCATGATTCCAATAGCACTCTGTGTGCAATCTGCTGCTGGTGTCAATAGATTACTAATAACACCCCATATACAGATCGCAAATGCATCGCGTTTGCCTGCACCAGATCGCATGATACCACAGTAGCATGCAATCCGGTTGCAGTGCATTTTTAAATTAAATTGTTCTATTTGTTATTTTGAAGATCCAAAATGAAGGACAATTTGGGATAAGGGATAATTTTTTTGCAATAATCCTCATGGTCCTTGTTATTGGAGGCATGGCATCAATGTGTTCTTTGCCTATATATCTTGTGATGTGTCCCCCTTTTGCCTGGCAAAACAACTAGCATTTTTTAGCAGCAGGGATGAGCAGCAGGCATGACATATTCCATGACCTACCTTTCCTTTCATTCTGAAGCTACTATTCCACTATTATGGCATCCTAAATACATATAAAAGCAACCTATGCTTAGAAGACTTAAAGGGTCACTAAAGGAAAAAAAATGTCTGCAAGGTAGACAGACAGAATAGTGTAATGATTCTGTTAAAAAACGAGTAAATACCTATTAAATTCCTTCATCTCTCCGGCTTTCTAGTTTCTGTTCTCTCATTCACTTCCTGGTTTGCATCGCTTGTTCATGTAAGAACTACATTTCCCAGTATGAATTGTGGCACGCCCAGTAATTAACACCTCCTTGAAGTCTCTAACACGTAGAGAGCGTCCTGCCACACAGATGTACCGTATTTATCGGGGTATTGCGCGCTCCGGCGTATAGCACGCACCCCTAATGTAGACCCGTTTTTCCTGTAAAAAAAGATTTTAATACTTACAGTTTTGGTGTCTTGCCCGGCGTCCTTGTCCGGTCCGGCATCCGTCTCCAGCCTCGGTGGTGTCCTCCCGGCTTCTCCCGCGCTGTCTCCGAGTCAAATCCCCGCTTCCCGCGCTCAGTTTGAACGCCTCCGCCGACATATACCGTGCGCAGTACACTCGGGTACATTCGGCCACGCTCTCACATATAAATGTCACAGACCGTGACTATGAGCGAAGCCGAGCCTGGCCGAATATACCCGAGTGTACTGCGCTCGGTATATGTCGGCGGAGGCGTTCAAACTGAGCGCGGGTATCGGCGTATATCGCGCACCCATGATTTTCCCCTTATTTTAAGGGGAAAAAAGTGCGCGGTATACTCCGATAAATACGGTAGTTTCCAGGAGGGGGTGACCACGTTACTGACCACCGCAGTAAAGCCTCCCTTCGCGGTGGTCAGTAAAATCAGACAAGCAGGAAGTGAACAGAACAGAGAAGAAAAAGAGCAACTTCTGAGCAAAAACGAACAATGAGGAAGTGAAAAGAGGAATGTCTGCAGGTAAAGGATGCTTATTATGAAAAAAAAAATTCCTTTACAACCCCTTTAATTACATATATTTTTAAAGTATTAATTAGTACCAAAAGATACACAGAATTAGTGGCTTTATGTTTAGATGTACATTAGGTCTGCCTACACACAGACATATACTGTATATATGGATGGTAGGTATAAAAAATGTATTTGAAATCAGATATTCATTGCTTTAAAAACAATGTCAATTTTAAAATTATTTAGGATCAGAAACTTATACAAAAGCATGGTGTAAAATATATAAACATTGCCTACTTTTGACACACCAGAGAGGTGCAAAATATTACTAGGAATAGCTTTATGATTAGGTCTCCAGGTGATAGCAAATTTATCTTAAGTAACTTTTCCCATTTCAAGAGCCCAAGCAGCGTGAAATTCTCATTCCCCTCAGCATTATGATTATAAAGGCAACATCTTGCCAGCTTGATGAGTCCATTAGGGAGAGTGCAGTATACCAAAAGAACACAAAGCAATAAGCAAGAAAGGTTAAATTGCCTTTAACTTAAAAAAAAAAAAAAAAAAACAGAAAAGAAAAAAAAAAAGTTTCATCAAATCGTCATACAAATATCACTGCAAAAAAGACAAATTTGGCATGCACTATACAGAAAAATAAAACAGTGATTGATTGACAAAGTCTTGCAATTTACACAAGGACACAACTCCCATGTGTCACACCATCAATTGTTTAAGCTTAAAATGTATTTTACAGCAAAGTTAAGCTTACAATAAGAAGGGCAGCTACTGTAGAATTTTATTCTGTATAAAACATCCTAGTTTTGCACAGGTTATTTTAGGTAAAAAGAGAGTTTTTTTTTTTTTGAATGACTGAAAAATGAAGCCAGCTTTAAAAGTCTCAACTAAAGGTCTGACTTGTTCCAAGGCAGTGACTCTCTAGAAAGAGAACCTAAGATTAAGATGAGTCTTGGGGGCCTGCAACTTTAAAAATAAGTCAACGCTAACATGTCTAACCTCAATTTTCCATTAAAAAAGATTTAGTACATTAGATGAGTTTGTTGGTATCTCATTCAAGAAAACGTGACTATTTTTGGTGTTTCTGAGGGAATTTGTGCCTATTTTGCCAAAAGAGCATGTGTGTAATCAGGTGCTAATGTTGGACTGGTATGCAATTAATCTCAGAGGTGTTTTTTTTTTGAGTTTGGGCCAGATCTCTATGCAGGCCACCCGAGTTCCTCCTCACCAGGGGTCTCCAAACTATGGCCCTTCAGTTGTTCAGGTACTGCAATTTAACTTATGCATAGTCATGTCTGTGAATGTAAGAGTTTTACAATGCCTCATGGGACGTGTAGTTCCGCAACAGCTGGAGGGCCATAGTTTGGAGTTCCCTGCTCCACACCAAAATCAGCAAGCCACGCCTAGATTAAGGCTTACCTGTAGGTGCTTGAAATATCTCCTAAACCTCCACGGTTTAGGAGATATTTACTAAAATCATGGGTGCCGCTGTCTAGGGCGCATGTGCCATAGACAGCGGAGCAGGTGCACTGTAGTGTGCCATTCCTCATTGAGGCTGTGCCGTAACTGCCGGCTCCCGCGCGCACGTCATGCGTGACGTCATCGCGGCTCCGGCCAATCAGAGCGCCGGAGCTGCGATACACGGAAATAACCCCTGGGCAAGACATTGGAAGACGATGGCTGCAGGGGCTTCGATCGGAGGTGAGTATTACATAATGAGCTATTATGCCATGCATACTAGCTCATTATGCCTTTGCCTTGTAGGTGTTTTTTTTTTTTTATACCTGGGTTTACTTCCTCTTTAGGGACCTGGCTTTGTGCGCAGTGGCACACTTATGCCAGGAACAAAAAACAGCCTTCCTCAAACTGTTGTCACAAGATTGGAAGTGCACAAATGTTTCAAATGTGTTTTTTATGCTCTAGCATTAACTTTCACAGGACACATCAAAACTCAAAAAATGTGGAGGGGTGTCCACATACCTTTGGCTATATAATGTAGGTATGTCAACTGGTGTGACAATATCTGTCACCTAGTGAGATCAATGTAAGGTGGGTGCCGCTCCATAGCAAAATGGAAATCCAACAGGCTAGTCACTCTAAATTAAAGAAAATGTTGTACTACATTAGAGAGATTTTGTTAAAGGAAAAAACAAACTGTAGGTATGGCGTGCTTGCAGTTTTCTCCAAAATCTTACAGTAATAGCAGGCAGAAAAACGATCATACACATCACATGATCTGGAACCACAGTGATTGGTTCATGAGTATGAAACATGTTGCTGTCATTGATAGCCTTGTTTCAGAACCAGGGGCTTGCACAAGTGTATGCCTACTATTCTAAATTGTAGTGTTCATTAAGGCCCCATGCACACGAGACGCTGCTAAACTCGAGTTCAGAGGCATTTGGGCATTTTTTTCAACTGCCCCTGAACACATTTAATGTTATCCTATGTGTCCATGCACACAATCACGTTTTTTGGCGTTTCAAAGCAGTTGGGTTTAGGGCCGTTTTTCCAAACCCAAAATTTTGGGTTCAGAAGCTTTCAGCTTTTGCGTTTTAGACGCAAATCGCGGCAAATCGCGGCAAATCGCGGCAAATCGCGGTACCGGCGTTTTGCCGCGATTTCGTTTATAGGCGTTTTTAAAGGTGACCTATTTTTTTACATTAGAAATCTCAAAAATGATGGCAAATGATGAAAAACCATAAAAAAAACATAAAAAATGTAATTGCTTGCATTGCATTGTGGACAATCCACAACTTGTGGCAGGTGACGTGGCCAGTGGACAATCCACAACTTGTGGCAGGTGACATGGCCAGGTGACGTGGCAAGTGGAAAACCCACAACTTGTTGTAGGTGACGTGGCCAGGTGACGTGGCCAGGTCACGTGGCCAGTGGACAATCCACAACTTGTGGCAGGTAACATGGCCAGGTGACGTGACAAGTGTACAATCCACAACTTGTGGTAGGTGACGTGGCCAGGTGACGTGGCAGGTGATGTGGCCAGGTGACGTGGCAGGTGACGTAGCCAGGTGACATGGCAAGTGGACAATCCACAACTTGTGGCAGGTAACGTGGCCAGGTGACATGGCAGGTGACGTGGCTTGGTGACGTGGCCAGTGGACAATACACAACTTGTGGCAGGTGACGTGGCCAGTTGATGTGGCATGTGACGTGGCCAGTGGACAATCCACAACTTGTGGCAGGTGACGTGGCCAGGTGATGTGGCAGGTGACGTGGCCAGGTGACATGGCAAGTGGACAATCCACAACTTGCGGCAGGTGACGTGGCCAGGTGACGTGGCCAGTGGACAATCCACAACTTGTGGCAGGTGGGGTGGCCAGGTGACATGGCAGATGACGTGGCAAGTGGACAATACACAACTTGAGGCAGGTGACGTGGCAAGTGGACAATCCACAACTTGTTGTAGGTGACGTGGCCAGGTGATGTGGCAGGTGACGTGGCCAGGTGCCGTGGCCAGTGGACTATCCACAACTTGTGGCAGGTGGCGTGGCCAGGTGACATGGCAAGTGGACAATTCACAACTTGGCAGGTGACATGACCAGTTGATGTGGCAGGTGACGTGGCCAGTGGACAATCCACAACTTGTGGCAGGTGACGTGGCCAGGTGACGTGGCAGGTGATGTGGCCAGGTGACATGGCAAGTGGACAATCCACAACTTGTGGCAGGTGACGTGGCCAGGTGACGTGGCAGGTGACGTGGGCAGGTGACATGGCAAGTGGACAATCCACAACTTGTGGCAGGTGACGTGGCCAGGTGACATGGCAGGTGACATGGCAGGTGGCGTGGCCAGTGGACAATCCACAACTTGTGGCAGGTGACGTGGCCAGGTGACGTGGCCAGGTGACATGGCCAGGTGACGTGGCAGGTGACATAGCCAGGTGACATGACCAGTGGACAATCCACAACTTGTGGCAGGTGACGTGGCCAGGTGACGTGGCCAGGTGACGTGGCAGGTGGACAATCCACAACTTGTGGCAGGTGGCGTGGCCAGGTGATGTGGCAAGTGGACAATTCACAACTTGGCAGGTGACGTGGCCAGTTGATGTGGCAGGTGACGTGGCCAGTGGACAATCCACAACTTGTGGCAGGTGACGTGGCCAGGTGACGTGGCAGGTGACGTGGCCAGGTGACATGGCAGGTGACGTGGCCAGGTGACGTGGCCAGTGGACAATCCACAACTTGTGGCAGGTGACATGGCCAGGTGACGTGGCAGGTGACGTGGCCAGGTGACATGGCAGGTGACGTGGCCAGGTGACGTGGCCAGTGGACAATCCACAACATGTGGCAGGTGACGTGGCCAGTTGACGTGGCAGGTGACGTGGCCAGTGGACAATCCACAACTTGTGGCAGGTGACGTGGCCAGGTGACGTGGCCAGGTGACGTGGCAGGTGACGTGGCCAGGTGACGTGGCAGGTGACATAGCCAGGTGACGTGGCCAGTGGACAATCCACAACTTGTGGCAGGTGGCGTGGCCAGGTGATGTGGCAAGTGGACAATTCACAACTTGGCAGGTGACGTGGCCAGTTGATGTGGCAGGTGACGTGGCCAGTGGACAATCCACAACTTGTGGCAGGTGACGTGGCCAGGTGACGTGGCCAGGTGACGTGGCAGGTGACGTGGCCAGGTGACGTGGCAAGTGACACGCTAAATACACATACACTGCTGCTCTCTCAGCTGCTCTGGTCTCACAAAATAGCTGAAATGGTTAAATAATATTGTTTTTTGAGCTTAGGGAGGGTCTTATGATGTTTCTTAACCAAATGCTTATAAACGCGAACGCGGTAAAACGCGGTAAATCGCGGTAAAACGCCGTGTTTAGATGAGTTTGCATTTGCTTCTCGTGTGCATGGGGCCTAAAATTCTCTCAGCATGGAGACCTGAGTACTTTAGACTGCTGACCTAAAATTATTGTCCAGGTGGGGTTACAGTTGAAAAACACACAAATTAACACTACTAGGTGTTACAAAAAAAATTATTCTCTGGTTTTCAAAGGGGGTTGTAAAGTCAGAAGGTTTTTTATCTTAATGCAGTCTATGCATTAGGATAAAAAGCCTTCTGTGTGCAGCAGCCCCCCTTGGCCCCCCTAATATTGACCCGATCACCATCTCTGTCTCTTTGTACCCTTACTCATTCACCAAACAAAAGTCAAAAAAATTCATTAAAACACACAGACAATTCCTTTATTAAAAATGGAAAAAAAAATGCCCCCCAATGTAAATCTATTGTCAATCACACCGCCCACCGTGCCAGACACAAATAAAAAAAAAAAAGGAGCAAAAACGTATACAAAATGCAACACTTGCCTTTTGGTGAGGCTCCATTAAAGTCCATTACACATGTAGCGGCCTGCTCCTGTTGGGCTGGCACTGCCTTAAATTTAGGGGGAAGTCTGAGAGTTAGTTTACTCAGACATGTATGATTTAGAGCAAATTTGACCTCTGTTCCAGCCATGGCTGTGCTGTGAGTGACCACTATTGTTCTACAGGGGTGTTGTTATCACTCCAGGCCAAGGGTGGCAGCAGCTAGGTCAAGGTGATTTGGGTGTTCCCCCTCGGCAGCCAATCAGTGGGGGTTCATTGTCCCGTTGTGCATGCTGGGGAGGGGTACTTAAGGGACAGACGTCATTGGATCAAGGTCGTCGATCCTTGGTCTGTTGTCCCACCACCCCGTGTGTGACCCTCCTGCCCGGGGGTGCGTGCTCCTGCAACCCTGGCTCCGGGACCACGTTGGTCTAAGGTTGTGATCTGTTGAGTAGGCTCAGTAAGCAGATTGGGTCTACGCTTTCAAGGGTGATCCTGTGCTGTCCCATCCTGGACGGAGGAAGCCTATCTTGGAGCGGACCAAGCACGAGGCTGGTATCTCAGGAGAGGCCTTAAACTTCATCAAAGGATGCACCTTTACTGAAAGGCTTGATGGTGATCGCCTGTCAGTTCTAAGCTCTGCAAGAAGTTATTCTGGAGAGATCCGGGTGCTGAATCCTGTGCTACAAGGATTTTGGACAGAAAGTGTCTCCATCTGTGGCAAAGACTGTACCATATTCGGTGCGCCATTTTGGCTGCTAGGCTAGTGAGAGAAACCTATCCGGGTGTGCAATACTCACTCTGGCTAGAGTGGCGACGAAAGCTGTGTTGCTGGAAGCAGGAGTGTTTCCCGATTGAATTAATGCACCTGAACCTATTTACCTGTTACCCTTCCACCTCTTCAATCACTTTTTTAATTTCTTTACCAAGTTCAGCAAATAAATCTTACAAAAAAGAAGTCTAAAGTGTGGACATTGAACTTTCTCTACTCTCATCCATTACCCTGGACGGCGAGGAAATAGAGGTAACATGCCGCCCCGAAAATATCCAGCAGCTCTTTCGGGGGTAGTGCTACACGTGGAGGCTCGCCTGGCATAGGCTGTTGTCTGACAACGGTATCAAGAGTCTATTTCGCCATTGAGAGTCTGAATTTGTCAAGGTGTTGGACTGTGCTCGCAAAGAAGGGGTTAAGGTCAGGTTGCTTGGCTAGGCTTTGGCTGCACGTGCAACGGAGTAAAGTGCGTGGAGCAACGTGCCAAGAAAAGAACTGAAAGTGGGAGGAGTTACCCGCCCCTGCGTGAGGCGTGAGTGTGTCTGGCGCGCAAAAGTGTTGATTACTCGATCGTGGAGAGATCGGTTGCAGTCATGTCGGCGTATCCATCACAATCGGAGAGGCTGAGGCCTACTATGTCTCAGGCTGGAGCTAGTGCGAATAACACCCACCCACCCACTGGAGCCTTGTTAACAGATACAGGTTTCTGGATGAAGCTGCGGGGGCGTTTCGTACTCTACACGAGCGGCAATGTGGAGGCACTCGGTGTGTCATGCCTACGATGTGAGGGACTGCCAGTTCAAATCCGACCTTTCGGCCGATACTTACAGTGTGGAGAATATTTATTCATGGTGGACCAGCCTACCGGATCACCCCGTGCATATTGGGGTGGACTGGGTTACAGGTGCCACCAATTTGGAGGAAGTTACTCCCTGGCCTGCAACTACTACTACTACTACCACACCTGCCGTGCATGCTGTTGATGAAAATGTTCTTGGCCCATCAGCAGAAGCTACTACAGAGAATGTCTGTACAGCAGTCATACCTGCCATGCCTGCCTGGAAGAAGGTGGGTTATGCGAAGGCTTCCCACGGCCGAGGTTGAGGCCTACCTCAGTGTCTACCGGGACCGGACTCCAAGGAGGATGTTGCCCTCATAGCGGCCACGCCAGGAACTGGTAAGCGGGCTGGGGACAATGTCAAAGTCGTGCATACTTATTTGCCCGCAGAGGAGTATGCAGACTCTGATTTGGACTCATTGTCAGATGCCGGTGACAATCATTGGTTTGATCTGGAGCTTCCTGAACTAGCGTGGGATAAGAGATTCAAAGCTGCCACTTCCCGTAGTTTTGGGAAACGTTCTCCCATGGACAGTGGAAATACAATGCCTCAGGCGGAAACCCCGGGGGTGAATTGGGAAGTTGTGATGGATGCAGGAATCATTACAGGAGGGAAAGATGTGCCTCCAGTCATGACGCTTGTTTTGAAAAGGTCTCCGGAGGCTTGTGTAATGCCGGGACTGGGACATTCCCATACTTTGCCTTAACTTGCTCGGTTGCAGAGGATTCTGATGAACAAGGTTGCTCTCGACTATGGATGGGAGTTCCCTTATGTGCCAGAAGCCACCATGAAAGAGATTGAGGAGAACCGTAAAAAATGGTATCAGGAAGCCATTTGGGACTATCTTAAAGTGCCAAAGCCGTCCCAGAATGTCAGTTTTTCTTTTATAATGGCTCATCGTTTTGAGGGATGTCGGAAGTCCTGGAGCTATGGCAGACACATTTATTCGAAAATCCCAGAAATTTGGACGAAAAGGCATTCGGACAAAAATTAATGCACATGTCTACTTACCAGACCTACCACTATACCTTCTTATACTACCCAGACCTACCACTATACTGCCCTATACTATCCAGATCTATCACTGTATCTCCCTATACCAGAGGTGGCAAACACAAGGCCCGCGGGCCGAATCCGGCCCTCCAAGCCATTTCATGTGGCCCTCGCACCTCCAGCCCTCCTCCATTCCTACTCTAGACCCTTACTTTCTGCTTTCAAGCAATGCATCCAGTTTCTTCCCAGCAGCAGCATAAGGAAAGGGGGTGCACTGTGATGTAAGGGAGAGTGGGGGACTCAACTTCTGATGGTGGGGGGGCTATTGACATCTAATGTAAAGGAGAGGGCATGCACTGGACATCTAATATTACAGATACAACCGGCCCTTTTGAGGGCAATCATAATGCTAATGGGGCCCACAATGAAATTGAGTTTGACACCCCTGCCCTATACTATCCAGATCTACCACGATATATTTCTATACTATTCAGTCCTACCACTATATCTCCCTTTACTATCCAGAACCACCACTTTACCTCCCTATACTACCTAGACCTGCCACTATACCTCCATATACTATTTAGATCTACCACTATACTGCCCTTTACTAACCTACCAATGTACTGCCATATACTATCCAAACCTTCCATTGTACTGCCCTATACTATCCAAACCTACCTCTGTACTGCCCTATACAACCAAAACCTGATACTACACATTACTACATCCTATTCTGTATCCTCCTAACCTCCCCTCTACTGTGTCCTCCAACCCCCCTGTACTGTACCTTCCTGCCCCCCATACTGTGTACAGTTATACATAAATACAGGCCGCTAAATGGCTGGGAGTGTTTTTTTTTTACAGGGGGGCAATGTGTACAGGGAGGGTGATAGTTTCAAAAAGGAGTGGGAGCAGTGTGTACAGGAAAAAAGTGTCAGTGTATATGGGGGGGCAGTGTGTAGAGAGGGCGGGACAGTGTGTATAGGGGGTGAATGTAATTTGGGACAAAAATGTCATATGGGTACAGTGTTGCATGACTGAGTAATTGTCATTCATAATGTGAGTGCACTGAAAACTGAAAATTGGTCTGGTTAGGAAGGGGGTTTAAGTGCCTAGAGAGCAAGTGGCTAATCTACATTTGTGCCTGGATTTCAGCTTTAATTGAACCAAAATGTATAAATCATCCTTTTACTGAAAATGTTATAGCAGCAGCAAAAATAAGGCCATTACATTTTTTTGAATGAAAAAGATAGATTGTATAAAAACTAAGCAGAAGCCAAACCCTAAGGTAAAACGTGTTTGTAATATTTAATATTATAGATTTGCATCATAACACTCATTCTTCCTATCAAACAGATATACATGTTTCATCAACTTGAAAAAAATAAAAAGTGCACATCTCCATTAGAAGCAGAATACGAAAATAACCACACACCAATGTGAACCTGTGTCTTTTCCATCCATTAGCATTCATCTTCAAGCTTGCATCGCCCAGAGAGATTATCGTTAAAATAACTGTATTAGTGTGTCTGAAAGCAGAGCTTCACTGATTTCATTAGGCCCGCTCAGCGCACAAGGCACCTGGAGTATTATTTAACAAATTTTCATTTATTTAAAAGTTTGCTGATTATGATGCTAAATGCACATTTCTCTTAATTGGAGAAGTCTTCGGCATTTTTCTCTCTCTAATATCAACTCTTGTTCTCCTTTGGCAGCAATAGAAATCAGCCAGTTAATACAAATGCACTTTGCCGTTCACTGCAAATTGCTCTACTGTGGTTTATAGATAGCAGTAATGAGCTGCCATCTGTATATAAATAACAAGGTACAACCAATACATATTACTGATAATGTGCTTAGTGGAAACAGCAAAAGTGAACTTTTTACTCTAAAAGCAACTCAACTGCTGTGGTTTCTTTGTATCTTTTCCAAATAATAACAGCCTTGCTAGAAGCATGCCAGAAATTGTCTATATTATGTAGAAGGTGAGCAAGTAGAAATGGACATGATAAGCAGTCAAGCATAGCACATCAGTGCTTTGTTCTGCAATGGACTGATGACTTCTACAGGTGAGAATCAGCAAATACTACTTTTCAGCAGGATGCCACATACAAAACTATTGATGAGCCACAAAGTTTTCTCCAGCCAGGTTTAATGAGACACAAAGGCTGGCTGGTGTCTTTAAGGTCAGAGAACACTCTATAACCAGCAATAGTTCATTTGAAAAGCATCATTTACAAAAGCAGCTTTTGTAACGGCGGTTGTATTATTCGAGGACTATAAGCAGCAGGATACTTGGCTAATTGCAAATATATGAACATTTCATGTTAAACATTATTCAGTATTATAAAAGCTGTCTACCAACATGCATAGCTTGTTGGGTTTCTATTTCTGTAACACAGATAACTTAGTAGAAGTAAGCCGTTCAAGAACCTTAAAGTGGAGTTAAACCCTAAAATATAAAGGCAAAACTTTAGTTTTGGATAGAGCAGAGATGGATTGGAACACCTATTCGATTTTTATTGCCACCTGTGCCCCCATTAGAGAGATCCTCTATTTGTCCTGTTTACTGTTATTGAAAGTGAAATAAAGGAATTCTATTTTCAAAATGGACCAAAGTGCAATGGCATACAAAACAGATTCACAGTCACAACTTAAATCCCAGCTACAGCCAAAATATTGCAGTAGCAGTTTAGCACCTCTGTTGGCTTGTATTGCTCCTGTGCATTTTTGCCTCAGTGACAACCTATCTAATTTATTTCTTGTCCTGGTTCCAATATGGACTGGAAACTTTGTAGACATTTTAGCCCCCCCCCCTTTAAAAAGGGGCTGTAAAATGTTATGACTATTCCTATAATGCTATACCCATTACACAAGACGGAGTAGATTCCTTTCAGGACTAGAGCTCCTCTAGAACCCCATCCGATTTGTCTAAAGCAACATTAACTATGTAGCCTGCTCGGATTGGCAGAGGTTGTTACTCCAATCAGAACAGGCTTAGCAGGCTCTGTAGTCATCAAGAGTGCATCGCCCGCCAGAATTAGCTGAGCGGTACATATACTAAATACATACAGCTTTACAGAGCACCCGGCGGCCTGATATCCATTGGTCAGTGCTGCCTCACCCAGCATCTAATATGACCCCCGGTTTTTGGCTGTGTAAATGGTCGTCTTATACGCCGGAAAATACGGTATATTTGAAGTGTTGTTAATTTTTTATAATTTTATTTTTCATAATTTTATCATGATGTGTGATTTTTAGTCTTTATAAGAGATGTCCACCCCATCCCCTAATATTTTTCAGTTAACCAGGGAAATGGCAGAGCTGCCAGATTGATAATTTGGTTCTGGTATTTAAATTCATAAGATGAACCCGGCACATTCCCCGGAATGCTGGAGGTGTGGCGCCTCCCCTGGCGACTTCTCCCACATCTTCTGGCGGTGCCCTGAGGTGCAACAGTACTTGGAGATGGTGCTGGACATGTTTAATAAAGTTGCAGTGACCCAGCTACCAATGGGGATGGAGGTGTGTCTCTTGGGAATAGTTGAGAACATTGTCCCGACCTCCGCAAAACGTACTTTGGTCAGCTTGTTGCTTTTTTACGCACACAAAAATATTGCTATGCACTGTAAGAAACCCACACCCCCCTCTCTGGTGCAGTGGAGGAGCCTAGTGAACACCAGCCTTCGCCTGTACAGAGACACGTATATTAATTGTGGCTGTCCGCTGAAGTACGGCAAGGTTTGGCGTGCTTGGCTGGCAGAGTCTAAGACTGCTGGCTGAAAATGTATGTTTGGAGTCACTGATCTGTGAGTTGGTGCTTGTGAGTGGTCTCTGTTGAGCTGCCTCATGGGCACTCTGAGGATGTAACTGAAAGGAGATCTGATGCACCCTCACCCTAACTCATCCTATGTCAATGTATACATGTTGCAGTAGTATATTGTATCTGATGTCTTGGTATATGTACTGTACGTGCTTGAGCTATGTATGTATGTATATGGTTTGTTTGTTCTGTTTTTCTTTTGTATTATATGAAATACCTTAATAAAAACAACTTTAAAAAAAAAAATTGCACAGTAATGTATAAATATATATATATATATATATATATAGTAAGCATATTCATCTTCAAAGTTTAAACTTCCAATCCTAGAGATTTCGATTACAGAATGGTTTGCCGTTGTGGAGCCCCACCATATGCTCTTCCTGGTATTTGCAAATAAAAATGAATTATTTGCAGCTACAGCAATATAAGGTGAGAATGGTAGAAAGCTTGTGTAAGTCTTTTAATGTTTATAATGCACATCTGGTGTTTCCTGTGTTTGGAGCAACTCACTAAAATACAGGACAATACTGCTTTGTTTCTAAATTTGTTAACATGTTCTGCATAAAAAGCAAAATGTAAAACCAAAAGGAGGCTGAATGTTTTTTTAGTCACTATAATCTTTTTTCATTATGATATATAAAAAGTAAAACAAATGCTGTTGTTTTAAAAAGGTTAAGATTGTACCCCACCTTCTTTGTTTTCTTTTTAGATAGACAGATGGAAAAGTTGTTCTTTAGTGCCAGTGGTGTCACATATGTAGGTATCAAGGATTAGGGATGAGCTTCGTATTCGAGTCAAATTTATGTTCAACTCGAACATCGTATGTTCAATCCTTCGTCGAATTACGGACGTTTTGGGCCGTTCGCGCCAAATTCGAGTTGCGCTTCACGGCCCATAATTCACTGCGGCATCGCAGTGCATTGCTGGCTGATGATTGGCCAAGCATGCACTATGACCTGCATGCTTAGCCAATCACAGCTTTCAAAAAACAGAGAGCCATAATTGGCCAAAGCCAGGGTGGCTTTGGCCAATTATGGCCCAGGGGGTTTAGTACATGCCCCACACTATAAAAGGCCGCCTGCAGGTCGGCCTTGTGTAGTGTGTTGCGGTGGTTAAGAGAGAGAAGACAGAGAGAGAGTGTAATTTTTTGCAGGTAGATAGAGCAGTCAGTTAAAGTTACAGTGTGTAGAGGATATATATGCATCCAAGGTGTTGTACATATATTTATACACTGTATAGTTTAGCTAGATCAGCTCTTCCTAATTTACTGGCAGACAGGTGATTGTGCCAGCTGCAGTATTCTCACGTGGTGTATTGCCTGTGTCCTCTGCAGTGTGCACCATAAAGCTATGTGGTGTGTGTACTGCCTTTGTCCTCTGTAGTTTGCACCTAAGGCTACTTGGTGTGTACTGCCTTTGTCCTCTGCAGTTTGCACCTAAAGCTACTTGGCGTGTACTGCCCGTGTCCTCTGCAGATTGCACCTAAAGCTACGTGGTGTGTGTACTGTCTGTGTCTGTGCTATTTTTCTCAATGATTTTCATCCATATTGCAGGGACCAGACATTACATTAAAGCCGCAAGCAGTTTTAAATTACTTTTTTCTTATAGTAATCTCATTTTGTGCAGGGACAGTTCTAAACATGTGCCACTTCACAGGCATACTATAGACACCCATCAGGTACAATATTTAAAGGAATGTTTCATGTATTTTTTTTTTTAAATTTAAGCATCATTAAAATCACTGCTCCAGAAAGAAAAAAAAAACGTTTTTTTAAAACTTTTTTTTCCATTGATACATGCTCCCTGGGGCAAGACCCGGGTTCTCAAAGACATTTTCACAGGCATACTATAGACCCTCAGCAGGTACAATATTTAAAGGAATAAAAAAAATATTTATTTTAAGCATCATTAACCACTTAACCACCTGACCATATTGCTGGTCAAAGACCAGAGCACTTTTTTGCGAATTCGGCACTGCGTTGCTTTAACTGACAATTGCGCTGTCGTGCAACGTGGCGCCCAAACAAAATTGGCGTCCTTTTTTCCCCACAAATAGAGCTTTCTTTTGGTGGTATTTGATCACCCTTTTTAGTTTTTGCGCTATAAACAAAAATAGAGCGACAAATTTAAAAAAAATGCATATTTTTTACTTTTTGCTATAATAAATATCCCCCAAAAATATATATATATATAAAAAAAAAATTTTCCTCAGTTTAGGCCGATACGTATTCTTCTACATATTTTATGTAAAAAAAAAATTGCAATAAGCGTTTATTGATTGGTTAAAGCGTTTACAAAATAGGGGGTATTTTTATTAATATTTTTTTTTACTAGTAATGGCGGCGATCAGCGATTTTTTTTCGGTACTGCAACATTATGGCGGACACTTCGGACACTTTTGACACATTTTGGGACCATTGGCATTTTTATAGCGATCAGTGCTATAAAAATGCATTGGATTACTATAAAAATGCCACTGGCAGTGAATGGGGTTAACACTAGGGGGCAGGGATGGGGTTAAGTATGTTCCCTGGGTGTGTTCTAACTGTAGGGGGGGTGGACTGACGTGGGGAAATGACTGATCGTCTGTTCATACATTGTATGAACAGAAGATCAGCATTTCTCTCCCTGACAGGACCGGGAGCTGTGTGTTTACACACACAGCTCCTGGTTCCCGCTCTGTAACGAGCGATGGCGTGTGCCCAGCGGCAATCACGCCCGCCGGGCATGCGCACGGGAGTCGGGACGAGCGCACGCTCCTAGTGGCCTGTGAGAGAGCTGACGTACAGCTACGGGCTCTCGCCCAGGGGAGCCGACCTGCCGCCGTAAACAACGGCGGCTGGTCGTTAAACTAGTTAAAGATTTTTTTTTTTTTTAACCACTTCCAGCCCGGCCTATGGCCAATTTACGTCCGGGAAGTGGTTACACAATCCTGACAGGACGTCCATGGACGTCCTGCAGGATTTCATGCCGTGGGGGCGCGCAGCGCGGCGATCGGTGAAGCGGGGTGTCAGTCTGACACCCTGCATCTCCGATCTCGGTAAAGAGTCTCCGGCGGAGACTCTTTACCACGTGATCAGCCGTGTCGAATCACAGTTTTTGATAGCATGGGCAGCAATTAGAACACCTGTCAATTTTTTTTATTGCTGTCTTTGCCCCTGTTAGGGAGAGTCACCCTCTCTATTAGTCCTGTTTACCCTGTTGTCCCCAGAACAGAAATAGTGGCGATATCTTCCAATTGGAACATAATTCTGAGGTCCCTGAATAGTTAATTTTGCGTCTGGCACACAAATTATACACAAATAATGTATCTGACTTGAACAGCGGCGCACATGTTTTTTTTAAGATAGCAGAAAAAATGAACTGTGTGGACAACAGGTGAGAAATTTTATTGCATGCAGCCTTAGATCATTTGATAGTCTGTCACATTGTATAGAAGCAATTAGCTTGCAGTGTACCGGAAAGCACTTTCACAGATTAACAGAGTTTAATGCTGCATTATAACGATTTTAAAGTCTTTTCTTCTGAAGTTACACAATAAAAAGAAATGATTCATCATTCTCAGTTAATCCATTATGTTAAAAAAAAAAAAATCCAATTTCACATAGCAAATATGAACATTTTTATTATATTACACCACATGTAGAAAAAAAAAAAAAAACAAGCTGCTTATGTACCATAAATCTAGGAAATTCAGAAAAATATATAATAGTATACTGTACTATTCAGAAAGAAATATTGTAAGGGGGTTATTAAGAAGCCATTCAGTGTTCCCACCTAATAAAAAAAAAATATTGCTTATAATTTATTGTTCTATCCTAGTGAGATTAGTGCTTCAGTAAGCTATTTTCATTTGGCTGAGATTTATAAACATGCAGCCTGGCTCTTTACCTCCTAATAGAACAGCAGTAATGTTCTATTTCACCAAACTCAATTTACTGGAAAAAAAATAAGATAGATTTTCAAAAAGTGTCACTGTTGCCCATGTCAACCAATCTAATTTCTCACAGAGAATACTAGGCTAAAAATGATTTGCAGCAGAGTGTTGTATCGGGTTAGCCATGGATACAAGGAAAAGTTTACAGTGGGTCTAGGGCAGACCTGGGCAAACTACGGCCCGCGGGCCCTATACGGCCCGGCGGACCTTTTAATCCGGCCCACCCCCGTCGCCGAAATCGCCGATGCCACGTTAATCACCGCGGCGGGGAACATTACAGACAGCGTTCGTTTGAACAGCTGTTTTCCCCGCTGCGCATAGACACTCCCCCTTGGACGGATCTGTCCAATCGCGAGCAAGGGGGAGTCACATAGACACTCCCCCTTGCTCGCGATTGGACAGATCCGTCCAAGGGGGAGTGTCTATGGCATAGACACTCCCCCTTGGACGGATCTGTCCAATCGCGAGCAAGGGGGAGTCACATAGACACTCCCCCTTGCTCGCGATTGGACAGATCTGTCCAAGGGGGAGTGTCTATGCGCAGCGGGGAAAACAGCTGTTCAAACGAACGCTGTCTGTAATGTTCCCCGCCGCGGTGATAACAGTAGGCAGGGCCGGGAGGGGTCACTGTGCCAACACACGCAGCCACTTGTGCCAACACATGCAGCCACTTGTGCCAACACATGCAGCCACTTGTGCCAACACACGCAGCCACTGTGCCACCATAAATTGTCGCCACTGTGCCAATCACACGCAGCCACTTTGCCAATCACACGTAGCCACTGTGCCACTGTTCCTAAACACAGCCACTGTGCCAATCACATGCAGCCACTGTGCCAATCACATGCAGCCACTGTGCCAATCACATGCAGCCACTGTGCCAATCACACGCAGCCACTGTGCCAATCACACGCAGCCACTATGCCAATAACACGCAGCCACTCTGCCCATCAAACGCAGCCACTGTGCCAATCACACGCAGCCACTGTGCCCATCAAACGCAGCCACTGTGCCCATCAAACGCAGCCACTGTGCCCATCAAACGCAGCCACTGTGCCCATCACATGCAGCCACTGTGCCAACACACACAGTCACTGTGCCATCAATTGTTGCCACTGTGCCCATCACACGCAGCCACTGTGCCATCAATTGTCGCCACTGTGCCCATCAAACGCAACCACTGTGCCATCACACGCAGCCACTGTGCCATCACATGCAGCCACTGTGCCATCAATTGTTATTGATTAAACAGTGGCTGCCTGTCCCCAGCGTCTGTCCCCCTCCTGTGTCATGTCCCCAGCGTCTGTCCCCCTCCTGTGTCATGTCCCCCTCCTGTGTCATGTCCCCAGCGTCTGTCCCCCTCCTGTGTCATGTCCCCAGCCTCTGTCCCCCTCCTGTGTCATGTCCCCAGCGTCTGTCCCCCTCCTGTGCCATGTCCCCAGCGCCTGTCCCCCTCCTGTGTCATGTCCCCAGCCTCTGTCCCCCTCCTGTGTCATGTCCCCAGCGTCTGTCCCCCTCCTGTGTCATGTCCCCAGCGTCTGTCCCCCTCCTGTGTCATGTCCCCAGCGTCTGTCCCCCTCCTGTGTCATGTCCCCAGCGTCTGTCTCCCTCCTGTGTCATGTCCCCAGCGTCTGTCCCCCTCCTGTGTCATGTCCCCAGCGTCTGTCCCCCTCCTGTGTCATGTCCCCAGCGTCTGTCCCCCTCGTCTGTCCCCCTCTTGTGTCATGTCCCCAGCCTCTGTCCCCCTCCTGTGTCATGTCCCCAGCCTCTGTCCCCCTCCTGTGTCATGTCCCCAGCCTCTGTCCCCCTCCTGTGTCATGTCCCCAGCCTCTGTCCCCCTCCTGTGTCATGTCCCCAGCCTCTGTCCCCCTCCTGTTTCATGTCCCCAGCCTCTGTCCCCCTCCTGTGCCATGTCCCCAGCCTCTGTCCCCCTCCTGTGCCATGTCCCCAGCCTCTGTCCCCCTCCTGTGCCATGTCTATAACAAGTACTCGTACCAGTTTTCCAACAATGATATTTACTGCTTTTTATAAAGAAATACAATTGATTTTATGCAGTATTGAGTTTAGCCTTTTGGCCCGGCCCTCCAAAATATTTTTAGTTTCTCATGTGGCCCCATCGAAAAAATAATTGCCCACCCCTGGTCTAGGGTGATACCATTTATTGGCTAACCATACAGGCGGTAGTGCAAGTGTTTGGGGCACACTAGCTTTTTCTTCAGCCAATAGGTTAGGTTTAAAGTTGACTAAGCCAACCTACACTGGGGCAATTAGTTCCTGAATAGTTATAGAACAGTTTATTTTTTTTATTTTTTTTATGTCTTATTTTTTAAACAGTAGAGCCATGTAAATGATTAATTAATTGTAGTCCTAATGCAAGCCATGTAACCATTCCTACCTTTTGATTGGCTCCTATTGCTACTTTCCCACTTCACTGACATAAGTAATTCTACATATTTTCCAACTGTTGTGCAGTATTATCAGTTTATTGTAATCAAAAACAACTAACAGGTATCATAGTTGTTGTTAATTGTCATTGTATAGATCAGGCCATCCAACCTTGAAAACCTAGAAGTTTGAGATGATTTGGCCAAATAAAATACAACTCTGTATACTATATATGTTTAGTACTGCCCAATTTAGGTTTGTGTGAGCAACAACAGAACAAAAACAGGCATGTATTTCAGGAAACTCCTTGGGACTGATATTTTCGCTGTTAAAATTCATGGGCCAGATTCACGTAGATCAGCGGATCTATAGATCCGCTCGTTCTACGTGAATTAAGATCCGCTCCCGCAAGTTTAGGAGGCAAGTGGCTAATTCACAAACCACTTACCTCCAAACTTGCGACGGCGGATCCTAAATCCCCCAGCGGAATTCAAATTCCGCGGCTAGGGGAGTGTCATATTTAAATCAGGCGCGCTCCCGCGCCGATTTAAATACGCATGCGTCGTCCGGGGAATTTCCCGGCGTGCATTGCTCCCACTGACGTCAATAGGACGTCAGTGGTTGCGACGTGATCTAGACTTGCGACGCGCGTGTTCGTGAATCGGCGTACGCAAACGACGTAGGAAATTTCAAAATCGACGCGGGAACGACGGCCATACTTAACAATACTTACCCCTGCTTTTAGCAGGGGTAAGTATATGACGGGTACCGCGCTACGGAAACGACGTAAGAACACCGCGTCGGGTCCGCGTACGGTCGTGAATTTCGCGTATCTCGCTGATTTACATATTATTCAGTGTAAATCAGCGGGAACGCCCCCGGCGCCATTTTTAATTCAAAAAAAAGATCCGACAGTGTAACACAGTGTGACACTGTCGGATCTCAGCCCTATCTATGCGTATCTGATTCTATGAATCAGGCGCATAGATAGGACCAGAAAAAATCCGAGATACGATGGTGTATCTGAGATACACCGTCGTATCTGCTTCGTGAATCTGGGCCCATATTTATTATACAATAAAAAAAGGTTAATTAACCACTTGAGACCAGGCCTTTTCTGGAACTTTTTGTTTAAATCAGTATTTTTTGCTAATAAAATTACTTCTAACCCCAAACAATATATATATATATATATATATATATATATATATATATATATATATATATATATATATATATTGTTTGGGGTTAGACGTAATTTTATTAGCAAAAAATTAGCAAAAAATACTGATTTAAACAAAAAGTTCCAGAAAAGGCCTGGTCTCAAGTGGTTAATTAACCTTTTTTTATTGTATAATAAATATGACACAAGCAAAATTGCAACAATTGCCATTTTATTCCCTAGGGTCTCTAAATTAAAAAAAATATATATACATATATATATATATATATATATATATATATATATATATATATATATATATATATATATATATATATATATTTTTTTTTTTTTAATTTAGAGACCCTAGGGAATAAAATGGCAATTGTTGCAATTTTGCTTGTGTCATACAGTATTTGCGCATTTAAAAAAAAAAAGTTGAATAAATAATAAAAAAGAAAACCCAGACAACCAATGGCCAGGGTTGTCGGGAAGAGGCCCTTGTCCTTATCAACATGGGGACAAGGTGCTTTGGGGTGGGGGGGGTGCAGGGCGCCAACTGCCCCAAAGCACCCACTCCTCCATGTTAAGGGCATGCGGCCTGGTACATTTCAGGAGAGGGGGGTGCTCGCTCGTCCCCACCCCCTTTCCTGACTGGCCAGGCTGCGTGCTCAGATAAGGGTCTGGTATGGATTTTGGGGGGACCCCCCCATGCCATTTTTTTTGGCATAGGGGGGGGGTTCCCCTTGCAATTCATACCAGACCTAAGGGCCTGGTATGCTCCTGGAGAAGAATCCATGCCGTTTTTCTATTTAAAATTTGGCGTGGAGTTCCCCCTCATGATTTATACCAAACATAGTGCCTGGTATTGGCAGGGATTCAAGTCGGATCCCCGTTCATTGAAAGTCGGACCAGCAAGATTGACACAATATCACGGTCACCTACTGTATCTCACATGTGTGGTGTGAACACTGGTTACAAATGCATGTGCATTCACTTCTGCACGCAGGCATGGGGAGCACTTAAAAAAAAAATCGTATTTATTTAATTTTTTATGTTTACGTTGTCCCTTAAATATTTTTTTGCATCACTTTTGTTTCTATTACAAGGAATGTAAATATCCCTTGTAAAAGAAATGAGGATATCAAGTCCTCTTTATGAAGCGGTATCTGGAGTCAAAAAGACCCCACATCTCTTCTGTACCTTGAAAAGCAAAAGATGATCCTAGTATGGGCTAACATGTTGTGATAAGCCGTGTTCAGTACGATCACTCTTTGGGTGACCTCCTGGATAAGATTAGTGTCTCTCTTTTCATCCCATCAGAGGACATTACACAGCATCACAGATATATACACAGATCCAGCCAACATGTTTGGTCATACTGACTGGACAGGTAAGACATCAAAATCAATACATGGCACAAACATCTACAGATTTGATCTTAAATTCATCAAGAAAAACTGTAAAACAGTCAACTACTACAGCACTTCACAGTCCTATTGCTGCTGTGCTGATCCCCAGGAAGCTAAATGAGTGTAGAACAAGAAAAAAAAAAAAGATGTTCTGTGTTAATCCTTCCAATTAAATAAATAATTGCAGCATTTTGGATAAAACATATATGTATGTGTTGTACAAGAATTTCTTTGAAATTGTAGTGACCACGTTTTCGTACAAATCCTTAAATTGTTCCTGACATGAATAAAACCCCACTGGGCTAAATTATTAGAAAAATTAGAGCTTAAAATTATTTTGCAGATTGGCTGCCCACTCGTGTTTGGTCAATTTAGAATAATTATTCTGAATAAAAAGAACCTTTCTTGACATGAATTTGAAAATATTACCTTCAAAACTCTCTCGTGACCTCAAGCCTAGGCAGATTGGATCAGACTAAATATGATCTCCAGTTATATGGGTGGGGGGTTTACTAAAACCGGAGCGCTCAGAATCTGTGGCAGCCAATCAGCTTCTAACTTCAGCTCATTCAATTGAGCTTTGACAATAAATCCTGGAAGCTGACTGGCAGTGTTGCAGCAGATTTTGCACTCTCCAGCTTTAGGAAATAAGCTTGTTTCACCTCATTGAGGACTACAGAATATATTGTTTTAAGTCAGAGTCTTTCTTATAGATTTAGAGTGAGATTGGATAATTGCCAAGGCACTGCCACTAAATACCAGGTTGGGTGTTGTATTATACATATTGTCTAAAATAATATTAGTTTTGTTTTTTTAAAAGACAAATATGTGGGTTGCCATTGTTGACCACTTTTTTAGAATGCTAGTTACCGGACTAGTATGCCAAGCCTTTGGTCTAAATGCTTTACTGAATCCTAACTTGGCAATTTGTGCAAATCTGGAACGGCAGACTAAAGTTAGAAGGTTACTTTACTAAAGGTAAATTGGATGTTCACTTTGCAAAGGAAGTTGCATTTCCCAAAATAATTTTTCCCCAGAGCCTAGAGAATGTGGTGAAATTTCACTTTGCAGAAATTACCCAATTATACGCAAGGAAAAAAAAAACAGCAATTTTGCTTGCACATGATTGGATGATGGAAATCAGCAAAGTTTAACCTCGAACACTAAGCTCTGGGGAAAATTCTCTTGCAAATGCAACCTACCTTGCAAAGCGAACAACCTATTGGGCTTTAGCAAATCAACCCTCCTCATCTGCATGCTGGTTCTAGATAGTGACTCAAAGCATTAAAACCAACCATTCAAGGTGACAGCCAAGCAACTAGCATTTGTAGAAGTAGCCTCAGGGTTTCCTTAACACACTTTGAAAAAGTTATTTACAATAAGCAGATCTTTTTCATATGTATATTCAAAAACATTTAAAACATACAATTCCCTTACACATGCAGTAGAATGCCACTGAAGTGGCTCCAAGTGTTCAGCGACCCTACAGATCAAATCCACCAATTAGAAAAAAAGATGTTTAGAGGGGACCTGATTGACAGTGAACAGGTGAGGAATTACAACATCCAGTCAAGAATTGGTGTCCCAGCGTTTTCCTGCTCTCTCCGTGCCATAGAAAACAGTCATTGAAGAAAAAGATTGGTCGCACACCAAGGAAGAACTTCTGTAGAGTAGTTACTTTAGTGTCAAGGTGCCAAAGGACGTAGACAGGACATTACAGGAACATTGGTAGACCTGTTTTACATGGATAACTTGTGCTTGTGAACAAACACAAGATATCCATGTGAACCCGGTCTACCAATGTTCCTGTAACGTGCTGTCTATGTCCTCTGAAAATAAAGTAACTATTCTACAGAAGTTCTTCCTTCCATGGTGTGCGACCAATTTTCTTTTTCTTCAATTACTATTGACAGTGGTGAGGCGGGGCTAGCACCCACAAGGAAATCGTTAGCCACAGTCTGAGCGGTGTTACACTCTTTATGGAAAACAGTCATATAGGATTTGTTTGACAAAGGGCAACATATCACTGTGCATTGTTCCAATAGAAGTTCGGAGTCACTGCACTGTGTGGTTGAGCTCTGCCGGTCTTATAAAAGCTTATATCTCCAGAATATGGTCCTACAATTCCTGGTGAGACACGGTACAGATAGGAACTATCAGGAGTTTACTCAAAATGTAGAACTTTAGGACTGTAGCACTCACTTTTCTCCATTTCGGGGCTGGTTTTGCCCACTTTTATTCAAAAGAAACACAAGTTCAAAAATAAAACATCAGATTCCCTCGTAGGGGTATTTAGCATTACAGTCCTGCTTCAGAATCAGCATTCCTAGCTAAAACACATCACTCCTGCTCAGACCTTCCACCTTAGGCCTTGGTCTGTCTCCCCAGACCTGACATTCAGCACCTCTGTGCTTGCAGCTTCATGCTGAAATGGCTCCCTCCTAAGGCCTTGTACACACGACCGAACATGTCCGCTGAAACTGGTCCGTCGGACCAGTTTCCGCGGACATGTCCGACCGTGTGTAGGGCCTACCGGACAGTTTTCCGGCCTAGCGGACAGGTTTCCAGCAGACAAAAGTTTCTTAGCATGCTGTCCAGTACGACTCATCGGACATGTCCGCTGGCCCGAAATCCCGTGCATGCGTTGAAGTGATTCGACGCATGCGTGGAAGCATTGAACTTCCGGGTTCACGCACGTTGCCGCGTATTCTGTCCGCGGGGAATTTGGTCTGATGGTGTGTACACACATCAGACCAAAATCACCCAGCAGACATGTTCGATCGTGTGTACGAGGCCTAACTCCTAGGCCAGAACTCCTGTCTGCCGGGCAGAGCTTTCTCCAAGGATGAGCCTAGAGCCATGGTCTGGTGATTAATTAAAGCCCAGAACACAGCTGACTCAATAGGGAACTGGCTGTTTATGAGACCTGGACCCTGACAGGGTACCGGCCTGCTACAGAACATATATGATGTCCTAGCAACTATCTACATACTGTAAGAAGGCTAACTTTGGAGTTCTCTTCTCTCTTACTTTACTGATCACTTAAATATAAATTTATGTAAATAAATGTACTTGAAAAAATGCAAAACAACACTGAGTAGCAGAATGGAAATCAGTTTAAACATTAAAATATGATCAACACAAAACTAAGGAATATGAAACTAAGCTGAAACGGGGTGAGCTAAAAGTAGAATAATGAAAATCTGATGCAAATGATATAAAAATGTATGCCAGAATTTCAGAACAGTTGTATAAATTAGTGCCAGCAATATATTATTCCTGTTGTAAAACAAATCACATTATGATGTCCCACTTGCACCCATGCCTCACTTTTGGTTAGGAATGCCATCCATCACAGTGCTGGGCAGACAACACAGTAGGTGCAAGTGGGCAGAACGGACATTTGTCCACTAGAAATGGTTGATATTTACATGTCAGAAAACTCCAGTATCTGGGTCTCATGTAGGTGGCAGTTCTGTAGTTTAGGGAATACCACAGGTACTCTTTTAGGGTAAGAATCTCCCCTCCTCAATGTCTGAGCCATCAAAAGTTATACAATTCAGAGAGTACTTTGTTCAGACATTATCTTTGGTCGGGATCTATGTCCTGGACTGGCTGAAAAATGACACAATCATGTATTTCCTGGTGTCTGTGCAGTCCTCGGCTGTGTTTTCCGAGTCACATCAACCCATTGCTGCAGCCTCTCACTTTGTTTTTGTTACACAGGGAGAAATTTACTAAAACTGGTGCAGCTGTTCATGACAGACAATCAGTTTTTGACTTCAGCTTGTTCAGTTAAGCTTTGGCAATACAACCTGGAAGCTGACTGGTTTCTATGCAGAATTGCACTAGATTTTGCACTCTTCAGCCTTAGTAAAACATTTAAAAGGGAAATCGAAGGAAAAAGTAAGTGAACCAACAATGCACTAGCTTAAAGGAACCTATTTAGAAAATAAAAAAACAAACCTTTATAACCCCTTTAAGAGATGAGTGGGTAAAACAAAAGAAAATGCTTAGGGTGCTGGCTGGATTCAGTTATAATAAAAAAAAAAAAACTTCTTATACAGCTCTTATGTACAGTTAAACAAAAAACGGTAGCAATGCCTTTCTGTATTGCAATGCTGGTAAATCTGTTGAAGTTACAAAAAAAAACACTGTCTGCCTCTTTTAAATGGCATCCCCAATAAAATAAAATAAAATAAATTTACCTTTTTGTGCTCATTGTGAGATGCAGCAATTGTTTTAAGAGTTTCTGTTCCTACTCTAATAGGGTAACTACTAAGTAATGGCCCTCCAGCTAAATATATATCCTGGTAAGCAAGCACACTTAATGGAAGTATAGATCACTTGGCAGGAGGTAAACATCCGCAATCCATTATATTAAAAAAGGTTTATCCAGAATCAATAAATGAATTAAATTGTAATAAACTAGACTGTTTGCCATACGATAGAAGGCTCATCTGCATTAACGACAAACAAGAGTTACCGTGTGACTCTCTCAGCTTATTAGTATTAAAAATATAATTAGCAGAGGTTGGAGCCATAGCAGATGGGGTGATGAGTATGAGGGGAGATTGGTAGTTACGTGTGGTAATAGCAGTGGTGGGGAGGGGGACAGCACAGTTGGCAGGGTTATGAGAACAGAAAGGGGAGCATTTGGCAGAGAGGAGTGGGGGAGAGTTTGCCAGAGTGGTATTAGTAGAGGGTGAGCATTTTGCAGAGTGGTGATAGGAGGGAATGGATGTTTTGCAGAGTGGTGAAAAGAGGGAATTACCGCTCCAGATGGAAATGCTTGGTTAATCAATCGCCTCCTGGAGACCACGGGTGCTGGCAGTGCATATAGCAGAAAACAAAAAAGAAAATATTTGGACAGCTGCACTCCTGGAAAAGATTCCTGAATTGTCCTTTAATGGAATACACTACAATCCACAGAAAAAAAGGTAAAAACAGGATACACAGATGACGTTTCGCACTGATACTCAGTGCTTACTCATAGCTGACACTCTAAAGCAGGGATATGCAATTAGCGGACCTCCAGCTGTTGCAAAACCACAAGTCCCATCATGCTTTTGACTCTGGGTGTCATGCTTGTGGCTGTCAGAGTCTCGCTATGCCTCATGGGACTTGTAGTTCTGCAACAGCGGGAGGTCCGCTAATTGCATATCCCTGCTCTAAAGAATACACTCAAAATAAATGTTCTTAACATGGTGATCACGTGATCAGAAGAGGACCAATCATGGATGATATCTCATTAAATGAAAATAGCCATCACATGCGTGCATGCATGGTGATCATGAGGTTATTGGGCAGGGTGGTGAACATGGGGTTATTTGGCGAGTGGTGAGAGTGAAAGGGTGGTTGTGAGAGATGTGAAAACAGGGGAGGCACTTTGCAGTATGGAGGAGTGGAGGAGTGCTTGCCAGAGTGGTAAGAGTAGAGGGTGAGCAAAATTTCAAAGAGTGGTGAAAAGAGGAAATGGGTGTTGGCAGGGTGGTGAACATGGGGTTATTTGGCAGGGTGGTGAGAAGGAAAGGGTGGGTGTGAGTGAGTGAGTGAGTGAGTAACTTGTATAGCGCAATGAATGCAAACTTAATCACCTCAAGGGTGTGAGAGATGTGAGAACAGGGGAGGCACTTTGGCAAACACTCCCCACTCCTCCATACTGCAGAGTGGTAAGAGCAGAGGGTGAGCATTTCAAAGGCCCCTTTCAGACTGAGGCAGGAGCTGCGGTGGCGGTATAACGCCGCTAAAAATAGCGGCGCTATACCGCCGGGATTGCCGTGAGATTCGGCCGCTAGCGGTGCGGTATTAACCCCCGCTAGCGGCCGATAAAGAGTTAATACCGCCCGCAATGCGCCTCTATAG